>NC_057798.1:330940792-331297242 GCF_018294505.1 Triticum aestivum | reverse complement strand
ACGGCTCTTTTAAAGGCAAGTTTATGATAGATATACGGATAGCATGTCCGGGTACAGGACTACTTACTTGAGTATCCGGGCGATTACTGCTCAGACATGCGTCCTCGGTCAAGTTCGGACACATTGCTCGTGATCCGAAGAACAGTTGGTACATCTCCACAGGCGTTACGCCCATAAAATGTTGGAGAGCTCGTGGTCCCTCCGGATTGAACTCCCACAGGTGGAGGGGGCGACGTTTGCAGGGCAGGGTGCAACGAATCAGCATGACCTGCGCTACTACGACCAGATCGATCTCTCTCTCTCTAGGAGGTCTCGAATACAGCCCTGCAACAAGGGCGCGTCCTTGGACGGCCCCCAGTCGAGCCCTTTATTGACCCATGACGCCAGCCGCAGCGGAGGACCTGAGCGAAAGGCAGGTGGCGCCACCCATTTGGTGCCCTTGGGAGCTGTGATATAAAACCACTCTTGCTGCCACAGACTGAGCTCCTCTTGAAAAGAGCCCTCGGGCCATGGAGCGTCAACATTCTTGCTTATAACAGTCGCTCCGCACTCTGCCTGCTGCCCCTTGATCATCTTCGGTTCCACTTTGAAGGTTTTGAGCCACGACCCAAAGTGAGGGGTAATGCGGAGGAAGGCTTCACATACGACAATGAACGATGAGATGTGGAGGATGGACTCCGGATCCAAGTCATGAAATTCCAGGCCATAATAAAACATGAGCCCCCTCACGAAGGGGTCCGTCGGGAAGCCTAACCCCCGAAGGAAGTGAGGCACGAACACCACTCTCTCACCAGGCTTGGGAGTGGGAATAACCTGCCCTTGGGCAGGCAGCCTCTGCGAAATTTCGCCAGTTAGATACCGGGCGTCTCTCAGCTTTAGCACGTCTTCTTCCGTGACGGAGGAAGGCATCCACCGGCCTTGTAGGTCGGAGCCGGACATCCTCGGAGGTCCGAAGCGCCTGAATCTAGAGCTTTGGGTGTTGGAACTCGAGGCGAGGGCGGATTCGATTCAGATTGAAAGAAAGGAGCGGGCCTTGGTCTTGTTATAAAGAGGTTGAATACCCAGAGCCCTTCCCGTGACCATTCGGGACTCGCCTTCGATAGAGGGGGCATGCCAAAGGGCACGACTGGGTTACCCACACCCGTATTAATGAGAATCCCGGAATAAGGGGACATGATCTCTGCTTTGACAAGACGTGCCAAAGAAACCGCCTCGCTAAACAAGCTGAGGTGGGACAGTAAAAATGATTGCAATAAAGGCTTGGCCGTGGTGTGACGTCACGCTGCAGAATTCGTTAGCAGATTGAATTTGTGTAAAGATTATTCTCTCTACGGTGGTATGTGGAACCTATTTTGCAGAGCCGGACACTATCCTTGTGTTCAAAATCTTCTATGAAGTATTCGGAGGAGGAACCCGCCTTGCAATGCCGAAGACAATATGCGCGTCGGACTCGTCGTCATTGAAGCCTGGTTCAGGGGCTACTGAGGGAGTCCTGGATTGGGGGGTGTCCGGATAGCCGAACTATCACCGTTGGCCGGACTCTTGGACTATGAAGATACAAGATTGAAGACTTCCTCCCATGTCCGGATGGGACTTTCCTTGGCGTGGAAGGCAAGCTTGGCGATACGGATATGTAGATCTCCTACCATTGTAACCGACTCTGTGTAACCCTAACCCTCTCCGGTGTCTATATAAACCGGAGGGTTTTAGTCCGTAGGACGAACAACAATCATACCATAGGCTAGCTTCTAGGGTTTAGCCTCTTTTATCTCGTGGTAGATCTACTCTTGTACTACCCATATCATCAATATTAATCAAGCAGGAGTAGGGTTTTACATCCATCGAGAGGGCCCGAACCTGGGTAAAAACATCGTGTCCCTTGTCTCATGTTACCATCCGCCTAGACGCACAGTTCGGGACCCCCTACCCGAGATCCGCCGGTTTTGACACCGACACTACCCCTGGAGGGGGACATGTTAAATAGTCCCATCCCTTGCTTATCGCACTATTTGTATCGTTCTGCTTTCATTGCAGTATCTTTTGAATAAACAATACATAGCTTCTGCTTATTATTGCATTCCTTTTTTTCCATAAATGTTCATCGATGACATGTTGCACCCGTACAACTTGGTACGGTCAATACACCAGGTGCTTGAGTACCCCAAAACATGGTGTGATAAGTCCGAACACTTTCACAAGTGCAGCACCCCGAACTTATAGCATTATATGCATCGGCTCCGAATCATGTATTGGGTCAATAGTTGGGTTTGCCCGGGTCCCATGTTTTGGTACCTTACGTTCCGTTATATCGGCTAAGGTCATGCTGGGAGAACCACTCCGATTGTGCCCCGGTTGAGCTGGGTTGAGCACCTAAGTGGAGAAAGCTAAAACTGACCGTCATGATAGGGCGAGAGCTGGTCGCTGTTTGAGAGGTTTTTCGGGTCCCTAAAGACTCATTCTTCTTAGAGCGAGGAGTCGGCATTGTCCGGCCAAGGCGTGGATAGCGCCCCGAACTCGGTCTTCCGAATACCAGGGGCTTCGCTGAAATTTAAAATTATAGAGTTCTATGTATAAGTTAGAGTGTTCAAGCATTATAGTCTGGTTGCCTCGTTCGTCGTGTTGAACGCCTCCCTCGAAGGACCCAAGAATGGGAACAAGAGCGCTCAAGTTTATCCCGAACACCCCAGCACTCGTGGCATGGGGGCTGAAGCCAACGACTCGCCATCTCTCAAATTTGATAAACGGCCACAGAGAAGGTAATATTTTAAATTAAACAAGCGTTGCTTAGCGCATATGAACAAAGTTTTCGGCGTACAGGATAACAAACGCGAGTCTACTCAAAAATTACATCTTTGGAGCATTCACCCGCTATAAGGCGGGCACCCTTCAAGACGCCCTCATAGTACAGCTCGGGCTTGCGATACTCCTTGCCCGGCGGTGGCGCGTCCGTCACAAGCTTCTTGGCGTCCATCTTGCCCGAGTGCACTTTAGCACGGGCAAGGGCCCGACAGGCACCTTCAATACAGACGGAACGCTTGATGACTTCAATCCATGGACAGGCGTCCACCAGCCGCCGCACTAGACCGAAGTAGCTCCTAGGCATGGCTTCTTTAGGCCACAGCCGAACTATGAGGCCCTTCATGGCCTGTTCGGCCACCTTGTGGAGCTCGACCAGCTGCTTCAGCTGGTCGCTCAGGGGCACCGGATGTCCGGCCTCAGCATATTGAGACCAGAACACCTTTTCCGTCGAGCTCCCCTCCTCGGCTCGGTAGAACGCGGCAGCATCAGACACACTACGAGGCAGATCTGCGAATGCTCCTGGAGAGCTCCGGATTCTGGTAAGTAACAGATAATTCACTTTTACATGCTTGTTTTGCATATAGAATGCCTTACCCGCCGCTATCTTTTTTATCGCCTCAATCTCCTGGAGGGCCTTCTGGGCTTCGGCCTTAGCGGCTTTGGCACTCTCAAGAGCCAAGGCGAGCTCGGACTCTCGAGTCTTCGAGTCACGCTCCAAACTCTCGTGTTTTTCCACGAGAGCCTGGAGCTCTTGCCGCGCCTCCGCCACCCGCGCCTCCTCCTTCTCTCGCTCGGTGCGCTCTAAGGCTGCATTGTTTTCGGCCTTGGACACCGCTTCCTTCAGGGTCGCCACCTCGTTCGTGGCCCCTGCAATATTCACGTTATTACTGTCATTTTTTTCAACCAAATCTTTTCTATAAGGTATTACTTTAATATGGTATTACTTACCTTCCTTGTCCTCGAGCTGCTTCTTGGCAAGGCCGAGCTCGTTCTCGGACCGCTCGAGGCTCTCCTTCAATGCATTGACCTCTTCAGTCAGTGCGGCAGAGGTCAGCAGCGCAGCCTGCATTCCCATATTGACATATTTATGTTAGACTCCTGCGTATATCTTTTTAGATCCTCAACTCAGCTTTTCTTTCTGAACGCCGAACTAAGCATCAGGGGCTACTGTCTATGCGGTAATATTCTTACATATCTTAAAAACTTACCTCAAAGCCTGTTAGAAGGCTGGTACAGGCTTTAGTCAGCCCGCTCTTGGCGGACTGAACTTTCTGGATCACCACACTCATGATAGTGCGGTGCTCCCCGTCGATGGCGGCGCCGTTAAGCACCTCCAGCAAACTATCCGGTGCCTCTGGTTGGACGGAGGCCACCGGCGTTGCAGTCTTGCCCTTCTTACGAAGGGGCCGCCTGCCGGACTTCGGAACCACTGTAGGTTCCGGTATGGAGTCCGGCACAGGGCCGGACTTAGAGCCCTCTGGGGTTTTGCCCCCTTTGGGCCCCGAGTCCTGGAGGTCGCCTTGCGGCGGCTCCAGGACCACCTCCTCCTGGTTGGGCCCCTTTTGGGTTTCCACCGCGGAGTCGTCTGCGTCATGAGGGGAGGAGGCGGTCGGAAGTGAAGTGCTATTCACATCTGACGAATCCAGGGAGCCGCTCAACGAAGCGGGGAGCTCGTCCTTGGGCGGGCTACATGGTTGTATTCGGCATTAGAAGACACTATGCGACAAATGAAAAATCATGAGTTATTCTGGAATCCGGACACTTACGATATCACCAGGGGCTTGGCCCTCGAGGGACACTCCTCTTCATCGTCGTCGGCGTTGGTGGAAAAGTCCGGAGGAAGGGTCCTTCCTTTCTTGGACCCTCCGCCCCCCCAGCTGGGGCGGCCTTCCTTTTCTTCTCTCCCCCCGCTGGGGGAGAGGCCTCTTTTTCCTCCTCCTCGTCTACACGGGAGGAGTCCTCCTCGGAATCGTCGGATGATGAGTCTGACAACACCTGGCGCCGGGCACTCTTTCAAGTTCCCGTGGCCTTCTTCTTGGCCTTCGTCTCCGGCACCACGTGAGGTGCCGAAACCAGAAGCCCCGTCAAGCGGGCGTCTGCTGGGTCTTCTGGCAAAGGAGCCGGGCAGTTAACCTGCCCAGATGTCTTCAGCCAGTCCTGTCAAAGGTAAGGGAGTTTAGATCCCACATAGAGTCAGACTATGAAAAACAAGAGTCCCGTAAAGGGTAGAATAGCTTACCTCGCTGTCCTGACGCCGCGAGCTGAATCCGCGATCTTCGGTAGCGGATGCGGGGGCCTTGGTGCCCTTAAACAGCACCTTCTAGGCATCTTCGTACGTAGTGTCGAAGAGCTTGCGCAAGGTTTGGTGTTGTGCCGGATCAAACTCCCACAATTTGAAGGGCCGTTGTTGGCATGGGAGGATCCGGCGGATGAGCATGACCTGGACTATGTTGACAAGCTTGAGATTCTTGTTCACCAGTTTTTGAACGCAGGATTGAAGTCCGGTCAGCTCTTCCGAATCTCCCCATGTTAGGCCCGTCTCTTTCCAGGAGGTGAGCCATGTGGGGAAACCAGATCGGAATTCGGGGGCCGCCGCCCAATTGGGGTCGCGCGGCTCGGTGATGTAGAACCACCCCGATTGCCACCCCTTTATTGTCTCCATGAAGGAGCCCTCGAGCCATAGGACATTGGCCATCCGGCCCACCATGGCACCTCCGCACTCCGCTTGGCGGCGGCCCACTACCTTCGGCTTGACATGAAAAGTCTTCAGCCATAAGCCGAAGTGGGGCTGGATGTAGAGGAAGGCCTCGCACACGACGATGAACGCCGAGATGTTGAGGATGAAGTTCGGGGCCAGATCATGGAAATCTAGGCCATAGTAGAACATGAACCCCCGAACAAATGGGTGAAGTCGAAAACCTAGTCCGCGGAGGAAGTGGGTGAGGAACACCACCCTCTCATGGGGCCTGGGGGTGGGGAGGAGCTGCCCCTTGTCGGGAAGCCGATGCGCGATGTCGCTGGACAAGTATCCGGCCTTCCGCAGCTTATTGACTTGTTCCTCCATTACGGAGGAGACCATCCACTTGCCTCCCGCTCCGGACATGGCTGGAGAAGGTTGAGGAGAGATGTGCGGACTTGGGCGCTGCAGCTCGAGTGCGCGGAAATGGATGAGCAAAGAAGGAAGAAGGCGTAGGTGAAAAGGTGGATCCTTATCCCCTTATATGGACGGACAAAGCTATGCGTCCCCCACCAGCCTGGTAAAACTCGCTTATCTCCCAAGCGCCATAATCAATGGCGTGGTTGGGATACCCACGCTCGTATTGATGAGAATCCCGGAATAAGGGGACATGATCTCTGCTTTGACAAGACGTGCCAAAGAAACCGCCTCGCTAAACACGCTGAGGTGGGACAGTAAAAACGATTGCAATAAAGGCTTGGCCGTGGTGTGACGTCACGCTGCAGAATACGTCAGCAGATTGAATTTGTGTAAAGATTATTCTCTCTACGGTGGTATGTGGAACCTATTTTGCAGAGCCGGACACTATCCTTGTGTTCAAAATCTTCTATGAAGTATTCGGAGGAGGAACTCGCCTTGCAACGCCGAAGACAATATGAGCGCCGGACTCGTCGTCATTGAAGCCTGGTTCAGGGGCTACTGAGGGAGTCCTAGATTGGGGGTGTCCGGATAGCCGAACTATCACCGTTGGCCGGACACCTGGACTATGAAGATACAAGATTGAAGACTTCGTCCCGTGTCCGGATGGGACTTTCCTTGGCGTGGAAGGCAAGCTTGGCGATACGGATATGTAGATCTCCTACCAATGTAACCAACTCTGTGTAACCCTAACCCTCTCCAGTATCTATATAAACCGGAGGGTTTTAGTCCGTAGGACGAAAAACAATCATATCATAGGCTAGCTTCTAGGGTTTAGCCACTTTGATCTCGTGGTAGATCTACTCTTGTACTAGCCATATCATCAATATTAATCAAGCAGGAGTAGGGTTTTACCTCCATCGAGAGGGCCCGAACCTGGGTAAAAACATTGTGTCCCTTGTCTCCTGTTACCATCCGCCTAGACGCACAGTTCGGGACCCCCTACTCGAGATCCGCCGGTTTTGACACCGACAATGTCCAAGTCGGACAAGCTCTAAGATGATGCTCCCAAGTTTGACTTCACCGCCATCCCTCTTTGTGGCATTGATGATACCGAGTCTACCTTGACTCTTTTTCAAGATGGTGCGGCAATGAGTACCACTAAGAAGACCCTCAAGGACCAAGCTTTGGAGGCATGTGACAAGGTGGCGGGCAAGGATGATGCTTCCATCTTTGGAGGTGAGAGTGATGATGTGCCATCTTCGGCCTTCATCCACGGCGACGATGACGAGATGATCGAGCATGGAATTTTCCCTTCGGTCATGGAGGAGAGTGATGACGTGCCATCTTCGGCCTTCGTCCACGACGACAGCGACGTGATGGTTGAGCATGGGATTTCCCTTCAACCACGGCGGTGTATGATGACTTGAGTGACTTTTGCCACCATATTGAGAGTGAGAGTGACTTCACCACTAGCCCCATATATGACGACTTTCCCAAATTCCCATGTGAGGAGAGCCACAACCCCCACCACTTGAGTGAGATGAGTGACTCCACCATATGTGACATTGAGTGCACCTATTTTGAGGGAGTGAGTGAACCACCACATAGAGAGAGTGTGATAGTTGATAGGTATCGTGAGGCCATTTGCATTTCTAACAACTTGACCTCTACCTCTATTGTGTCTTCTCATTTGGTGCTAGGTCCCATTTATGATGACACGCCGATCCTCGACGACTTCGTCCTCCCTTTAGACAAGACAATGTCCATGGTGGAATATGATGCACCCCCCACATGGTTCCATCAATGATGAGGACATCAATACCATTGTTACACCCACAGCCCCTACAACTACATATACTGGAACAATTACTAGAGCTTGCACACGCCAATTAAATTATAAGGTACTTTTGGTTCTTGCTAATGATTCTAATGTTCATGAGAATATGATGCTGCCTAAATTGGATAAATTTGTTTTGCTTACAAATGAAGGGCCTAGCATGGATAGGAGGGAAGAACACTGGAGCAAGACCAAGCATGGAGATGATGGCATGTGCAAGGGGAACAAAAACGGAGTTACAAGTGATGATTTCAGGACTTTGAAACCACCATAATGAGTGCATGAAGCCTTGGACGAAATATACAAGATGCCACTTCATAAATTTCGTCCAGAGGCTATTCTAGGTGTTGCATCACCTTATTATTGGACCAGGCCCATCTAATTTTTAAATACATAAGAATAGGCTATTTTTAGAGTCCGTATGTGTGGGGAAACAAGAGATAGGATTGGTTTCGGACCCCTTCCCCAAGGGCCATGAAATCCCCCCCTCTTCCTCCATATATACATCCCTTAGGGCACCGTTAGACTTTGGGTTTTGTTTAGATTAAAGTTCTCCATTGTTGCAACTTCATGTACTTCGTTTGTGTTCATTGACTAGACAAAGACGTCACAGAACCACACGTTCATCACTAAAGCTTTCCTATTATATGCGCAATATCCAGATTGCAATCTCAGTTCCTTGCTTGTTCTTCGTTTGCTTGCAGGAAATAGACCCTCGTGGTCAGGTTGATCGTGCTCCCGCGTGGTCAATAACCTCTCGGAGTTGGTTTAGCGATTGCTAAGGCATGATGTACTCGCACGTTCGTAGTCGGATCGTCGAAGTCTACTCCACCCAAAATGATACCACCATCTCATCGAAAGACGGGACACCTTTGCCTCTATCATGTGGTATCAGATTTCCAGGTTGCTTGGTGAGATTTTACAGTTTTTCGTAGTTTAGATCGAGTTTGTTCTTCATACCTTTCGTAGATTAGGGTTAGTTCATCCTATCCGACCAATCTGAGCCTTTGCATAATCTTCTTAGAGTTTTTGCTTTGTTGAATTTGCGGTTGCATCGTCATGTCGAGTTGCTGGTCTTAGTGTCTAGTCCTTTAGAGTTTCGAGTTCTGTTCACAATTTTTCACGCTGCCGCCATTACATCGTCATCACCGCTTCCATATACCACCATTGTCATCACCGCTGCCATATACCACCATCGTCATCACCGCTGCCAAATACCACATATTCACCGCCATCACGATAATCTGAGTCCAGCTCCATAACAGATTCGCCGCCAGTTTGTGCTCCACCGCCCATCATATACCATCATCACCAGTCCGAGGTCCACCAGATTCATCTCCGCCACCAGTCCTAGTTCGAGTCCAGTATTTGTTCCTTTATTTTTGAGTTCCAGATCACGCCACACTCCGAGTCGTGACCAAGTCGGACTCCCCAACTTCCTGCTACCCGCAGTAGAAAAATAGTTCCAGTTTCAAACAAAAACTAAGTCTGGAAAATTCTGGCTAGGCAGTTTTTAGACCATTTGTAGACTTTTTTGAAAAAAAATTGTTGTGGAGCAAAAAAAGAGAGGAAAAAAGTGCAAAAAAAGTGAAAAAAATTCTGAGTGTGCTCCTCCCTTGATTACGTGCCGCGCTGTGATTTTGTTAGTGTTCTAGGCTCGCGTCTCTAGCACGGTCTAGCCTAGGACTAGCACAGTACCGTTATTGAGAGTTTATTCAACTTTGCATCTCTGAATTGATTATTGATGACCCTTTTTGCTACCATATCATAAGCCTTGCCAGCTCCACATATATCTATGTCATGCATTTTACTCTCGCTGGCCATCGCTCTATCCAAGCTTTGAGAGTTTTGACTACAATGGTTGCCGATCACCACCTGCTGCTGGGTAAGAATTTGAGATTCGCTTGATGGGTTTGTGACACACCACCACCACTTCCTAGTAGTCTGTAGAATCATATTCTTATGTGTTTCTATTGCTGCTAACCATGGCAGGATCACAAGCCGATAAGACTAATTGGGAGAACATGAAGAACAAACAAGTACATGATAAACAAATGATGGGTGGACAGGTGCAAGATGTGCTAAACAGATTTAAAGAGGCCATGGAGAAGATAGATGGCATTGAGAAGTCATTTGAGACAAAGCTGGATAACAAGTTTAATGAATTGCTCAAGCGTCTTCCCCAACCACCACCGGCTACACCTATCGCACCTCTGCAACGACAACAACAAAGCCCCCTTCCGAATCAGTTTGGACGAGCGAAGCGTGTTCCTCTTGAGGATGGCCAAACTTCCGGTGCTGCTATACCTATGGTTGATGCTTCTTTGGCTCCTGCTACTACTTCTGCTGGTGCCGAGGAGGATGACGATTATGCGGGCGATTACGAGAATGAGGTTCATCAAAATCAGAACTACGTGCAACCACCAGCACCAGGTCGTCCACAGGCATATAATGACAATGGTAGGCCTGCACTACCACCTTAGGTACGAGATTATGACCAAATTCCTAAATTAAAATTGAATATTCCACCATTTGAGGGTAGATACATTCCTAATGTGAATCTTACTTGGGAGTTAGAAACTGAACAACGTTTCACATGCTTACAATATCCTCAGGAGAGACGTGTTGCTGCCGCTGTTTGTCAATTCACTAGTTTTTCTTCTGTTTGGTGGTCTGAACATTGTAAATTATATCCTACTCCAACTACTTGGGCTGCTTTGAAAACTGCTATGCATACTCGTTGGGTTCCACCATATTATCAACGTGAATTGCTTCAAAAGTTTCAGCATTTAAGACAAGGAAAAAATTCTGTAGAAGAATATTACGAGGAATTACGAACTAACATGATTAGATGTGGTATTGTTGAGGAGAATGAAGCTATGCTTGCATGTTTTATGGGTGGATTAAATAAAGAGATTCAAACCATTCTAGAGTATAAGGAGTATAATAATATCACTCGTTTGTACCATCTTGCTTGTAAAGCTGAACGTGAAGTGCAGGATCGACAGGCATTGGTGCGAACTAATTTTTCTACAGGTCGACCATCATCATGGACACCACATACATCCTCTACTCTCACACGTCCTACTACAGCACCACTGACTTCAGCCGCCAATTCCAACCAAGATACAAGAAAACAGGCACCACCACCACCATCTGCCAGGAGTACACCTTCCGGTCCCGTATAAAGCTCTTCTTCATCCATGGCATCAACAGGGCAAACATATGATATTATTTGTCGTCGTTGCACGGGTGGAGGTCATTATGCGACAGAATGTCCATCTAAGCGTGTGATGGTTGCTATTGAGGATAGTGCGTATGAGTCCGCTAGTGACTATGATGAGGAGACTTTGGCTCTTATTACAAGTAAAGAACATGGTGGAGATGGTTCTGATTATGAGACGCAATACATGGCTCCTGAAGATGCTGACAGGTATGAATGTTTAGTTGCTCAACGTGTTTTGAGTGTGCAGGTCACACAAGCTATGCATTCCAGCTAGCTCCATTCATCATTTGTTGTTGCAGGAGGCGCATGGAGGAGGATGGGACACTTTGGCATGAAGAATACGGAGGATATACTTGCTACACATTTCTTTTGGCCAAAGATGAGACAGGATGTTGAGCGTTTTGTTGCTCGCTGCACTACATGTCAAAAAGCTAAGTCACGACTCAATCCTCATGGTTTATATATGCCTTTGCCTGTACCTAGTGCTCCTTCGGAGGATATATCTATGGACTTTGTTTTAGATTTACCTCAAACAAAGAAGGGGAGGGATAGCATATTTGTTGTCGCGGATAGATTCTCGAAAATGGCACACTTTATACCATGTCATAAAAGCGATGATGCTGTTAATGTTGCTGATTTGTTCTTTCGTGAAATTATTAACTTGCATGGTGTACCAAATACTATTGTTTCAGGCCATGATACTAAATTTCTTAGCCACTTTTGGAGAAGTTTATGGGCTAAGTTGGGGACTAAACTGCTTTTTAGTACTACTGGTCACCCCCAAACTGATGGACAAACTGAAGTAGTCAATAGAACATTGTCTACTATGCTTAGGGCTGTTTTGAAGAATAATAAGAAAATGTGGGAAGAATGCTTGCCTCATATTGAATTTTCTTATAATTGTTCATTGCATTCTACTACTAAGATGTGCCCGTTTGAAATTGTGTATGGTTTTCTACCTTGTGCACCTATTGATTTGTTGCCTCTTCCATCTTCGGAGAAGGTTAATTTTGATGCTAAACAACATGCTGAATTGATCTTAAAAATGCATGAGTTAACTAGGGAAAACATTGAGCGTATGAATGCTAAATATAAACTAACGGTAGGCGTCGCTGGTGTATGATTGATAGCTTAATCATCAATAACATCACAATGTCTGATCATGACCTTATCATGTAGCATGTGGTCGACTTCTTTTCCTCTCTCCTTTTTGCTAAGCCCGAGGTGGGATTTGTTGGGTTTCGTAGTAATTTCAAAAATTTTCCTACGCACACGCAAGATCATGTGATGCATAGCAACGAGGGGAGAGTATTGTCTATGTACCCAACGCAGACCGACTGCGGAAGCAATGACACGACGTAGAGGAAGTAGTCATACGTCTTCTCGATCCAACCGATCAAGCACCGAAACTATGGCACCTCCGAGTTCGAGCACATGTTCAGCTCGATGACGATCCCCGGACTCCGATCCAGCAAAGTGTCGGGGAAGAGTTCCGTCAGCACGACGGCGTGGTGACAATCTTGATGAACTACAGCAGCAGGGCTTCGCCTAAACTCCGCTACAGTATTATCGAGGAATATGGTGGCTGGGGGCGCCGCACACGGCTAAGGAATAGATCACGTGGATCAACTTGTGTCCCTTTGGTGCTAGCCCTGCCCCTCTATTTATATGTTGAGCCCCGGGGTCGAAACTTGGAGCAAAAGCCTCCTCAAAGTCGGTTTTGCCCGAAAGGCAAGAGTCCCACTCGGACTCCAGGACCAAACGCCACAATCCTTGGCGTCTGGCCCAGATGCCATGGGCCTCGGCGTCTGGCCCAGGGCCAGACGCCAGGGTCTCCGGCGTTTGGCCCCCTGGCCTCCGCAAAACTCCTTTTGCACCGACCTAAAGCCTCATGGGCTTGACCCCTTGGCCTAACCATATCATCCAATATATGAATCTTTACGTCTCGACCATTTCGAGACTCCTCGTCATGTCCCCGATCTCATCCGGGACTCCGAACTCCTTCGGTACATCAAAACATGTAAACTCATAATATAACTGTCATCGTAACCTTAAGCGTGCGGACCCTACGGGTTCGAGAACAATGTAGACATGACCGAGACACGTCTCTGGTCAATAACCAATAGCGGGACCTGGATGCCCATATTGGCTCCTACATATTCTACGAAGATCTTTATCGGTCAGACCGCATAACAACATACATTGTTCCCTTTGTCATCGGTATGTTACTTGCCCGAGATTCGATCATCGGTATCCAATACCTAGTTCAATCTCGTTACCGGCAAGTCTCTTTACTCGTTCCATAATACATCATCTCACAACTAACATATTAGTTGTAATGCTTGCAAGGCTTATGTGATGTGTATTACCGAGAGGGCCCAGAGATACCTCTCCGACAATCGGAGTGACAAATCCTAATCTCGAAATACGCCAACCCAACATCGACCATTGGAGACACCAGTAGTACTCCTTTATAATCACCCAGTTACGTTGTGACGTTTGGTAGTACCCAAAGTGTTCCTCCGGTAAACGGGAGTTGCATAATCTCATAGTCATAGGAACATGTATAAGTCATGAAGAAAGCAATAGCAACATACTAAACGATCGGGTGCTAAGCTAATGGAATGGGTCATGTCAATCAGATCATTCTACTAATGATGTGACCTCGTTAATCAAATAACAACTCATTGTTCATGGTTAGGAAACATAACCATCTTTGATTAACGAGCTAGTCAAGTAGAGGCATACTAGTGACACTTTGTTTGTCTATATATTCACACATGTATTATGTTTCCGGTAAATACAATTCTAGCATGAATAATAAACATTTATCATGATTATAAGGAAATAAATAATAACTTTATTATTGCCTCTAGGGCATATTTCCTTCAGTCTCCCACTTGCACTAGAGTCAATAATCTAGTTCACATCGTCATGTGATTTAACACCAATATTCATATCTGTATATGATTAACACCCATAGTTCACATCATCATGTGACCAACACCCAAAGGGTTTACTAGAGTCAATAATTTAGTTCACATCGCTATGTGATTAACATCCAAAGAGTACTAAGGTGTGATCATGTTTTGCTCGTGAGAGAAGCTTAGTCAACGGGTCTGTCACATTCAGAGCCGTATGTATTTTGCAAATATTCTATGTCTACAATGCTCTGTACGGAGCTACTCTAGCTAATCGCTCCCACTTTCAATATGTATCCAGATTGAGACTTAGAGTCATCTGGATCAGTGTAAAATTTTGCACTGATGTTACTTTTACAACAAACTCTTTTATCACCTCCATAATCGAGAAACATCTCCTTAGTCCTTACTAAGGATATTCTTGACCAATGTCCAGTGATCTACTCCTAGATCACTATTGTACTCCCTTGCCAAATATAGAGCAAGGTATACAATAGGTCTGGTACAAAGCATAGCATACTTTATAGAACGTATGACTGAGGCATAGGGAATGACTTTTTCATTCTCTTTCTATTTTCTGCTGTGGTCGGGATTTGAGTCTTACTCAATTTCATACCTTTGCAACACAGGCAAGAACTCTTTCTTTAACTGTTCCATTTTGAACTATTTCAAAAATCTTGCCAAGGTATGTACTCATTGAAAATCTTATCAAGCGTCTTGATCTATCTCAATAGATCTTGATGCTCAATATATAAGTAGCGTTTTACTGAGGTCTTTTCTTTTTAAAGAACTCCTTTAAAACACTCATTTATGCTTTGCAGAAAAATTCTACATCATTTCTGATCAACAATATGTCACTCACATATACTAATCAGAAAGGCTGTAGTGCTCCCACTCACTTTATTGTAAATACAGGCTTCATCGTAAGTCCATATAAAACTATATGCTTTGATCAACTTATCAAAGCGTATATTCCAACTCCGAGATGCTTGCACCAGTCCATAGATGGATCGCTGGAGCTTGCACATTTTGTTAGCACCTTTAGGATTGACAAAACCTTCTGGTTGCATCATATACAACTCTTCTTTAATAAATCCATTAAGGAATGCAGTTTTGACATCCATTTGCCAGATTTCATAAAATGTGGCAATTGCTAACATGATTCAGATAGACTTAAGCATCGATACGAGTGAGAAAACCTCATCGTATTCAACACCTTGAACTTGTTGAAAAACTTTTGCAACAAGTCGAGCTTGGTAGATAGTAACACTACTATCAGTGTCCGTCTTCCTCTTGAAGATCCATTTATTTAAATGGCTTTGCTGATCATCGAGCAAGTCAATCAAAGTCCATACTTTGTTGTCATACATGGATCATATCTCAGATTTTATGGCCTCAAGCCATCTCGCAGAATCTGGGCTCATCATCGCTTCCTCATAGTTTGTAGGTTCATCATGGTCTAGTAACATGACTTCCAGAACATGATTACTACACCACTCTGGTGCAGATCTTACTCTGGAAGACCTACGAGGTTCTGTAGTAACTTGATCTGAAGTTTTATGATCAATATCATTAGCTTCCTCACTAATTGGTGTATTTGTCACAGGAACTGATTTCTGTGATGAACTACTTTCCAATAAGGGAGCAGGTACAGTTACCTCATCAAGTTCTACTTTCCTCCCACTCACTTCTTTCGAGAGAAACTCCTTCTCTAGGAATGATCCATTCTTAGCAACGAATGTCTTGCCTTCGGATCTGTGATAGAAGGTGTACCCTACAGTTTCCTTTGGGTATGCTATGAAGACACATTTCTCCGATTTGGGTTCGAGCTTATCAGGTTGAAGCTTTTTCACATAAGCATCGCAGCCCCAAACTTTAAGAAATGACAACTTGGGTTTCTTGCTAAACCACAGTTCATATAGTGTCGTCTCAACGGATTTAGATGGTGCCCTTTTAACGTGAATGCAGCTGTCTCTAATGCATAACCTCAAAACGAAAATGGTAAATCAATAAGAGACATCATAGATCGCACCATATCCAATAAAGTGCGGTTACGACATTCGGACACACCATAACATTGTGGTGTTCCAGGTGGCGTGAGCTATGAAACTATTCCACATTGTTTTAATTGAAGACCAAACTCGTAACACAAATATTCGTCTCCGTGATCAGATCGCAGAAACTTTATTTTTCTTGTTACGATGATTTTTCCACTTCACTCTGAAATTCTTTGAACCTTTCAATTATTTCAGACTTATGTTTCATCAAGTAGATATCCCCATATCTGCTCAAATCATCTTGTGAAGGTCAGAAAAAAATGATACCTGCTGTAAGCCTTTCATCGGACCACATACATCGGTATGTATGATTTCCAACAAATCTGTTGCTTGCTTCATTGTTCCGGAGAACGGCGTTTTAGTCATCTTGCCCATAAGGCATGGTTCGCAAGCATCAAGTGATTCATAATCAAGTGATTCCAAAATCCCATCAGCATGGAGTTTCTTCATGCGCTTTACACCAATATGACCTAAACGGCAGTGCCATAAATAAGTTGCACTATCATTATTAACTTTACATCTTTTGGTTTCAATATTATGAATATGTGTATCACTAAGATCGAGATCCAATGAACTATTTTCATTGGGTGTGTAACCATATAAAGTTTTATTATTGTAAACAGAACAACAATTTATTCTTTTACTTAAATGAATAACCGTATTACAATAAACATGATCAAATCATATTCATGGCAAACACCAAATAACACTTATTTAGTTTCAACACTAATCCCGAAATTATAGGGAGTGTGCGATGATGATCATATCAATCTTGGAACCACTTCCAACACACATCGTCACTTCACCCTTAACTAGTCTCTGTTTATTCTGCAACTCCCGTTTCGAGTTACTAATCTTAGCAACTGAACTAGTATCAAATACTTAGGGTTTGCTATAAACACTAGTAAAGTACACATCAATAACATGTATATCAAATATACTTATGTTCACTTTGCCATCCTTCTTATCCGCCAATCACTTGGGGTGATTCCGTTTCCGGTGACCAGTCCCTTTGCAGTAGAAGCACTTAGTCTCAGGCTTAGGACCAGACTTGGGCTTCTTCACTTGAGCAGCAACTTGCTTGCCGTTCTTCTTGAAGTTCCCCTTCTTCCCTTTGCCCTTTTCTTGAAACTAGTGGTCTTATCAACCATCAACACTTGATGTTTTTCTTGATTTCTACCTTCATTGATTTCATCATCACGAAGAGCTTGGGAGTTGTTTCCGTTATCCCTTGCATATTATAGTTCATCACGAAGTTCTACTAACTTGGTGATGGTGACTAGAGAATTCTGTCAATCACTATCTTATCTGGAAGATTAACTCCCACTTGATTCAAGCGATTGTAGTACCCAGACAATCTGAGCACATGCTCAATAGTTGAGCGATTCTCCTCCATCTTTTAGCTATAGAACTTGTTGGAGACTTCATATCTCACAACTCGGGTATTTGCTTGAAATATTAACTTCAACTCCTGGAACATCTCATATGGTCCATGATGTTCAAAACGTCTTTGAAGTCCCGATTCTAAGCCGTTAAGCATGGTGCACTTAAACTATCAAGTAGTCATCATATTGAGCTGTTCATAACGTTTGCATCTGCTCCTGCAATAGGTCTGTCACCTAGCGGTGCATCAAGGACATAATTCTTCTGTGCAGCAATGAGGATAATCCTCAGATCACGGATCCAATCCGCATCATTGCTACTAACATCTTTCAACACAATTTTCTCTAGGAACATATCAAAATAAACACAGGGAAGCAACAACGCGAGCTATTGATCTATAATTTGCAAAATACTACCAGGACTAAGTTCATGATAAATTTAAGTTCAATTAATCATATTACTTAAGAACTCCCACTTACACAGACATCCCTCTAATCCTCTAAGTGATCACGTGATCCAAATCAACTAAACCATGTCCGATCATCACGTGAGATGGAGTAGTTTCAATGGTGAACATCACTATGTTGATCATATCTACTATATGATTCACGCTCGACCTTTCGGTCTCCGTGTTCCGAGGCCATATCTGTATATGCTAGGCTCGTCAAGTTTAACCTGAGTATTCTGCGTGCGCAACTGTTTTGCACCCGTTGTATTTGAACGTAGAGCCTATCACACCCGATCATCACGTGGTGTCTCAGCACGAAGAACTTTCGCAACGGTGCATACTCAGGGAGAACACTTCTTGATAATTTAGTGAGAGATCATCTTATAATGCTACCGTCAATCAAAGCAAGATAAGATGCATAAAAAGATAAACATCACATGCAATCAATATAAGTGATATGATATGGCCATCATCATCTTGTGCTTGTGATCTCCATCTCCGAAGCACCGTCATGATCACCATCGTCACTGGCGCGACACCTTGATCTCCATCGTAGCATCGTTGTCGTCTCGCTAATCTTATGCTTCCACGACTATCACTACCGTTTAGTAATAAAGTAAAGCATTACATCGCGATTGCATTGCATACAATAAAGCGACAACCATATGGCTCCTGCCAGTTGCCGATAACTTGGTTACAAAACATGATCATCTCATACAATAAAATTCAGCATCATGCCTTGACCATATCACATCACAACATGCCCTGCAAAAACAAGTTAGACGTCCTCTACTTTGTTGTTGCATGTTTTACGTGGCTGCTACGAGCTTAAGTAAGAACCAATCTCACCTACGCATCAAAACCACAACGATAGTTTGTCAAATAGACTCCGTTTTAACCTTCGCAAGGACCGGGCGTAGCCATACTTGGTTCAACTAAAGTTGGAGAGGCAGTCGCCCGCAAGCCATCTCTGTGCAAAGCACGTCGAGGGAACCGGTCTCGCGTAAGCGTACGCGTAAGGTTGGTCCGGGTCGTCTCGTCCAACAATACCGCCGAACCAAAGTATGACATGCTGGTAGGCAGTATGACTTGTATCGTCCACAACTCACTTGTGTTCTACTCGTGCATATAACATCAACATAAATAACCTGGCTCGGATGCCACTGTTGGGTTTCGTAGTAATTTCAAAAAAATTCCTACGCACACGCAAGATCATGTGATGCATAGCAACGAGGGGAGAGTATTGTCTACGTACCCAACGCAGACCGACTGCGGAAGCAATGACACGACGTAGAGGAAGTAGTCGTACGTCTTCTCGATCCAACCGATCAAGCACCGAAACTACGGCACCTCCGAGTTCGAGCACACGTTCAGCTCGATGACGATCCCCGGACTCCGATCCAGCAAAGTGTCGGGGAAGAGTTCCGTCAGCACGACGGCGTGGTGACAATCTTGATGAACTACAGCAGCAGGGCTTCGCCTAAACTCCGCTACAGTATTATCGAGGAATATGGTGGCTGGGGGCGCCGCACACGGCTAAGGAATAGATCACGTGGATCAACTTGTGTCCCTTTGGTGCTAGCCCTGCCCCTCTATTTATATGTTGAGCCCCGGGGTCGAAACTTGGAGCAAAAGCCTCCTCAAAGTCGGTTTTGCCCGAAAGGCAAGAGTCCCACTCGGACTCCAGGACCAAACGCCACAATCCTTGGCGTCTGTCCTAGACGCCATGGGCCTCGGTGTCTGGCCCAGGGCCAGACGCCAGGGTCTCCGGCGTTTGGCCCCCTGGCCTCCGCAAAACTCCTTTTGCACCGACCTAAAGCCTCATGGGCTTGACCCCTTGGCCTAACCATATCATCCAATATATGAATCTTTACGTCTCGACCATTTCGAGACTCCTCGTCATGTCCCCGATCTCATCCGGGACTCCGAACTCCTTCGGTACATCAAAACATGTAAACTCATAATATAACTGTCATCGTAACCTTAAGCGTGCGGACCCTACGGGTTCGAGAACAATGTAGACATGACCGAGACACGTCTCTGGTCAATAACCAATAGCGGGACCTGGATGCCCATATTGGCTCCTACATATTCTACGAAGATCTTTATCGGTCAGACCGCATAACAACATACGTTGTTCCCTTTGTCATCGGTATGTTACTTGCCCGAGATTCGATCGTCGGTATCCAATACCTAGTTCAATCTCGTTACTGGCAAGTCTCTTTACTCGTTCCGTAATACATCATCTCACAACTAACATATTAGTTGTAATGCTTGCAAGGCTTATGTGATGTGTATTACCGAGAGGGCCCAGAGATACCTCTCCGACAATCGGAGTGACAAATCCTAATCTCGAAATACGCCAACCCAACATCGACCATTGGAGACACCTGTAGTACTCCTTTATAATCACCCAGTTACGTTGTGACGTTTGGTAGTACCCAAAGTGTTCCTCCGGTAAACGGGAGTTGCATAATCTCATAGTCATAGGAACATGTATAAGTCATGAAGAAAGCAATAGCAACATACTAAACGATCGGGTGCTAAGCTAATGGAATGGGTCATGTCAATCAGATCATTCTACTAATGATGTGACCTCGTTAATCAAATAACAACTCATTGTTCATGGTTAGGAAACATAACCATCTTTGATTAACGAGCTAGTCAAGTAGAGGCATACTAGTGACACTTTGTTTGTCTATATATTCACACATGTATTATGTTTCCGGTAAATACAATTCTAGCATGAATAATAAGCATTTATCATGATTATAAGGAAATAAATAATAACTTTATTATTGCCTCTAGGGCATATTTCCTTCAAGATTTAGGCTGGCTAACTTCTTTTGGGCGTCTCAGGACAAGGTTTCTAGTGCTAAGAACGAGGCCTTGTTGATCCCCCTTTCTGAGGATGAGATCTTTGATATGATCCACTCTGCTAATTCCAATGCGGCCTCGGGCCCAGACGGTTTCTCCATCCCCTTCTTTAAACACTTTTGGCCCCAGCGGCGGGGCCTCGTCCAGGCAATCATCCAAGGCTTCTGGTTGGGTACTGTTGACATTTCTAGGTTAAACTATGTTGTGCTTACTCTCATCCCTAAAGTTAAAGGGGCAGATCTGATCACTCAATTTAGACCTATAGCCCTCATCAATAACTTTGCCAAGCTTCCGGCAAAAGGCTTTGCTACTAGGCTCTCCCCCATCGCTCATCGCACTCTTAGTCCTTTTCAATTGGCTTTCGTTAAAGGTAGGTTCGTTCTAGATGGTATTTTTGTCTTCATGAAATAGTTCATGACTTGCGTGTTCGGGGTTCCAAAGCTGTGATTCTGAAACTTGACTTCGAAAAGGCTTACAACTCGGTCAGCTGGAATTTCCTCTGGCAAGTTTTGCTTGCAAAGGGCTTTGATGGGGTTGTGGTTCACAAACTTATGCAGTTGGTCACGGGTGGTCGCACTGCAGTCTTGGTCAACGGAAACATTAGTCATTTCTTTGCTAATGGCAGGGGCTTGAGGCAGGGTGACCAGGCTTCCCCCCTTCTCTTCAACTTCATGGCTGATTCCCTATCTCATATTCTATCGCGGGCTGCGGCAACGGGTCACATCACTCCTGTCAGCTCCCACCTCGTCCCTAATGGCATCTCTCATTTACAACATGCGGATGATACTATCATTATGGTGGAGATGAATGAGGCTAGCATTGCCCACCTAAAGTTCCTTCTTCTTTGTTTTGAAGCTCTCTCTCGTCTCAAGATTAACTTTGCCAAAAGTGAAGTCATAGTTACCAGGGTCTCGGATGCTGGGGCCCAAAGAGTTGCTCACCTTCTTAACTGCTCGCTAGGTTCCTTCCCCTTCAAATATCTTGGTCTCCCGATCTCTCCTCACAGGCTGTTGGCCAAAGATTTCTCTCCCGCTATTGCGAAGGTGGGCAATCGGGTTTTGCCGTGGAGAGGGCGCTACAACACCCAAGCGGGCAAGGTTGCCCTAACCAACGCCTGCTTGTCCTCCCTTCCCATGTTCCTGATGGGTTTCTACCTCCTTTCGGGAGGGTTCCATGATGGCTTTGATAAACACCGGGGTGCCTTTTACTGGAATTCGTCGGATAATAAGCACAAATACGGGATGGTGAAATGGAAATACATTTGCAGACCCAAAAAACTGGGTGGGTTGGGTATCATTAATACGACTTTCATGAACAAGTGCCTCATTTTAAAATGGTGGTGGAAACTTATGTCTTCTGAGGAGCCCCCCTTTGGCTAACCATTCTCAAGGCTAAGTACTTCCCTATGTCGAGTCCCATGTTGGCCTCGTCCTCTGGTGCTTCCCATTTTTGGCGCCAACTTGTTAAAGTTCGACCGGATTTCCAACCCTTGGTTAAATTCATCGTTAGAAATGGCAAATCTACCCGTTTTTGGCTAGATTGGTGGTGTGGGGAAGCCACCCTTGCAGTGTCTCCCTACCCTGTTCTCTTACTTTCTAACCTGGAGATCTCTATCTCCGAGGTCTCGCTTAATAATTGGGATCTTGACTTCCATAGATCGCTTTCTCCAGAAGAGTTGGAAGACTGGCATCATACTATTGCCTACTTCCCTTTGCTCTCGGAGGAAGAGGACCCGGTGGTCTGGCCTCATTCTTTAGGTAGATTTTCGGTCAAGTCTGCTTACTGTAAACTCATATCTGGCTCCCCCACGTCCAAGTTCAAATGCATCTGGAGCGCCCGGATCCCCCCAAGATCAGAATTTTCTTGTGGCAAGCCTTTCGTGGGAAGCTTCCCGCGGCGGATCAAATCAGGAAAAGGAATGGCTCGGGTTCTGATAGATGTGCCTTATGTGGGGCTTTTGAAAATACTGATCATATCTTCGTTCGATGCTCTTTGGCTAAGTTTATGTGGTGATGCATTCGTTATTGGCTGCAAGTGAATTGGAACCCTTCGTCTTTTGGCGATGTGAGGAGACTGTTAAGCAGCCTTCCGATGGCTTCTAAAAGGATTTTGTGGACGGGGTTTGCAGCGATTTGTTGGTCGCTGTGGACCACTAGAAACAAGTTTCCCGTTGAACATATCTTCCCAGCTAATCATGTTGGTTGCTTATTTAAAACTGGTGTATTCCTGCAGCAGTGGAGATCATTGATTAAGGAAGCAGACCATGAGGCCTTCGATGCTATGCTATCCAAGATTTGGATCACAGCTTCTTCCTTGGCGTGCTCGTAGCGGGAGGCAACTTAATCCTATATCTTTCTATCTTATCTGTTTAGGGCTGGCCTGCGTGCCATGACTGGCTCGGTTGCCATGTACGTGTTCCTATTCTTTTGTTGTTCTGCGACTGTGTTTGGATGTTGTTGGTTGTGGTGCTCTACCTGGTGGCTTTATTTATAAAGTCGGGCTTATGCCTTTTATCTAAATATAAACTTGCTGGAGATAAGGGTAGAAAACATGGTGTCCTTGCACCTGGAGATCTTGTTTGGTTACATATGCGTAAGGATAGGTTTCATAATTTGCGCAAATCAAAGCTAATGCCACGTGCTGATGGTGCTTTTAAGGTGTTAGAGAAAATAAATGATAATGCATATAAACTTGAGCTGCCTGTAGATTTTGGGGTTAGTCCCACTTTTAACATTGCAGATTTGAAGCCTTATTTGGGAGAGGAAAATGAGCTTCCATCGAGGACGACTTCATTTCAAGAAGGGGATGATGATGAGGACATCAATACCATTGTTACACCCACAGCCCCTATAGCTACATATACTGGACCAATTACTAGAGCTCGTGTACGCCAATTAAATTATCATGTACTTCCGTTTCTTGGTAATGATTCTAATGTTCATGAGAATATGATGCTGCCTAAATTGGATACATTTGTTTTGCTTACAAATGAAGGGCCTAGCATGGATAAGAGGGAAGAACACTGGAGCAAGACCAAGCATGGAGATGATGGCATGCACAAAGGGAACAAGAACGGAGTTACAAGTGATGATTTCAGGACTTCGAAGCCACCATAATGAGTGCATGAAGCCTTGGACGAAATATACAAGATGCCACTTCATAAATTTCGTCCAGAGGATATTCTAGGTGTTGCCTCACCTTATTATTGGGCCAGGCCCATGTAATTTCGAAATACATAAGTATAGGCTATTTTTAGAGTCCCTATGTGTGGGGAAACAAGAGATAGGGTTGGTTTCAGACCCCTTCCCCAAGGGCCACGAAATCCTCCCACCTCTTCCTCCATATAGACAGCCCTTAGGGCACCGTTAAGACTTTGGGTTTTGTTTAGATTAAAGTTCGCCATAGCTGCAACTTCGCGTACTTCGTTTGTGTTCAACAACCAGACAAAGACGTCACATAACCCCACATTCATCAATAAAGCTTTCCTCTTATATTCGCAATATCCAGATTGCAATCTCAGTTTCTTGTTTGTTCTTTGTTTGCTTGCAGGAAATAGACCCTCGTGGTCAGGTTGATCATGCTCTGACGTGGTCAATAACCTCTAAGAGTTGGTTTAGCGATTGCTAAGGCGCGACATACTCGCACGTTCATAGTCGGATCGTCGAAGTCTACTCCACCTAAAACGATACTACCATCTCATCGAAAGACGGGACACCTTTGCCTCTATCAATCAAGTTGATGATGATGACCAAAATTTGGTATTTCCCACCTCACCTACACCACTTGAGTGGAATCACAATGGTAACATAGGTGACGGTGATGCTCTAGTCCCACTAGTGGACGTTCTTGACATTGATTGATTGCATGATGTTAATCTACCTAGTACCATGCTTCATGCTAGTATGATTTCCCCTTGCGATTATTTGCCCATTTATGATGAGTATGATGATTCTCATGTGGATTCTCTTAGTTGTGATGCCATGTTACATAGGATTTCTTGTGACAATTCTTTAGGTCACATCATGTTTGATAATCCGCTTGACTTGTCATATGCTATGCATGAGATCAACTGATGCGGAGCATCCCATGATTATCCCCATGGACGCATCTGCATCTCCTACAACACCACTCGGACCAATGGCAAGAGAACGTGCAAGAGCTCTCGAAACCGAGGTGACATCACTCCTCTCACAACTCCCTTTCGAATCACGTGAGACATGGCTACTACCTCAAACGGAGACGCTTTGCATACTCAGGTACCAAGGAGTTAGCCATGGAGAAGCTAGGAAGCAAGGAGAACTGGAAGTGGAAGACATGCGTGAAGACAGAGAGGAAAACAACCAAGTCCCAGGCTGGCCGAACAATTCAGATGAGGGCCCGGTCGATCTGGACAGAGCCCGGACGATCCGGACCCCGGTCCGAATGATCCGGCTAACTCACCCAACGACAACCAAAGCTGGACCCCGAAGCTGGACCCCGAAGCTGGATCATCCGGACGAGCACCCAGATCATCCGGGCACCAGCTGGACATACAGACCCCCATCCGGACATCCAGGTCTATGCCGCCACCGCCTATGTCATCAATTCATCCGGGCCATCACCAGGATCATCCTGACAGAGCACGGATCATCCAGCTCCCTATCCGGATCATCCGGACCCCACCTGCATGCACGTGTTGAGCTGAGGCCCATGTACCCCTTCGCCCCCTTAGCCTATATATATGACTCCTCCACCTCTCTTCTAGGGTTAGCATTGTGATAGCTCATACTTTGAGATAGATCCTTGCTCATCCATCCGGATCTACTCCATCACGAGGGACCGACACCTCTTCGGAGAAGATCCTCATTGGATTAAAGACCTCCTCTCGGAGAAGACCCTCTTCAAGACCTCCTCTCGGAGAAGAACCGGTTACCCTATGTATCGTCCTTTGTTGGATTCGGATCTTGTATCACTTTGTGTCTCGATGATCTAGCGCATGTGTGACTATAATTCTTGTTGGTTGAGAGTTTTCTCATGTTTTCCCCTCATTTCCCCTCTCGTGGTCTTCGTGTTCTTGGTAGGATTCCATACAAACGTGAAAGATCGGCCTCTAGGGTTCTACCCTACATCATCTTGGTATCATGAGCCACGTTGATCACGTTTTTGGAGCCCCTACCCTTTGTTTTCTAGTTTGATTTTATTGATTTCGTCCTAAATCTGAAAATCCCCATCAAAAATAGACCAAAATTATGTCTATGATTTGTTGGTTTTGATGATGTTTTGTTGATTTTGATCAGTGGATTGGTTGTGTAACTAGTGGATCTTGCCTTTCCTACCATCTCACCCTCGAAATCCATCCAAAATCCCTGAAATTTTTGAATTTATCCCCATTTTTGAGTTCATCCCGAGGAAATCCCGTGCGCAGTTGACCTACCCGGATCATCCGGACCTGCCCGGATCATCCGGCTCCTGGCCCGGATCATCCGGCTTCCTCCGCCGAAACTGCATTTTCTGCAGTTTTGTCCACCGCCACCTACGCCTCCGCATACCCCACTTCGACCACCACCACCTTAACTCCGCCAACCCCACGACAGACCCCACCGTACCACCATTCGACTTTGGGTTCGAGAATTTGAGTTGTGGTTTCCGTGTCCTATTGTGTTTTGGCTATATAGGTACGGCGCGACATCAACATCACCACCGCTCATCTTCGCCGACTACTCATCATTGCTACGGACGGTAACCTCGACGACATCTTTGTCTACGCCTTGCCATTGCATTGATGACCACCATAGCCTTACTTTTGTGTTGCTTACCCATTGAGACTAGCCTTTGAGTATTGCCGGCAACGTGACTTGTGCACATTAGTGATCATACTCTCCATAAGCATACATACGATATCATTGTGGTGCATATCTTGATATCATCTCTTGTGTCACAAAGTTGTCATCACATACACAATCGCTATCTTGGTTCGTGAAGTTTTGCATGAGAAAAGAGCTCAAAAGTGAAAGAGCCAAACAAGCTTTTAAGTAAAAAGAGAAAGATAAGCAAAGAGCTTATAAGCAAGAATCATAGCATCATACTACATTAAAATAGGATTCCCTCCAAACGTGAAAGATCGACCTCTAGGGTTCTACCCTACATCATCAACCATATGTCTTATTTGCAATCTCTTCATGGTGACTATGCATATGCCATTAAAATAAACCCAATTTGCACATATGGCATAGATAACAAGACCATGGTTATTGGCCTTTGTTTTTCTTGTGATGATATTGATATGCTCCCTTTGCATCATTTATTTCATATGCCATGCCATGACCACCTAGCTTCGGATATGCACTGTTTTGGATGTTGTCCATTTTCTCCATATGATATTTCCGCTATTGCTCATGAGGAGACCCTCATAGTTTCCTCATACATTTTAGGATATTTTCGTCCATCCCATTCATTGCATGATCCCAATACTTATGTGCACCATATGCTCCCCATGAACAAACATGCTATTGATGTGCCATATCCTTGGATTCTCAATTTGTGTCCCCATCGTGTCATACACAATAACTATTTCTTCATGATGGATGACATGTTCTTATACCATGCATCAAATTTCTTTGAGCGATGCTTATCTTGAGCTAACTCACACGTGCACTTACACATCATGATGAATGATGTGTACATTTACCACGTGCACAATTTCTTTGGTTTGTGTCTCTTTTGTGTAGGTACCCATGAATACTTGTCAACCTCACAATCCTATGAGTTGACAAAATGAGCTCTAGAGAGCAACTATGACTTGTGATCCCGTGGATTGTCCTTACCACCATTCTCTTCACGCCAAGACTTCACGCATTCATTCTACATTTCTCTCCATGTTCACTTTGCATGATATGCTCATTCCTATGCTTTTGCCATGCATTTGTGACTCATGCTTTGTATTACATATGATGATTGATTCTCATACTTGTATGTGTATTTGCAAGCTTGGTGGAGATATTGCTTGTTATTTCCATGTTTGCTTTGTGCAATATTCCTATGATGATACTTTCATCTTGCTTTTTGTTCGTGCTTGTGATATGTCATGTGCATTGTCTATGCCTAGTATTTGCTCACATGACATGATTGCCATGATTTACTCTAGTGTGTTGCATCTTCGCTCCACTAGTTTGTGCGACATGATTGATATGCTTACTTGTGTTGCATCACCAATGATTCATACTTGCTCATTTCATGTGGTTGATGAGAACCATCTACATACTTTGCACATGATTGTTATTGCTTCTTGTCATATCTCTCCATGTGTTGCCTCTCTCATGCTAGATGATTTGCCGTGTATTGAGTGCAACATGATTCTCGTCTTGCTCATGAGATTGCCCCCATAGCATTCTCGCATATATTTGGAGATTTTGACATATTTCTTGTGAAGCATGCTTGTATTACTTCTTTGCACCATATACCTAGTGCCATGAATATCTCCATTGTTGCATCATATTATTCATGCACTTGTGCTTATAATGGTTATGTGCAAGAGAAGAGAACCATCATGATGGATGATGTGTTTATCTACCATGTGCATACGTTCTTTGTTTTGTTGTGTGCATGTGTAGGATACTTAGACTTCGTGTCGACTTCCACTTCACGTGAGTTGACCATTCGAGCTCTTGTGAGCGAGCCTCTTTCTACCACGACGAATCTACATCGCACTTGCTTGAGTTTCGGCATTGTGAAGAATGCACAAGGACACACCTTCAAGGTGACATCCTTCTTGAGCATGGATGTTGAGGATCATACTACTTTTGTTGCTTGCACCATGAAGCTTATTGGTCATCTTGGACCACTTGATTGCGCACATGTTAGAGATCTTGCCTCGACTTGCAATTTTCGCATTTCCATGCCTCATGAAATATATACCTTGTGTGTTGCATCCAATTTTTGGACTACTTGCTACTATAATATGTTTGGTTGCAACAATGTCATCACTTCACATATGCCATGTCCCATTGATTGCTACATGCTTGACTTGATTGCCTCACACATGATGAACAATTGCTCTTTCTATTGTGTTGAGTGCCACACTATATTCATTACACCCTATGCACGTTATGCTTGGATTGTCTTGCATTTGACCCATGTCTTTAGACATCTCATCTTATATGGTGTTGTGAATGATTCTTATGCGTACCGTAGACGTTTCATTGAGCAATTTGTGAATGCTTGCCATGAACTTGAGGTAGATGCTTATTCTCTTGTCACACATATTTGCATCTCTACCTCACATTTACATGCTTGTTTCCATGATGTCCTTGATTGTGCTCAATTTATGTGCTTACATGCCATGTCACAATCCTTTGTCAAACCATATGCTTTGCATGATGACGACACTTGTTTGGTGAATCACCACTTGAATGCTTGGTTTTGCACTAACGCTAACCACATATGTTTCCCCAAGTGTTTGTTGTCTTTGCCCCTTTTGAAGGAAACACTAGATGGTGCGACATTGGAGAGTGCCTATTTCGAGTTTCAAGATGATGAGTGCTTGGTAATCGGCCGCTTCAACACGGCAACACCATGTCTTTCCCATGGTGATTTGGCTTTCGATCCGAGGTAGGATCATTTCCAAGGGGGAGGGGATGATGCGGAGCATCCTATGGGCATCACCATGTCAAGAGTCCATTTGGCAAGTGACACGTGCGACCTCCACTTCTCATACATAAAGGTGAATCTTCTCCTTTACACGTGTTCACTTTACCCCGTCGAGGATGGTATACTACTTGACACTCCACTCATGTGCATGCATAGGTATTGTCGGAGCTTCAAGGTCAACGGGAAGGAGTGCAAGCGCCTAGGAACACCTACACCATCCGCGATGGTAGCATGTAAGAGAAGACGGAAGAAGACGGAGCTATGGAGTCTACAGCGGCCGGACGTCCGATGTGCCACCGGACATCCTACACTCTACAGCGCCCGGACGACCGATGTCCGACACGACCACGCCAGGACCAGCCAGGAGATCTACAGCGGCCGAACGACCGACATACTCCGAGCGACCGACAAGTCCCAGCGTACAGACGACCGACGCTGACCGGACGACCGGCGCCACCTGTCCAGAGCCAAAACGTCGGAAGTCCGACGCCCTTCGGACGTCCGGACCCCCGCGAGCGACCGGACGTCCGACCCCAATCTGACGTCCGACACAACATGTGCACAGCCGGGCCTTTGGCCTTGTATCCCTCTCCCACTTACCCCTTCGTGGCTTAGACTATAAATAGACCTCCCCGTCATCCTTTCTAGGGTAAGCAAATATGATTGCTCATTCTTAGGTGAGCTTTGCTCCTACCTCTACTCTTGAGAGAGAGAGACTACCACTCCCATGGAGTTCAATACCTCCATGTGAGAAGATCCTGAGGGATTCAAGCCCCCCTTCGTGGGAAGATCCTTCTAGGATTCAAGCCCCCATCTCCTTTGGATTTGGGATGAACTCTACCTTGTATGTTTCTCTTTGTTGTTCATGTACCTTGTGGATCTTGTGTGTTTGATTGTCTAGTGGATGTGTGATTGGACTCGTTCTTGAGTGTTTCCCCTTGTGATTTCTCTCTGTTCTTCCCCGTGTTCATCGTGTTCTTCGAGGGATCCCACTCATATCGTGAAAGATCAGCTTACACCGGGTTAGCCCCGTATCATGAACTCTACCTTGTATCTTTCCTTTTGTTGTTCATGTACCTTGTGGATCTTGTGTGTTTGATTGTCTAGTGGATGTGTGATTGGACTTGTTCTTTAGTGTTTCCCCTTGTGATTTCTCCCCGTTCTTCCCTGTGTTCTTCGTGTTCTTCGAGGGATCCCACTCCAATCGTGAAAGATCGGCCTACACCGGGTTAGCCCCGTATCACCATCATAATCATCACGCTGCTAATTTTGTTGGCGATCAACAGACTGTTGCAATGCAGCCAAAGCTTGCTGTAAGGTAACTAGAGTCTCCTAAATTTCTGTAACTTGTCGTTGTGTTGCTGTGATGGTTTCTGTGGCATCCTTTAGGTCCAACTCCCTGTTCTGCACATTCTCATTTATAGGATCGGTTGCACACTGAATTTGTCGCTGAAGATGATCACGAAGAGCTTCATATTCATTCCCATGCACCACGGATTTAGAATCCTTTTTCTGTTGTACAATAAAAGACTCGTCGGACATGATTAGGTGATCAGTACTCACAGAAAATATAGTGTATGTGGAAAACTCTCAACTCACTCAAAACTGAAAGAAACAAGGTATCTTACCGTTCCAAAATGAATTAGGAAAGCTTACCAACTTGTATGGGCAGAACGTGCACGGATGTGATGTAGCAAATACCGCGGGTGAAAATTATCACACAAGAAACCAGGGTATATGGTGGAGCTTGGTTGGAATACCTATCAACACGAATTCACAAATCCTAGTGTTGATCGTATGATAAAAAGACCCACGGAAACACACATGGTGGAGATAAGTGGGGCAAATGCAACTCTGAAACTGAGCTCAAAATTCTAGAATGTCGGAGTAATGCTCGTGTTGCAAACACATAGGAGAGATGCTAGAAACTCGCTCAATTTATACGGGCACAAGGTTCCTCAATCTACTAGTGCAATGAACGTGGCAGAAAAACTAAACAAACTCTCCAAAAATATATGCAACTTTCACGTGTAGCTTTTCTTTCTCCTTTTTTCGTTTTCTTTTGCTTTCTCTCTTTTTTTCTTTCTCTTTTTTTTATCGGTAACCTGAGCAATTAGTAACCAATCTGATTTTGTCAAAAAAAAGATGCACTCTCCAAATTCTTATATGAGCAGCCCGTAGAGCAAAGGATATTCTAGTCTCAAAAGGAAAGTGTTACGCAAAAGAAGAAACGCTCACTATGGTTATCAAAGGAAACACAATCTAATTCGGATAGTTAATCTAACTAAACTAATTCTGACTCGAACGAACAGACTTGACAGCAACCAAATGACTCCGACGTGAGAAAAGGAAAACCTAGACAAGCTACAACGACTCAGATCAGAATGTAAGCTACGCAAATAAAAGAGTACGATCAACAACTAAAACTTGGAACCGAGGCTATCTAAGTTATTGCAAAAACTCTAAACCCTAATATTTTTGTATGGCTTTTTTTGTATAGGACGGAAACAAAACTAATCTAAGGGATTGGTGGATGCTCACTGAGTAAACGCTGGAAATCTGATACCAAGATGATAAGGGGTGGCCCGATCTTCTCAGTGAGAGGATGATCTCGATGATGAACTTGCTAGATAACTTGTGAGATGCTCTCGAACTCTCCAGCTGTTCCCCGTTTGCCAATGCAACAGATCTTCAACCCTATGGATATTCGCAACACCACACACTTGCACACGTAGCCGCCGACCATGAAGCGGTTCTGCAATCTCCCAATTCCCAATGGAACGACATATAGCACTTTACTTTCAGTAGCAAATACACCCTATCGAAACGAATTTGGTGTAGGTAAATATTCCTGATCGATGCAAAGAGGAATATGAGTACAGAGCGATGCTTAAAGCAATTCAGTCTGGTATGAGTTTAATCAAAACATGGTCTAACCCAAAAATCCATGACTTATAAGGGTATATAAAGACCCCTGGACGTCCAACATAGTGTTGGGGTCAAAAATCAACATATCTCCAACTTTCTTAACTTAAACAAATCTATCTGGAAAACTGGCAGAAATAAACGCCGTATTGTTTTGGTGACTGTGACTTGGTCACCACGGATGGCGGGCTTATAAGGGTATACAATTTGGAATGCACACGAGTCAAGCCTTCGAAATTGTATTTAAAAGCCTTATTTGGAGTACGGACACGGATTCTTCATGTATATCAATTGCGGGCTTCCTGACTGTCAATCCGAGTCCGGTTCTGATTTTCCTTATTGATACGGAGCATCCTTCCATCATCCCTATGGACTCTACTTCAACCACATTTGCTCCAAGAGGACCCATGACAAGAGCCCAAGCACGTGCCATCCTATCCGAGGTTAACTCTGTCCTTGTTGAACTTCCCTTTGACCCATTTGAGACATGGCTACTACCTCAAACAGAGACACTTTGTGTGCTCAGGTACCATGTAAGCAGCCAAGGAGAAGGAGTGGTGCAAGATGGACATCAAGATCAAGGAGGCATTCCACCCAGCCTAGAAGGACCAGTACAACCGCCCAACCACCGCCTGAGCGGTACAACCGGCCAGCCACCGCCCAACAACCGGCCGCCATTCTATGATCAAGCGGTGCAAGGCCGGTACAGCACCGGTTCTACCTGTTTCTGCCCAAAGACTAGAACAACCGCCCCGACCTCCGGTACAACCGCTGGCTCGTTCGACGTCCACCTCCAGAAGCCAGCGCCCGACCTCCCAGCGGGAGTACCGCCTTCCTCGGCCGGAACTACCACCCCTCACGAGCTCTCAGCGGTACTACCGGCTCCATGACCGGTACTACCGGCCTGCCTACGCGCAGTGCACTTACCCCTTCATGGCTTAGCACTATATATACTCGTCTCCTAGCTTCGTATTAGGTTTAGAATAGGTTTAGCTCATATTTTGTGTGAGAGCCTTGCTCATCCACTTGGATACTTCTCCTCGGAGCTCAGGACCTCTTCGGAGAAGATCCCCCAAGCGGATTCAAGACCCCTTTCTAGGGAAGACCATCAAGGCCTCCGTACGGAGAAGAACGGTTCCTTTGTATCCTTACCTTTGTTGATGGTGGATCATATGTTACTCTATGTTGTCGGTGATCTAGCACTCGTGTGATTGATTCTCTATCGGTTTAGCGTTATCTCTTGTTCTCCCCGTGTTTCTTCCCTCAAGTTCTTCCTCGTGTTCTTCGTGATTCCCTGTAGGATCCCTCCAAACGTGAAAGATCGACCACTTAGGGTTCCGCCCTACATCATCTTGGTATCATGAGCCACGTTGATCACGTTTTTGGAGCCCCTACCCCGTGTTTTCTAACTTGATTTTGTTGTTTTCGTCCTAAATCCGAAAATCCCCACCAAAAATAGCCCCAATTTGTTTTGTGATTTGTTGGTTTGATGATGTTTTGTTGATTTTGATCCGTGGATTTGCTTGGTTTCAAGTGGATTTAGCATTCCCTCGAGTTTCCCCTCTTCTCATCCATGAAATCCACCCAATTTTGCCCCGAAATCATCCATTTCCGCCACAAAATCGCACCCCATTTCGAGCTGTGTCGAATCCCGACATGAGCGGTACAACTGCCCCCCGAGCGGTACCACCGCTGAGTGCCGCAAGTGGTACAACCGCCCGTCCAAGCGGTACTACCGCCCAGGCCAATTTCAGCATTCTGAGTTTCACCATTTTCAGCATAACTTCCACATCCGGAGTCCGATTTTCGCGTTCTTTAGCTCGTTGAGAAGCTATTGACATTCCCCATCCACCTCCACTTTCCGCTTCCACCATTGTTGCTTTGGTATTTGAGAATTTGAGTTGTGGTTCCCGTGTCCTATTGTGTTTCGGCTATATAGGTACGGTTCGATGTCAACATCACCACCACTCATCTTTGCCAATGACTCATCATCGCAAGGACGGTAACATCGACGACATCTTTGTCATACCTTGCAATTGCATTTGATAACCACATAGCCTTACTTTTGTGTTGCTTACCCATCGAGACTAGCCATTGAGTATTGCCGGCAACGTGACTTGTGCACATTAGTAATCATACTCCATAGCATACATATCATACCATAGTGGTGCATATCTTGAGATCAACTTGTGTGTCACAAAGTTGTCATAGCATTATGCAATTGCTATCTTGGTTCGTGAAGTTTGCATGAGAAAAGAGCTCAAAAGTGAAGAGCCACCCAAGCTTTTAAGCAAAAGAGAAAGATAAGCAAAGAGCTTATAAGCAAGAAGCATAGCATCATACAACATTAAGATTGTCATATCCGATCATCTTGGATCATAGCACCGAAATATCATACATATAGCATACTTGGGATAGAGATCGTTGCATTTTTTCCAAATAGGTTGTGCACAAGTTTGCGTATCCGCCTATTGTGCAATCGTGCTAGCGTCTCTCTAGTATTGTGCAACAAGAGCATTTCGTGGTTTCCACATTTTGGCTCACTTTTGGTTTGCACAATCCCACTTATCTATTTGCATGTGTGTTTCCGTGTACCATTACTTGCTTGGTCTACTTGTTACATTTGCGAATTTGCGAATCTTTTTCAACATCTTTGAGTCAAACTAACGATTGCAATCAATTTTGTGCCACCATCCTAACCAAGCTCCACCATAAGCTTTTACTTGTGTAGGTGTGAGAACCGACAAGAATTGGTACCAAAAGTGCTATTTCATTGTCCGCATTTGAGTGAACTTGATTCATCTTCAACATTGGTCAAGGTACATTTGGTACACGTTCTTTTCCTTCTACCACTTACATTTTGCTAGGTATGATGGATAGGCCAAGTTCTTCTACAAATCCACCTCTCATCGAGAACGGCGACGACATGTCATCATTCATCACAAAGAGCCACCTCTTTGGTGCTCAAAGGGCGTTACACCAACAGCAACAAGCTATGAGCGACTGCATCGACAACCTCGCCACCGACTTGTGACTCTCTGAGCAACGTACAAGAGACTACTTCGACGACAAGTTCGACTCTCACAAGCAAGAAAATGATGCAAGAAAGGACGAGATCCGCGCCTTGATGAGGAACCGGCATCATTCCACTTCTTCCTCCACAAGACGGAGCCGCTCGAGTCGACACTCCGATGACACCTTCTCCGGCTCAAGTACACCGTCTTCGACCATTCTTCGATGAGCCGCGCATCAAGACCGTCATACACCTCGCAATCCGCTACATGACAAGCATTCACAAGAGCAAGTCGATGAGCAAGTCCCTCGTCCACAATCAAACCAAGTGGCTTTTGCTCAAGCTCAAGAACGGCAACGACTACGGCGCCGAGAAGAAGAACGAGCGCGTCTACACCAAGAAGAACAAGACGCCGAGGCTCAACGTCTTCAACAACAACAACGAGAAGCACAAGCTCTTGAGGCGCAACGTGCCCTTCAAGAATCAATTCGATCCATCACCAACCGCAATCGCGAACGGCGCAATCAAGAGGAAGCTCTTCGAGAAGAAATCCAAGAGAGGAACTACCAACCGCGTGTGCAACGTCAAGGTCCACAAGCACCTCAACTTCAAGCTCAACGAGAACAAGTTGACCATGGACTTCCTCCACGCCAAGAGCAACATTAGGATGATTACCCTCCACGTCAAGGGCGTCATCATCACCATTGCCAACAACACAATGAAGAGCAACGCTATGGCAAGCTCAAATTCACAATGCCCAAGTTCAATGGAAGCAATGATCCCGAAGAATACCTCTCATGGGCATTGAAGGTCGACAAAATCTTTCGTTTGCACAACTTTGAGGAAGAGAAGAAGATCGCTATGGCATCACTTGAGTTCCAAGACTATGTGCTCATATGGTGGGAACAAGTCCTTGAACGCTGTGAAGCAAGAGGTGAACCACCAATCACCACTTGGTCTCAAATGAAGGATGTCATGCGGGCACGCTTTGTACCAACCTACTACAACCGCGATCTCTTCAAGAAGCTACAACTCCTCAAGCAAGGAACAAAGAGTGTTGAAGAATACTACAAGGAAATGGAGATAGCCATGATTCGAGCCAATGTCAAGGAAGATGATGAGCAAACAATGGCACGTTTCTTGAATGGACTCAATCATCCCATCAAGAAGATTGCCGACTTCCAACCCTATTCCAACCTCATTGAGCTTGTGCATCAAGCAACCAAGGCGGAACCTCAAGTGCAAGATGACTTCAAGTACGCCAAGTACTCATCCAAGACCTACGGTTTCTCCAACATCCAAGCTTCAACGACTCCTTCAACATCTACATCAACCAAACCTTCTCAAAGCAACGACGACAAGTCAAGTTACAAGAAAACTTCGGCAAGTTCAAGTCTCCTTCCTCCTACGACAAGCAACTTCAAGCCGCATGCTTCATCATCTACTCCAACCGATGAGACCGTCAAAACAAGCTCCTTCAAGTGTTTCACTTGCGGCGACCGAGGCCACAAGTCCTACCGATGCACGAACAAGCGCACCATGATCCTCAACGACGACGGCACATATGACTCAATGAGAAGAGGAGATGGAAGCCCTTGAGCAAGTGGCCATGCACCGGCGCGTGAACGAGGATGAAGATGATCAAGTCTTTTGTGATGAGGATTCGAGCCCCGCTCTCGTTGTCTCCAAGGTCTTGACTCTTCAACATCAACAAGAAGAAGACCAACGATGCCACATCTTCCACACAAAAGCCGGCATCAATGGAAGGTCCGTCAAGGTCACCATCAATGGAGGTAGTTGCCACAACTTGGCAAGTGAAGAACTATGTTCAAAGCTTCAATTGGTCAAGAGGAAGCACCCGCACCCCTACAAGGTTCAATGGCTAAGTGACTCCGGCACTATACAAGTCGAGCATACAGTCCAAGTCTCTTTCAAAATAGGTGCTTATGAAGAAACTTTGGAATGTGATGTGTTCCCAATGTCCGTTTGCCACCTCCTTCTTGGTCGACCATGGCAATTCGACCGTGGTGTCATCCACAATGGGCGAACCAATCATTATAGCTTCAAGATGAAAGGGAAGGAGTATGTGCTACGACCTATGTCTCCTAGTCAAGTGATAGCCGACAAACAAGCCACCCACCATGGAGAGAAGAGTGAGAAAGTGACCCACCCAAAAGTGAGTGAGAGCCACAAGCCAAATATGAGCGCCTCTTCGCCTAGAGAGAAAAACCTCATCCTATTTGCCACCAAAAGTGAGATAAGAGAAGTGTGTGAGAACCCATCGAGTGTGATGCACTTCGTCCTTGTGTGCAAAGAGAGCCAACAACTAACACCTCTCACGAGTAACCTTTAGTGTTTCAGTCTCTTTTGCAGGAATTCAAAGATGTCTTCCCCGATGAGCTACCTCCAGGTCAACCTCCACTACGAGGCATTGAGCATCGAATCGACCTCATCCCCGGAGCGCCACTTCCAAACAAAGCCCCATACCGTGTCAATCCCAAAGAAACCAAGGAGATTCAACGACAAGTACAACAACTCATCGACAACGGTCATGTACGTGAAAGCTTAAGCCCATGTGCCGTTCCCGTTATACTCGTACCTAAACCCGATGGCAGTTTTCGCTTGTGTTCTGATTGTAGACCCATAAACGCCATTACCGTTCGTTATAGGCACCCCATTCATCGATCAGATGATATGCTTGATGAACTTAGCGGAGCCAACTTTTTCTCCAAAATTGACCTTAAAAGTGGCTATTATCAAATCCGCATTCAAGAAGGTAATGAATGGAAAACCGCTTTCAAAACCAAATTTGGGTTATATGAGTGGTTAGTGATGCCTATGGGTTTGTCGGAAGCACCCGGAACTTTCGTGCGTCTTATGCATCATATGCTTAGACCTTACATTGGAGTCTTCCTTGTGGTTTACTTTGATGATATCCTCGTGTTTAGCAAAACCATGAAAGAGCACATTAATCATGTTAAATCTGTGTTGCAAACCCTCCGAAAGGAAAGCCTTTATGCGAACTTGAAGAAATGCACTTTTGGCGTTGACAAAGTGGTTTTCTTGGGTTTTGTTGTCACTTCCAAGGGTGTCCATGTTGATGAAACTAAAATTGAAGCAATTAAAACTTGGCCCCAACCCACCAATTTGCAACAAGTGAGAAGTTTTCTTGGTCTTGCAGGATTTTACCGCCGCTTTGTGAAAAACTTTAGCACAATTGCCGCTCCTTTACATGCTTTGAGTAAGAAGAATGCTCCTTTTGTTTGGGGATCTTTGCAATCCACTGCTTTTGATGAGCTCAAGTCTTTGCTTACTCATGCTCCGATTCTTGCTTTGCCTAACTTTGACAAAACTTTTGAGGTTCGTTGTGATGAAAGTGGTACCGGAATTGGCGGAGTTTTGATGCAAGAAAAACGAGCCATTGCTTATTTTAGTGAAAAACTCTCCGGTGCTCAACTTAATTATCCCATCTAGGACAAAGAATTGTATGCTTTAGTGCGTGTGCTATATGTTTGGGAACATTATCTTAGACCTCATGAGTTTGTCATCCATACCGATCATGAAACGCTTAAGTACTTAAAAGGTCAAACTAAATTGAACAAGCATCATGCCAAATGGAGTGAATTCATTGAATCATTTCCTTATGTCATGAAGTACATTAAGGGTAAATAAAATGTTGTTGCGGATGCACTTTCACGCATATGCATGCTTGTCACTAAACTTGAGTTGAATGTTATTGGTTTTGAGCATATAAAAGACTTGTATGAGCATGATCCTTCTTTTGCTACTCCTTACGCTAAGTGTTTGACACACACACATCTTGGGAATGATACTACATAAAGGATGATTATCTTATGAGAGCTAACAAACTTTGCATTCCCGAGTCTTCTCTTCGTTTTCTCCTTTTGCAAGAGGCTCATGGAGGCGGACTTATGGGACACTTTGGACGCGACAAGACTTTCGCCACGCTCTCCAAGAACTACTTTTGGCCCAAGATGTTTCGTGATGTCTCAGGCTTCACCAACCGTTGCTCCACATGTCGCAAAGCTAAGTCTAAAGCTCAATCCCATGGTCTTTACATGCCCCTTCCCACTCCTTACCAACCTTGGGAAGACATTAGCATGGATTTTGTACTTGGTTTGCCTAGAACTCAAAATGGCAAGGATTCCATCTTTGTTGTTGTGGACAGATTTTCTAAGATGGCACATTTCATTCCTTGCAACAAGATAGACGATGCTTCACATATTGCAAATATTTTTTGTAGGGAAATCTTGCGACTTCATGGATTGCCAAAGACGATCGTCTCCGACCGTGACATCAAGTTCTTGAGTTACTTTTGGAAGACGCTATGCGCCAAGCTCGGAATCAAGCTCTTGTTCTCATCCGCATACCATCCTCAAACTGACGGCCAAATGGAGGTGACGAACCGGACACTATCCACTCTACTTCGCGTGTTGATCAAGAAGAACATCAAGGAGTGGGAGGCGTGTCTACCCATCGCCGAGTACGCCTACAACCGTGCAAGACATTCGACTACCGGCAAGTCCCCCTTCGAGGTCGTCTATGGCTTCAACCCGTTGTCACCATTGGACATTCTACCTCTTCCTCTACAAGAGCGCACCAACATGGATGCGAGTGCACGGGCAAGCTACATCAAGAATATGCATGAGGATACAAGACACACCATCGAGCGCCAAGTACAATGACTTGCGTCCAAGCTCAACGTCAACAAGCAACCCAAGACATTCAACATTGGAGACCTCGTGTGGCTACACCTTCGCAAGGACCGCTTCCCCAACGAACGCAAGTCCAAGCTTCTCCCTCGAGCCGACGGACCCTTCAAGGCGCTAGCACGCTACAACGACAATGCCTACAAGATTGAACTCCCACGAGACAATTACACCGTGAGCGACATCTTCAACGTCAAAGACCTCTCACCTTTCCATGGTGATGAAGATTTTGATCCGAGGTCGGATCTTTCCCAAGGGAGGGGAGATAATGCGGAGCATCCTTCCATCATCCTCATGGACTCTACTTCAACCACATTTGCTCCAAGAGGACCCATGACAAGAGCCCGAGCACGTGCCATCCAATCCGAGGTTAACTCTCTCCTTGTTGAACTTCCCTTTGACCCATTTGAGACATGGCTACTACCTCAAACAGATACACTTTGTGTGCTCAGGTACCATGTAAGCAGCCAAGGAGAAGGAGTGGTGCAAGATGGACATCAAGATCAAGGAGGCATTCCGCCCAGCCTGGAAGGACTGGTACAACCGCCCAACCACCGCCTGAGCGGTACAACCGGCCAGCCACCACCCAACAACCGGCCGCCATTCTGTGATCAAGCGGTGCAAGGCCGGTACAGCACCGATTCTACCGGTTTCTGCCCAAAGACCGGAACAACCACCCCGACCTCCGGTACAACCGCTGGCTCCTTCGACGTCCACCTCCAGAAGCCAGCGCCCGACCTCCCAGCGGTAGTACTGCCTTCCTCGGCCGGAACTACCACCCCTCACGAGCTCTCAGCGGTACTACCGGCTCCATGACCGATACTACCGGCCTGCCTGCGCGCAGTGCACTTACCCCTTCGTGGCTTAGCACTATATATACTCGTCTCCTAGCTTCGTATTAGGTTTAGCATAGGTTTAGCTCATATTTTGTGTGAGAGCCTTGCTCATCCACTTGGATACTTCTCCTCGGAGCTCAGGACCTCTTCGGAGAAGATCCCCCAAGCGGATTCAAGACCCCTTTCTAGGGAAGACCATCAAGGCCTCCGTACGGAGAAGATGGTTCCTTTGTATCCTTACCTTTGTTGATGGTGGATCATATGTTACTCTATGTTGTCGGTGATCTAGCACTCGTGTGATTGATTCTCTGTCGGTTTAGCATTATCTCTTGTTCTCCCCGTGTTTCTTCCCTCGAGTTCTTCCGCGTGTTCTTTGTGATTCCCCGTAGGATCCCTCCAAACGTGAAAGATCAACCACTTAGGGTTCCGCCCTACATCACTTATGTTTATGTTGTGCAACGGCCTCCCTCTCCTCCCACGTGCACTTGTTTATATTAGACAGCAGGCGTTCTTCTTGCTGTAGTTCTTCATCTCGATGTGCCAAGCTTGTCTTCTCTTCAAATCTAATCATACAAATATGCAAAGACTTAGGCAGTATAAAATTCTGATTGACACAAATGTCAGATTCAACTAAGAGTGAACTCACCTGTTGTTCAAGTAGTTTTGCACGTGCTCTTGTAATTGGTCCTATTACGATTTCATTAGACTTGTCATGTGCTGCAACATCATCAATGGAAAAGGATGGTGAAAGAATAGGGATGTCCTCATCAGTACTTGGCGTACTTGAAGTCATCTTGCATTTGACGTTCCGCATTGGTAGCTTGATGCACTAGCTCAATGAGGTTGGAGTAGGGTTGGAAGTCGGCAATCTTATTGATGGGGTGATTGAGGCCATTCAAGAAACGGGTCATAGTTTGCTCATCATCTTCCATGGCATTGGCTCTTATCATGGCAATCTCCATTTCCTTGTAGTATTCTTCAATGCTCTTTGTTCCTTGCTTGAGGAGTTGGAGTTTCTTGAGGAGGTCACGGTTGTAGTATGTTGGAACGAAGCGTGCTCGCATGACATCCTTCATTTGATCCCATGTGGTGATTGGTGGTTCACCTCTTGATTCTCGGTGCTCAAGGACTTGTTCCCACCATATGAGCACATAATCTTGGAACTCAAGGGATGCCATAGCAATCTTCTTATCTTGCTCATAGTTGTGCAAGTGAAAGATCTTGTTGACCTTCAATGCCCATGACTGTACTCTTCGGGATCATTGCTTCCAGTGAACTTGGGCATGGTGAACTTGAGCTTGTCGTAGTGTTGCTCTTCATTGTGTTGGGGTCGTAGATGATGATGACGCCCTTGACGTGGATGATTGTCAACCTCATGTTGCTCTTGGCGTGGAGGATTTCCATAGTCATCATGCTCTTGGTGAACTTGAGGTTCTTGTCGAGGTTGTGGAGGAGCTTGTCGAGCTTGTGAGGGAGCTTGTCGAACTTGACAATGCACTCTTGCTTGGTAGTTTCGCTCTTGAATTTCTTCGCGGAGTGCTTCTTGGTGCTCGTGATTTTGCCGGGTGTGCGTGTCTACGGCTCACTTGACTCTCGGAGGGCACATTGCACCTCAAGTGCTTGAGCTTCGTGTAGTTGTTGTTCTTGATGTTGAGCCTCGGCATCTTGTTCGTCTTGGTGTTGTCGCACTCGCTCTTCCTCTTGCTGACGTTGATGTTGCCTTTCTTGTGCTTCTGCAAGAGTAGCTTGGTTTAGGCAATGTCGATGTGCTTGCTCATCGAATTGCTCTTGTAGTTGATTGTCATGGAGAGGATTGCGGTTAGCTTGACGGTCTTGGCGCGTGGCTCGACGTAGAGTGTTTGATGTCCGTGTATTTGAGCCGGAGAGGGTGTCGTCGGAGTGTCGACTCGAGAGGCTCCATCTTTAGTAGGACGGGGTGGTAGAAGAGCGGTTTACCAACAAGGCACGAATCTCGTCCATTCATGCAACATTCTCTTGTTTGTCTGCGTCGAGCTTGTTGTCTAAGTAGTCTCTTGTTCGTTGCTCGGAGAGTAGCAAGTCGGTGGCGAGATTTTCGATGTGGTCGCTCATTGCTTGTTGTTCTTGATGCAAATCTCTTTGGGCACCGAAGAGGTGGCTCTTGGTGACATAGGATGACATGTCGTCGTCTTGCTCGATGAAGAGTGGTTTGGTAGTAGAACTTGGCCTATCCATCATTCCAAGCAAATATGTGAGTGGGAGAAAGAGAAGAACTTATACCAAATGTACCTTGACCGATGTTGAATATGGATCAATGATCACTCAAATATGTAACAAGGAAATAACACAATTGGTACCAATTCTTGTCGGTTCTCACGCCTACACAAGTAAAGCTTATGGTGGCATCTGGAAGGTGCTCTTCAAGGCCAACGAGACGCCACCGCCCACGGACGAGGATCGTGGGCATAACTTGACTCACCCTGCTAATCCGGTAAGTTCTTTCTAGGATGGAGGCACAAAAATTGATGCAATTGTTAGTGAGCTTCAAAAATGTTGGAAAATATTCACAAATTTGCAAATGCAACAAGTAGACCACTAGCAAGATATGGTAACACACACTAATAGAGGCAAAGGTGTCCCGATGTTTCGATGAGATGGTGGCTATCATTTTCTGGGGGAGACGACCTTGACAATCTGAGTACGAACATGCGAGACATCGCACCTTAGCAATCGCTAAACCAACTTCCGAGGGGTTATTGACCAAGCCGGAGCACGATCAACCTGCCATGAGGGTCTGTTTCTTGCGAGCAAATGAAGAACAAGCAAGAAACTGAGATTGCAATCTGGATATTGCAAATATAAGAGGAAAGCTTTATTAATGAAGGTGGGTTTCTATGACGTCTTGGTCTGGTCATTGAACACAAACGAAGTATGCGAAGTTGCAGCTATGGCGAACTTTTAATCTAAACAAAACCCCAAAGTCTAAACGACGCCCTAAGGGCTGTATATATGGAGGAAGAGGGGGGGATTTCGTGGCCCTTGAGGGAAGGGTCCGAAACAAACCCTAACTCTTGTTCCCCCACACATACGGACTCTACAAACAGCCTATAATCATGTATTTCAAAATTACATGGGCCTGGCCCAATAATAAGGTGACGCAGCACCTAGAATAGCCTCTGGATGAAAATTATGAAGTAGCATCCTGTATATATAGTCCATGGCTTCATGCACTCATTATGGTGGCTTCAACATCCTGAAATCATCACTTTTAACTCCGTTCTTGTTCCCCTTGTGCACACCATCATCTCCATGCTTGTTCTTACTTCAATGTTTATCCTTCTCCAAGCTAGGCCTTTCATTTGTAAGCAAAACAAATGTATCCAATTTAGGCAGCATCATGTTCTCATGAACATTAGAATCATTACCAAGAAATGAAAGTACCTGGTAATTTAATTGGCGTGCACGAGCTCTAGTAATTGGTCTAGTATGTATAGCAGCAGAGGTTGTGGGTGTAACAATGGTATTGATGTCCTCATCATCTTCCCCATCTTGAAATGAAGTCGTCCTCGACGGAAGTTCATCTTCCTCTCCCAAATAAGGCTTCAAATCTGCAATGTTAAAAGTGGGACTAACCCCAAAATCTGCAGGTAGCTCAAGTTTATATGCATTATCATTTATTTTCTCTAACACCTTAAAAGGTCCATCAGCATGTGGCATTAGCTTTCATTTGCGCAAATCAGGAAATTTATCCTTACGCAAATGTAACCAAACAAGATCTCCAGGTGCAAACACAACATGTTTTCTACCCTTATCTCCAGCAAGTTTATATTTAGCATTCATACGCTCGATGTTTTCCATAGTTAACTCATGCATTTTAAAAATCAATTCAGCATGTTGTTTAGCATCAAAATTAACCTTCTCCGAAGATGGAAGAGGCAACAAATCAATAGGTGCACAAGGTAGGAAACCATACACAACTTCAAAAGGGCACATCTTAATAGTAGAATGCAATGAAAGATTATAAGCAAATTCATTATGAGGCAAGCAATCCTCCCACATTTTGTTATTATTCTTCAAAACAGCCCTAAGCATAGTAGACAATATTCTATTGACTACTTCAGTATGTCCACCAGTTTGGGGTGACAAGTAGTACTAAAAAGCAGTTTAGTCCCCAACTTAGCCCATAAACAACTCCAAAAGTGGCTAAGAAATTTAGTATCACGATCTGAAACAATAGTATTTGGCACACCATGCAAGCGAATAATTTCACGAAAGAATAAATCAGCAACATTAACAACATCATCGCTTTTATGACATGGTGTAAAGTGTGCCATTTTCGAGAATCTATCCACGATAAAAAATATGCTATCCCTCCCCTTCTTTGTCCGAGGTAAACCTAAAACAAAGTCCATAGATATATCCTCCCAAGGAACACTAGGTACAGGCAAAGGCATATATAAACCATGAGGATTGAGTCGTGACTTAGCTTTTTGACATGTAGTCAGCGAGCGATAAAACGCTCAACATCCCATCTCATCTTTGGCCAAAAGAAATGTGTAGCAAGTACGTCATCCGTCTTCTTCACGCCAAAGTGTCCCGTTAATCCTCCTCCATGCGTCTCCTGCAACAACAAAAGATGAAAAGAGCTAGCTGGAATGCATAGCTTGTTAGCACGAAACACAAATCCATCGTTAACGACGAACTTGTTCCACATTCTTCCGTCTTTACAATTCTGCATTACATCTTTAAAATCAGCATCATGCACATATTGATCTTTGATGGTCTCCAAACGAAATATTTTGAAGTCAAGTTGTGAAAGCATAGTATAGCGACGAGACAATGTATCAGCAAAAACATTTTCTTTACCCTTCTTGTGTTTAATGACATAAGGGAAAGTCTCAATGAATTCAACCCATTTAGCATGTCTACGATTCAGTTTAGTTTGACTTCTAATATGTTTCAAAGAATCATGATCAGAATGTAAACAAATGCTTTGGGCCATAAATAATGTTGCGATGTTTTGGAAGTCCGAACATGAGCATATAATTCTTTATCATAAGTAGAATGATTTAGACTAGGCCCACTCAAGTTTTCAGAAAAGTATGCAATAGGTTTGCCATCTTGTAATAACACACCTCCTAATCCAACTCCACTAGCATCACATTCAAGTTCAAAAGTCTTATTAAAATCAGGATGTTGGAGTAAAGGACCATGTGTCAACTTATCATTCAATATCGTGAAGGCTTCTTCCTGTGCAGTACCCCAAACAAAAGGCACATCTTTCTTTGTGAGCTCATTGAGAGGTGAAGCAATCGTGCTAAAATCTCTCACAAAACGCCTATAGAACCCAGCGAGGCCAAGAAAACTCCTCACTTGTGTGACCGTTTTGGGCTGTGGACAACTCTCATAGCGTCAATCTTGGCTTTATCAACTTCAATTCCCTATGGAGTAACAACATAGACAAGAAAAGATACTCGGTCTATGCAAAAGGTGCACTTCCCAAGGTTACCAGAAAAATGTGCATCACGTAGAGCAATAAAAACAACACGTAAATGTTCCAAATGTTCCTCCAAAGATCTGCTATAAATCAGTATGTCATCATAGTAAACCACCACAAATCGTCCAATGAAAGCACGCAAAACTTCGTTCATTAATCTCATGAAAGTACTAGGTGCATTAGTTAACCCAAAAGGCTTGACTAACCACTCATATAATCCAAACTTAGTTTTAAATGTTGTTTTCCATTCATCTCCTAATTTCATACGAATTTGATGGTATCCACTACGCAAATCAACTTTGGAGAATATTGTAGAGCCACTCAATTCATCAAGCATATCATCTAGCCTAGGAATAGTGTGACGATAATGAGTAGTAATATTATTAATGCCTCTACAATCAACGCATATATGCAAAGTACCATCCTTTTCGGCACTAAAATGATAGGAACAACACAAAGACTAAGGGACTCGCGTATACAACCTTTGTCGAGCAGCTCATGTACTTGATGCATAATCACCTTCGTCTCCTCTTGATTGGTATGTTATGGTGCATGGTTGGGTAATGATGCACAGGGAATTAAGTCAATCATATGCTCAATCCCTCGAATGGGAGGTAATCCCGGTGGCACGTCTTGTGGAAAGACATCAGCGAACTCCTGCAAAATGTTAGTGACAGCAGGAGGCAAAGAGGAAGGCACGCCCTCGAATGAAAATAATGCCTCTTTGCACACAAAAGCATAGCAAACAAATTTGCTGAAATCTAGCTCATCAATATCAGATTTGGTGGCAAGTAAACATGCACTTTTCAATTTAATTTTAGAAACAACACTAGATGGTTTATTATTAGGCTTCATTTGTGGCTGAAATTCTTTTGCCACAATCTGATTTTCACTCTTATGTTTCTCCTGTTTTGCTTTACTAGCTCTATTAATATCATCCTTCAAAATGGAATCAGGAGTCATAGGAAGCAAAGTAATATTTTTATCCTTATGAACAAGAGTATACTGATTTTTGCTACTATGGTGTATAGAATTTTTATCAAATTGCCATGGTCTACCAAGTAATAAGGAACATGCTTGCATAGGTACCACATCACAATCAACATAATCAGCATATGTAGAGATACTAAAATGCACACGAACAGTAGGCGTTACCTTAACCTTGCCGCTGTTGTTAAACCATTGGATGTAGTAAGGATGTGGATGTGGTCTTGTGGTGAGAGAGAGCTTCTCCACCATCTCTATGCTATCCAAGTTGTTGCAGCTCCCTCCATCTTTGATGACGCGAACAAAACGTTCCTTCACAACTCCCTTTGTATGGAACAAATTATGCCTCTGATTTTTCTCAATTTGTGTAACCTGCACACTGAAAACACGTTGAGCAACTAAACATTCATACCTGGCAGCATCTTCAGGAGCCATGTTTCGTCTCATGATCAGAAACATCTCCACTGTATTGTTCACTTGTAATAAGAGCCAAAGTCTCCTCATCACAGTCACTAGCGTACTCATACCCACCATCCTCAGTAGCAATGATCACACACTGAGATATGCATTCTCTCGCATAATGACCTCTTCCCTTACAATGACAACAAATAATATCACTTGTGTGCCCTGTTGATGCCATGGAAGAAGAAGAGCTCTGTGCAGGCCTGACAGGTGCGCTCTTGGTAGATAGTGGTGGTTGTGCCTGCTTTCTTATATCACGGCTGGAGGTGGCACCTGATGGTGGTGCTGGTGCAATGGAAGTAGAAGATGCACGCGGTGTCCATGATGAAGGTCGACCTGCATAGAAGTTAGTTCGCGCCAATGCTTGTCGATCCTGCACTTCACGTTCAGCTTTACAAGCAAGTATACTCCTTATACTCTAGAATGGCCTGAATCTCTCTATTTAATCCACCCATAAAACGTCCAAGCACATCTTCATTCTCCTCAACAATACCACATCTAATCCTACCAGTTTGTAATTCCTGATAATATTCGTCTCCATAATTTTCCCTTGTCTCAAACGCTGTAGTTTTTGGAGTAATTCACGTTGATAATATAGTGGAACCCAACGAGTACGCATAGCAGTTTTTAAAGCAACCCAAGTAGCTGGAATAGGATATAATCTACAATGTTTAGACCACCATACACATGCAAAACTAGTGAAAACACAAATAGCAGCAGGAACACGTCTCTCCTCAGGATATTGTAAACATGTAAAACATTGTTCAGTTTCTAACTCCCAAGTAGGATATATATCAGGAACATATCTACCCTCAAATGGTGGAATATTCAATTTTAGTTTAGGAAAAAGGTCATCATCTCGTACCTCAGGTGGTGGTGCAGCCCTACTGCTGCGATGATATGCATGAGGATGACCTGGTGGTGGTGGTGCTGGTGGTTGCACGTAGTTCTGATTTTGATCAACCTCATCCTCGTACTGGTCCTCCACCTCTTCATAGCAGCAAAAGCTACAGAAGCATCAACAGTAGGTACAACGGCACCGGAATTTTGACCAGGCTCAAGGGGAACGCGCACTGCTCGTCCCACTTGATTTGGAAGGTGATGTTGTTGTTGTTGCTATAGAAGTGCGATAGGTGCAGCGGGCGGTGGTTGTGGAAGACACGCGAGCAATTCATTAAACTTGTTATCGAGCTTTGTTTCAAATGCTTTCTCAATGTTGTCTATCTTCTCCATGGCCTCTTCAAATCTGTTTACCAAATCTTCCACCTGTCCACTCATCATTTGCTGAAACTTATCATGAAGCTCCTTGTTCGTCAAGTTCTCCCAGTCAATCTCATCGGCTTGTGATCCTGCCATGGTTAGCAGCAATAGAAACACACAAGAATATGACCCTACAGACTACTAACAAGTGGTGGTGGTGGGTGTCACAAATCCATCAAGCAAATCTCAAATTCTTACGAGTTCTTACCAAGCAGTAGGCGGTGATCGGCAACCGTAGTAGTCAAAACTCTCAAAGCTTGAATAGAGCGATTACCAGGGAGAGTCGAACGCACGACATAGATGTATGTCGAGCTGGGAAGGCTTATAATATGGTAGCACAAAGGGTCAGCAATAATCAATTCAGAGATGCAAAGTTGAATAAACGCTCAACGACGGTACTGTGATGGTCCTAGGCTAGAACGTGCTAGAGACGCGAGCCTAGAACACTAACAAAATCACGACACTCCACGTAAACAAGGGAGGAGCACGCTCTGATTTTTTTTCCTTTTTTTCACCTTTTTGCACTTTTTTCCTCTTTTTTTTGCTCCGCAACGATTTTTTTTTCCGAAAAAGTCTACAAATGTTCTAAAAACTGCCAAGCCAGATTTTTTTTGAGTTTGGAACTATTTTTCTACTACGGGTACACGAAAGTTCGGGCATCCTACTCTGTCACGACTCGGAGTATGGCGTGATCTCGAAATCGAAAACAACGTAACAAAATACTAGACTCGGACTAGGACTGGTGGCGGAGATGAATCTAGTGTAACTCAGACTGATGGCGGAGATGAATCTGAAGGAACTCGGACTGGTGGCCGATATATGTTGCAGGTGGACTCGGATTGGCATGATGGAAACGGATATGTGGTGGCGTATATGGACTCAGATTGGCATTGAATATGTGGTGGGGGTATATGGCAGCGGCGATGAAGTTGGTGCGGTGGTAGTATATGGCAGCAGCAATGATGATGATGCGGTGGTGATATATGGCAGCAGCGACGTGACAACCTGTGAACAGAATTCGAAAGTCTAAATGACTAGACGCTAAGACCAGCAACTTGACACGATGATGCAACTATAAATTCAACAAAGCAAATAGAGAAAATATTATGCAGAGGCTCAGATTGGTTCGGATAGGATGAACTAACCCTAATTTTTTTGGCTTTTTCGTGGACTATAGGTATGAAGAAACAAACTCTAGAGAGACGCTATCCGAAAATAGGGGGGAGTTTCGTGGCCTTTGAGGGAGGGGTACGAAACCAACCCTAACTCTTGTTTCCCCACACATATGAACTCTAAAAATAGCCTATAATCAAGTATTTCGAAATTACATGGGCCTGGCCCAATAATAAGGTGACGCAACACCTACAATAGCCTGTGGACGAAAATTATGAAGTAGCATCTTGTATATTTCGTCCAAGGCTTCATGCACTCATTATGGTGGCTTCAATCTCCTGAAATCATCACGTGTAACTCCGTTCTTGTTCCCCTTGTGCATGCCATCATCTCCATGCTTATTCTTGCTCCAATGTTAATCCTTCTTGAAGCTAGGCCCTTCATTTGTAAGCAAAACAAATGTATCCAATTTAGGCAGCATCATATTCTCATGAAGATTAGAATCATTACCAAGAAATGAAAGTACCTGTTAATTTAATTGGCGTGCGCGAGCTCTAGTAATTGATCCAGTATGTATAGCAGCAGGGGTTGTGGGTGTAATAATGGTATTGATGTCCTCATCACACACGCTAATAGATAAGTGGGGTCGTGCAACCAAGGAATGAGCCAAAATGTGGAATCCACGAAAATGCTCTTGTTGCAAAACACTAGGGAGATGCTAGCATGATTGCACAATAGGCGGATATGAAACTTGTGCACGACCTACTGGGCAAAAATGCAACTACTTCTATCCCGAGTATGCGATAGGTATGGTTTTTCGGTGATATGATCCAAGATGGTCGAGTACGAAAATCTTAATCTAGTATGATGCTATGGTTCTTGCTAATAAGCTCTTTTCTTATCTTTCCCTTTTGCTGAAAAGCTTGTTTGGCTCTTTCTCTTTTGAGCTCTTTTCTCATGCAAAACTTCACGAACCAAGATAGCAAATGTGTATGCGATGACAACTTTGTGACACAAGAGATGATACCAAGATATGCACCACAATGATAAGGTGTGTATGATATGGGAAGTATGATCACTAATGTGCACAAGTCGCGTTGCCGACAATAATCAAAGGCTAGTCTTGGTAGGCAAGGTACGCAAAAGTAAGGCTATGTGGTTATCATTGCAATGGCAAGGAGTAGGCAAAGATGTCATTGAGTTTACCGTCCTTGCTTACGGTTGAAGGTGTCAAAATTGTCGAACAGTTGTTGTCGCTGACGAGTCCCTGGCGAAGATGAGCGGTGGTGATATTGATGTCGAACCGTACCTGTATAGCCGAAACACAATAGGACACGGGAACCAAAACTCAAATTCTCAAAGAAAACGTGTCAAAATTGTCGGAGTTATTAGCGGGTAAGTGATGGTTGTGCTTTCGGAAAGCGGTGGTGGTATCGGTGTGCGAATGCGGTGGTGGAATGGGAGTTGTAGTGCGTATGCGGAGGTGTTGGTGGTGGACGAAAATTTTTGGGCGAAAAAGATTAAGTTTCTTCAGGAAACAGCGAACGTCCGGAGTGGAGCGGTCGACTGGTCGTCAGACGCCCGGTGGCTAGTGGACGTCCGGTGCCTGGGCGATTTCGGGCATGGGATGAACAACTAGGGTTCGTGGTGGAGGTGGCGAATTTGGTCAAATCCGAGAGATTTTGTGGATGGTAAAGGTGGAGATGATGTGGGAAAGCTAGATCCACTCGTGGTAAAGAAAATCCATGGATCAAATCCAACAGAACTTCATCACACCAACAAATCACAAAAAAAAATTGGGGCCATTTTTGGTGGGGATTTTTGAAATTGGGGAAGAACACAACAAAATCAAGCTAGAAAACAAGGGAGGGGCTCCAAATACTTGATCAACATGGCTCATGATACCAAGATGATGTAGGATAGAACCCTAGATGCCCGATCTTTCACGATTGGAGGGGATCCTACGAAGAACATGACGAACACGAGGAGAAATCACGAGGGGAAACACGAGGGAAATCACTCAACCAACAAGATTTGGTCACACATATGCTAGATCCTCAAAACACAAAGAGAGATACACGATTCAAATCCAACAAAGGACGATACATGTAGCTAGTTCATCTCCAAGAGGAGGTCTTGAGGGGTCTTCCCATGAAGGGGTCTTGAATCCAAAGTGGATCTTCTCCGAAGAGAGAACAATCTCTCTCGATGGAGTAGATCTGGATGGATGAGCAAAGCTCTATCTCACAAACGAGCTAAACCAATGCTAGCCCTAACTAGGAGGAGGAGGACGTCTATTTATAGTCTAAGTGCAAATGGGGGTGAAATAAAAGGGTACATGGGCCTCGGTCCCGAAGCTGTGCACACACAAGCAGCGGACGTCCGGTCTCTACCGGTCGTCCGGTGTCTCTCGGGGGTCCGGACGTCCGGTAGGACTCAGATTTCCGCTAATTTCGTTCTATAAAAGTTGTACCGAATGTCCAGAGACGGCCGGTCGTCCGGTCGCTTCGGACTTCCCTAGATTTGGCTCAGGTGTGGAACTACCGGTTGTCCATTGGGGGACGGGCGTCCGCTCGCTGGGAAGTGTTGCCGGACGTCCGGTCCTGGGCAGACGTCCGCTTGCTGTAGCTGGCGTATGCTGGAACTTGGGTCGGCTGGGCCTTCAGGCGCCGGACGTCCGGTCCTGGTCCGACGTCCGCTCGGTGTAGCTTCTTCGGTAGCTCTTCTTGTTGTCCCTCATACTCGGCGTACTCACCGTCTTGTCCATTGGATGTAGCTGTTCTGTGGCCTCCCTCCAAGTACCTAATCACACATAGTGTTTCTGCTTGTGGTAGTAACCATGTCTGATTTGTAGAGAGTGGGAGTTCGGAGAGGAGTGGGTTCACCTTATCTTTGATAGCCTTTGCTCGAGCTCTTGTCATTGGTCCAAGTGGTGTCGTAGGAGATAAGATGCGTCCACGGGGATGATCATGGGATGCTCCGCATCATTATGGGAAGAGGGATTGGTTCATTGTGTAGCATTCTGCATCTTATCTCCACCATTTACTAAAAAATACCATATCTATATTTAATTTTACCAAAAAGTTGAATACACAGACAATGCCAGTGCAGAAGTGTAGCCCATTGCTCTTGTCAATACATTTTGTCATCTAATGCTTGTACTTCCAGGGATTGGTAGTTGATTATGTAGGATCAATCTTCATCTTATCTTCATTATCCTCTATCCCTTCCAGTATTATCATATCTATAATTACTCTCTACAAAACGTAGAGTACAGGCAATGCTTATCAAGAAGATTATGTGCTGAAATTCTTGAGTTATCCTTCCCTTCACATGGAGAAGGGCATTATAAAGCCGGTGTTAACTGTTAATGTAAGTCAGTCTGATGTGGACATCCCACGATCATCCCCATGGATGCATCTACATCTCCTACAACACCACTTAGACCAATGACAAGAGCACGTGCAAGAGCTCTCGAAACTGAGGTGACATCTCTCCTCTCACAACTCCATTTCGAATCACACGAGACATGGCTACTACCTCAAACAAAGATGCTTTGCATACTCAGGTACCAAGGAGTTAGCCATGGAGAAGCTAAAAAGCAAGGAGAATCGGAAGCGGAAGACATGCATGAAGACGGGGAAGAAATTAGCCAAGTCCCAAGCTGGCCGGACGATCCAGACGAGGTCCCGGACGATCAAAACAGAGCCCAAACTATCCGGACCCCGGTCTGGATGATCCGGATAACGTGCACAACGACACCCAAAGCTAGACCCCGAAGTCGGACCATCCAAATGAGCACCCGGATCATCCGGACACTAGCTGGACATTCGGACCCCCACTCCAGACATCCGGGCCATCACCGCCACCGCCTGCGCCATCGACTCATCCGGGCCATCACCCGGATCATCTGGACAGAGCCCGGATCATTCGCCTCCCTGCCTGGGTCATCTAGACCCCGCCTGCGTGCATGTGTTGGGCTGAGGCCCATGTATCCCTTCGTCCCCTTAGCCTGCTTTGTGAAGGATTTTAGCACCATTGCTTCTCCTTTACATTCTTTGAGTAAGAAAATTGCGCCATTTGTTTGGGGACCATCCCAAGATAACGCATTTAATGAGCTTAAGAATTTGCTTAATCATGCTCCCATGCTTGCATTACCCAAATTTGACAAACCTTTCGAGATTAATTGTGAAGCTAGTGGTCATGGCATCGGATGTGTGTTAACACAAGAGAAGCGCCCCATAGCATGTTTGAATGAGAAACTTTCCGGAGCACAACTCAATTACCCCATCTATGACAAAGAACTATATGCTTTAGTGTGAGTTTTGCATGAATTGGAACATTATCTTCGCCCTCATGAATTTATCATCCATACCGATCATGAAATGCTAAAGTACTTAAAAGGACAAACTAAGTTGAACAAGAGTCATGCAAAATGGAGTGAATTTATAGAGTCTTTTCCTTATGTCATCAAGTACATCAAGGGTAAGGAAAACATAGTGGTGGATGCCCTTTCCCGCATGTGCACTCTTGTCACTAAACTTGAATTGAATGTTATTGGCTTTGAGCACATAAAAGACTTGTATGCAAATGATCCTACCTTTGCTATTCCTTATGCTAAGTGTTTGACACATACATCTTGCGAACGATATTACATCAAGGATGATTATCTTATGAGAGCTAACAAACTTTGCATTCCCGAGTCTTCTCTTTGTTTGCTCCTTTCGCAAGAGGCTCATGGAGGTGGACTCATGGGACACTTTGGATGCGACAAGACATTCACCACGTTCTCGAAGAACTACTTTTGGCCCAAGATGTTCCGCGACGTCTCATGCTTCACCAACCGATGCTCTACATGTCGCAATGCCAAGTCAAAAGCTCAATCCTATGGTCTTTATATGCCTCTTCCTATTCCTTATCAACCTTAGGAAGACATTAGCATGGATTTTGTACTTGGTTTGCCTATAACTCAAAATGGAAAGGATTCCGTGTTTGTTGTTGTGGACCGATTCTCTAAAATGGCTCATTTTATCCCATGCAACAAGATAGATGATGCTTCACCTATTGCGAATATCTTTTGTAGGGAAATCTTGCGCCAACATGGAGTGCCCAAGACGATCGTCTCGGACCGCGACATCAAGTTCTTGAGTTACTTTTGGAAGACTCTATGCGCCAAGATCGGAATCAAGCTCTTATTCTCTTTGGCATACCATCCCTAAGCCGACGGCCTAAGGAGGTGATGAACTGTACACTCTCCACTCTACTTCGCGTGTTGATCAAGAGGAACATCAAGGAGTGGGAGGACTGTCTACCCAACGCCGAGTACGCCTACAACCGCGCAAGACATTCGACTGCCGGCAAGTCCCCTTTCGAGGTCGTCTACGGCTTCAACCCGTTGTCACTATTGGACATTCTACCTCTTCCACTACAAGAGCGCACCAAAATGTACACGAGTGCACGAGCAAGCTACCTCAAGAAGTTGCATGAAGATACAAGGCTCACCATCGAGCGCCAAGTACAATGACTCGCGACCAAGCTCAACATCAACAAGCAACCAATGATATTCAACATAGGAGATCTTGTGTGGCTACACCTTCGCAAGGACCACTTCCCCAATGAACGCAAGTCCAAACTTCTACCCCGAGCCGATGGACGCTTCAAGGTGCTAGCACGCTACAACAATAATGTATACAAGATCGACTTCCCACGCGACAAGTACAACGTGAGCAACATCTTCAATGTCAAAGACCTCTCGCCATTCCATGGTGATGAAGTTTTCGGTCTAAGGTCGGATCTTTCCCAGGGGGAGGGGGGGAGAGGATGCGGAGCATCCCATGATCATCCCCATGGATGCGTCTACATCTCCTACAACACCACTTGGACCAATGACAAGAGCACGTGCAAGAGCTCTCGAAACCAAGGTGACATCACTCCTCTCACAACTCCCTTTCGAATCACACGAGACATGGCTACTACCTCAAACAGAGATGCTTTGCATACTCAGGTACCAAGGAGTTAGCCATGGGGAAGCTAAGAAGCAAGGAGAATCGGAAGCGGAAGACATGCGTGAAGACGGAGAAGAAATCAGCCAAGTCCCAGGCTGGCCAGAAGATCCGAACAATGTCCCAAACGATCCGGACAGAGCTCAGACGATCCAGACCCCGATCCGGACGATCCAGATAACGCGCCCAACGACACCCGAAGCTGGGACCTGAAGCCGGATCATCTGGACGAGCACACGGATCATCCGGACACCAGCCAGACATCCGGACCCCCCTCCGGACATACGGGCCATCACCACCACAACATGCACCTTCGACTCATCCGGGCCATCACCCGGATCTTCCGGACAGAGTCGGATCATCCGGCTCCACGCCCGAATCATCCGGACCCCACCTGCGTGCGCATGTTGGGCTAAGGCCCATGTACCCCTTTGTACCCTTAGCCTATATATATGACTCCTCCACCTCTCGTCTAGGGTTAGCATTATGATAGCTCATACTTTGGGATAGAGCCTTGCTCATCCGTTTGGATCCAATTCACCACGAGGGACCGACACCTATTTGGAGAAGATCCACTTTGATTCAAGACCTCCTCTCGTAGAAGACCCTCTTCAAGACCTCCTCATGGAGAAGAACCAATTACCCAATGTATCATCCTTTGTTGGATTTGGATCTTGTATCACTTTGTGTCTGGAGGATCTAACATATGTGTGACCTTATTCTCGTTGGTTGAGTGTTTTCTCTTGTGTTTCCCTCGTTTTCCCTCTCGTGTTCTTCGTGTTCTTGGTAGGATTCCCTCCAAACGTTAAAGATCGGGCGTCTAGGGTTCTACCCTACATCACAGTCCTCTAAAGCCTTTATCCTCAACTGCTATTTAATTTGCTCATTCTCCCTATCGTTAACTGATGTTCAGTTTGCTGTTTTTATCAAAATTCATGTTCACAACAACCATAAGTTCCAAGTTTTACTTGTAAAACCAAATTCCTTATTCATACCATGCACATTACTCAATACTCCCTATATGTATGCTTGTTTTTGTGGATCTATAATCTAGTGTGTGGTGAAGCAGCCCACGTTTGCACCTGGTCATCTCCTGTTTTATCTTACTAATGTGGCTGATGACATGCACAACATGCCATGCACATTAACCAAAATAGATACAATGATTGTCTTTGCCCTTCATCTATGCTTGTTATGTTGACATGGTAATCCGGTCGTGTGGTGAAGCTCCCCGCATTATGAACAATGCCAAATTATGCTATTGATATTTTGAAGTTACTCTTTATTTTCTAATTTGAAATTGGATGGAAGTAACAACACATTTATCATCTTTGTTTATACACATGCAAAACCTGTCATCTCTCTGCTTGTTTCAGTGCGATATACCCGATGGCATGCACAAGTCTGCTGAAGGTTGTGAGATAAACCCAACATATATTGCAGCAAAGAAGGCAAAACATCTTGAAGATAGTGAGACAACCCCAAAGTCTTGTCTTGATGCATTGTTCAAGTTACTTGAGACTAGCAGTCAAACAAGCTCACATAATTCACTGTCTGAATTAGTTCGACTTCTTCGGTCCCAAGTTCTAGCAGAAAGGTATTCTGCAACTTAACTTTGATTTGAAGTCCTATCTCCAAGAAAGATCATGGAGAACACCAATGAGAACCTCATTGCTAAGCAGCTACAGCTGGAAGCTATGACCGACATACTAGGCCGGTCTCACAGCCTTGCTCAGCAGTTCCCGCGCAAGGCTAACTTTCTTGAACTGTCTTGGAAGTGGTATTGGTTCAGTATTATTTTGTTACGCTGCAGTGGCGCCCAGTTTTTTGTAGTTTGCTTCTTTGTTCCGGTTTATGATCACTGGTGGTGAACTTCCATGCCCAGTGGATGTAATATACCATAAATCCTTTATTGTATTGTGTAGGTTTATTCTAAGTTACTATGCCGTAATTTCTTTATTGTATAGAGTAGGTTTGTTCTTAATTCCTACTAGTTACTGCCATCATTTGCTATCTGAAAAAATGGAGAAAATTTGATGTAGTCGACCGGGCCGAAACATTCGCCTCTAATTGGCATGCTTTTTAGCGGGCCACAATTGGGCCGGCCTGCAACTTTCTTCGGCCCAAAAGGCCATTGGGGCCTTCACACTTTGCGCCAGACCCACAACTTACATGGGCCTATATTCCGCCCAAAGTTAGTTTGGTCCTTTAGTGGACCCAACACTTAGTTGGGCCCATGTAGCTTTGGGCCATTAACAGGCTGAATATTCTGCATGCTTGATAAGGCCCAGAAGAAATCATGGGCCTTTAGCAGGCCGAAATGCATGTTGGGCCTCAATTTTGACTAGTCGTCGATGGGCCTTCACCAGGTTGAAATGTAGACCAGGCCTTTTTTGGCCCAGTCATATGACGTGCCATTACCAGGCCGAAACATACCTCGGGCCTTAGTTGGCCCACTGATATCATGGACCTTTAAGTGGCCGAAAGCTTAGTCGAGGCCTCAACGGGCCGAATTATGCGACAGGCCTTTAACAGGCCCAAAGTCACGTTGGGCTGAATTGTTGCCACCTTTATCACAGGTCGTTAGAGGGATAGATGTCGCGTCGGACCATATATGGCCCATGGGCAGCACGGGCCATTCCCAGGCCGAAAGACATAACAGGGTGAAATGGGCCCATGTCTATGTCGGCCCTCTAACATGTGGTAATGTCACTGGGCCGTAATTGGTCCCAAATATTTGGCGAACAATTAACGGGTCAGATCTGGCTCCGGGCCGTAAATGGGCCATGTTTAAATAGGCCGTTATTAGGCTGGCCCACTAGTACCTGAGTAAATACTACGTGCCTTTAACTGGGTCAGCCTTTTTAACCTATATGGGCCTCGGTTGGGCCCTGCCACGTGTCAACGTATCATAGGCATGTCTCCTCCATTGGACGGACGACATCTGGCCCAACGAGAAGCCGACACATGTTTCCTCCAGCTAATGATGATTTTACACGTGGAAAATCCCCATTGGTCTAGGCTATTAACGGGTTATCGGATCCAAACCGGAACCCGATCGCTTAACGGTGACCCGTTACGGTGGATGCCACATGTCGGTTACCCTTGACGAAAGCACTTCCATGACGTGACATTTATCGTCATGGAAGTTTGTCATGTAACAGTTCTACGACAACACATGTATGACTATCCTGATTTTGTCATAAAACCGTCATGGATGTACATGCATGACAAAAAACGTGACCTACTATGACAAAGACGTATCATCACGGAAGTGTATTTTTTTTGTAGTGCATGTACCGGCGAGTGAATGATGATGAAGACAATCAAGTCTTTTGTGAAAATGATTCGAGCCCCACTCTTGTGTACTCCAAGGTCTTGACACTTCAACACCAATAAGACAAAGACCAACGTTGCCACATCTTCCATGCCAAGGCGGGCATCAATGGACGTTCCGTGAAGGTCATCATCGACGAAGAAAGTTGCCACAATTTGGAAAGTGAAGAGCTATGTTCCAAGCTACAATTGGTCAAGATGAATAATCCTCATCCCTACAAGGTCCAATGGCTTAGCGACTCTGCTAGCATTCAAGTGGAGCACACCGGTCAAGTCTCCTTCAAGATTGGAGCATACGAGGACACCAGTGTGTGTTTTCCTATTCCCACTTCAAACACCAAGTGCTCCAAATTGCTGCATTTTCACACCCCCATCGTTTTGCACTAGTAATGCTATCCTATTATATTGTTTTCCTATTATTGTGTATTTTCTAAGCATTCAAAACAAATAGGTCCTATGTATACAAAACAAATTGGGCACAATAACATCATATTGTACGATACTCAAGGAGGAAGTAGCACAAGGGTTATTTCTAGCCATGATATCTTTGTCCAAAGGTCTATCTTTAGGCTTACCTCTCCTGCATCCTCCAAGCTATTCTCCATATAGGTATCTCTCCATATATAGGTGAAAAAGGACATCCAACACCGATGCATGGTTGAAAGGAGAGGACTCAAATGATTCTTGGCCATACACAAAATTAGACATAAGATAGAACTCCTCCTCCCACCCTTGGAATTCCATTGACGAGATGCACCCTCCGGTGAGCTCCGCATAAGTTTAGGAAGCATATGCCCAATGACATGTGAGACCTCGCAATATCGAGCTAGCATAATTCTAGGACAAAGAGACAAAGAGAAAAGGAAACATGCTATTGCCTCATTGAGGAGGAAGTGAGAGAATTGGTTAACAAGGTTGGCTACCAATGTTCATTTTTGTTGCGAGTGAGATTTGAGATTCATAAGAGAGTAAGGATTCCAATCTAACAATATTTTATTTTCAATACTTAATTTCATGTTTATTTTAATCATTTTTGTAGATTTCTATGTTATTTCACAATCATATAGTAGTATTTTCATTGAAAGATTTATTGTGCATTATATTTCCATAATTTGTAGATTCAAGAAGACTACTTGGTAACAAATAAGTAGAAAAGGGTACTTTATAAAGGACATGAGCACAAAGATGAAGAAGGGGATCCTGAGGCCCTTCCGCTACTTCTCAAATATAATGGGTACATAACACTGAGTTATTTGTAAAGCAAAATCAAAGAAACTTTGAGTTGCACATTTTATCACAATAAGTATGTATGATCCCTTGTATAATTTCTTAACTCTAACATAAACTTTTTCTCATACTAATATTGGTAACTAGATGCTAAGGAACAAGAATTGCAAATTGGTTTCCCAACGGATGTGAAACATGTGGCACATATCGGATGGGACGGACCTAGTGTCCCAAATAAGGAGAAGGAGGCAGGAGCACCTAGTTGGGTAAGTTCACGTCTTTCCTGGAAATGACTATCAAAACGAGGTTAAGAACGAAATTCAAGGATTTTCACAATATTTGTTTTGCAAGACTCTTATTACAATATTTTCACAATAGTAATCATAATCTGCTAAGATTGGCTCTTTATACAACATCATGGTTGTTCCATGTCATCTCTAAAATTACATCCATAGAGTCAATGTGAATTGAACAACCAAACTTTTGTCGAACTAAAAGCATGCGGATTACATTTGCACACTCACCTCGCATTAGCCACATTCTCAAAATGCCACCCTTATTTGTTGTATGCATCCTTATTTACACTAGGAAAGGTCACCTAAGGTACCAGCAAACTAACCTATAGTACACTTACGAGGGCTTGTGTATGCTAATTGTGTACCCTTGATATTATCATGACAAACACAATTAATGCAACATGTAGTCATTTATCAATGCTACGGTATGGGGAGTGTTGGATACCAAAGACGAGAAAGAGGAACTTGAAGGATACCTTGGGTAGTGCTTTCCGAGGCTATATGACAATGTCAATTCCGCTAGGTTCTCGAAGACCAACATAACAACGACATTAAATGTCTTGCGGGGAGGGGGGGTCTACATATCCTGATGCAACAGGGGTGTAATGTATCGACTCTGTTATGCAAGAAACAGGGAATACCCAGGCAGTGCATACTTTTAGTGTTAGTGTTTAATATGCTGCAGCACAAAGGTTTCCTTCCAACCCTAAATGACTTTCCTTAGCATGTTCTTCAAAATACTTAATTTCAATGACTTCAATGTCTAACACATCATTTGTTTCACATGAGTCGATATGAATCTTAACTTTTCTAGACAAACCATAGTTATAATATTATTCGCCCATGGAAAGGTCCACAAATTATTTCGCAATGCTAACATTGATTATTAGACATTAATGTATGCGGCAGTGCATGGGCACATTACTATTATGATTTTATTTTTGAAACACAATTTGGAAGGAAAGTCAACTAGCTCGATTCCAATAAAAAAATTAATGAGTAGAACCAAAACAAGAAAATATTTGTATGTAGTTGACTTATTTGCAAGATCCCTTACCCATTTTCAAATGCAAATGGAAGAGAGGCAAGTGAAACTAATCAACGGATTTTTTTTCTAATCGCTAGACGGCACTATTGTGGTAAATGTTATAATTCTAGAGGAATTATTACTACAAGGCATAGAAGAGGACGTCATGAATTCAGTCTGCATCTTCCTTCCAAGAGTAACTTTCTTAAGACAGTAACCCTAGTTCGTATTCCAAGCTCACCTTTAGGGGTGCCTATACAAAAAAAATTACTTTCATCGAAATCAAAAAGAGGGATCTGGTAGAACCATGAGCATGGAATTCTACCGTAATCGACATGAATTTATCTTATACACTATGGGGAGGTGAGAAGAGATATATTTGACATCCCAAAGGGGCTATAGACGGTGCATCCGCTACCTTTGAGTGAATTAAGATATTTGATTTTGAAAGTACCAATTCAATTTGGACTTAACAGATGAAAGACTACCACTCAGCACCACTGGATTCAGCCTCGTTTAGGAGTGACAGGGGAGGTTCTGCTGCCTCTAACCCATGGGCTTCTCAAGGTTAAGTTCTCACCCCCTTACCTTTCCTTAATTCGATTACATGAAACCTTTCATAAAATTCATGTGCAATTTTAATATAAATGACCCATTGATTAGAATATATTACCATTCAAATAATGTACTATATTTATACAAAATAATGCTAAAAACTAAAATTTCTTCTCTTCTAATGACAGAAATAGTTCTAGATGGAGCGGGCCTGGCAGATACCTCTTTTGGCGATACTAAAAGTGAAGCCAGTGGAATCGACGTTACTGTTGGTGACTCCCCTCCGTCCCCGGGCTCTCGTCGGTCAAGGCGAAACCGCTCCCGGGGTTCTGACACCTCCTCTATGGATGTCACAACAGGCAGTACTGAGATCTCGGAAAAGAAGGAGAAGGCCAAGAAAGGGACTCGAAAAAATAGAAAGAAAGAGAAGGACAAGGCAGCTGAGGACACTGCCGGTTCCACCTGTCAGGACCTCCCCGCGGTGCCCAAGAAGTCCAACCGCAGAAAAAACAAAGGAAGCTCTGAAGGAAGTGGTGGTGCATTGACCAAGGATGGTGGAGGTGCACCGGAGGTGGGTACAATACCGCTAACTCTGGTGGCCGACGAAGAAAAGGATCACGAATTGTAAACTGCTGACAGGCAAGCTACTGTCATTTGGGGATGAAAGCATATGCTCGTTAAAAGCTAGAGTACTTTGAGTTTCATTGGCTTTATCAAGTGGTGATTGATATAAAATAAAGTACTCAAATTCGAATGACACAAGCATGTAGGTGTTGAAGGTTACATGCTGTTTTAGCATTAACAGGAATGGGTTTGCACACCCTAACACAACTCTTTTCCTCTATTTTCTTTGTAACATTGTTCATTTTTTAAACCCATTGTCCTATTCCATATATATATATATATATATATATATATATATATATATATATATATATATATATATATATGATGTGTATTGCATCTTATGCCTCATGTGTATTATATGTATGACATTCTGATGTACTGTAAAAGGACACAAAAGTCAATATATAGACTGAAGGGTTGGCGCACAACTACCACGCACCATTATGCACGTGTGAGTGAACTTGAATGTAGTGATTAGTACCCGATTTGTTTGAAACCCAGTCCAGTTTTTTTGGGGGATGCTATACGGTGCACTTTACAAGAGCTACATCATTCAACACATATTGTAGGATTAAAGAAGGGGATCACAGTACCAAAAAGCAGGAGTAGATGTACTAAATGTGTGTTTCACAAGTTTACGGGCTATGTAATAACCCAGATCTTACCACGCCATTCCCTGTATCAATTGATAGCACATACAATTTACAATGAAATAATAATGTAATCTCTTGTCATATGTATTACATCGCAGATCCAATCTTTAATACACCACACACCTACTTAGTTGTAACATCCCAAAATTTCCTAGTTTTGGAATGCGAATAATAAGATCGGTGCTTTGGTTAGGGGAACTTAGAACTTTTTGAGTACTTGTTTAAGAATTTTCAAACCATGTCATAAAAGTTTGTTGATTATTCATCCAATAAAGAAAACTATGGCTAGGGAGTTTATTCGAGAATTCAAAGGGCGTTCATTTGTTTTTACTCCTTTAAAATATTTTTGAGACCACTTTTAAATTTATGAAGTGAGAATAAAATGACTTTCTCGAATGTTGTCGGTGCATATATAATAAAGGATCATATATAATAAAGGATCTATTTGAAAATTTGATTTGTTTCCAAATTTTGAATTTAATTAAGTATTTGAAGGCCAATTAAATATTTCAAATAAAGCAAATATTATTAATGAGAGGAGATAAAATGACTTCTCCAGAAATATAATTGGAATGATTGATATTTCTTAATTGTCATCTTTGTGAATTTATAAAACCTTAAAATAAATTTTAGGAATATGAAAAAGCTCAGTAATTCTGTTTCCTATGCTGCAGATAATTGAACAAGGAAAATGAATATCTTTTATTTTGTTCATTTAATGTTTATCTGCATTACGTAAAAGAAATTAATGAAACAGAAAAAAAAACAAAACCTACAGCCATGGGGCCAGCCCAATTCCAATCCGCACTAGTTTTCTCTCTCTTTTACCTTTGGGCCTCATAACTTGGGCCGGCCCAACTAACCAAGCCGGCCCAGCGAGCGACGACTGGTGTTGCCCCTCCCACTTGCACGTTCGTGTACACAAGAGAAATGCCATGGCTGCCCTTCTTCACCCGTTAGTTCCCTTCCTCATTTCAACTCGTCATCAATATGAAAATTTTGGAGACCGTTAAGAGGAATATATTTAGGGAAATAAAACCTCACTTTAATGTCTTAATTGTCTGGAAATCAAGCCTCCACTAAAGGCCAAATTGAGCTTGCTTGATCTACTTGAACCGACCTCGTCACGCCCTATAAAACACACTGGGGTATTCCCCTAAATCCCCTCGTCAGAAGCCGTCTCCTACAAAAGCTTCTCCCCCACCACATCTCGTGAATTTCATCACCGGAATTCACCCACTTTGCCCCAACTCGGGCCGCTCCTCTCCGAAGTCTAAGACGAACCCGAGGGGACCATCGTGTTCCCCGAGACCTCCCTGCCCTCCCATAAAGCATGCACCTCTCGCACCTCGATAGAGCATGCCGATCCTCCGTGATGCGGAGCATCCTACGGTCATCCCCATGGACCTACCATCGTCTCACCAAGTGCCAAGAGGACCCATGACACGAGCACGAGCTAGAGCTCTCAAGACCGAGGTGACTTCTTTCCTTAGTGATATCTCATATGATCCACTCGAGACATGGCTACTACCTAAGTCCGGAATTTTGTGCATGATTAGGTACCAAGAGAACCCTTCCAAGGATGCACATGAAGATGGTCAAGCTCCCAAGCCCACGGATGAAGAGAACCAACGGAAGGGGAAAAGAACATCTCCCAGGTCCCGGACATCCCGCGATGGCCCCGGACATCCGGCCCCTAGAGGTGTCGCCTGCAGCCAAGGACCAGCGGCCAAAGCTACAGGGCCTAGACATTCGGCGGCCAGCCCAGACATCCGGCCCGTCGCCCTGGAAATCCGGCTCCCAACCTGGACATCCGGACAAGCCATCCATGGAGTACCGAAACCTGCCTCGCCAGCCCGGACATCCGGCCACAACCCTGGACATCCGAACGATGCCCGGACATCCGGACCATCCCATCCAGGGAGCTCCAAGACGGCGCCAGGCCAGCCTGGACATCTGACCTGACAGCCCGGACATCCGGCGCCTCGCGAGCGCCCGCACATCTCGCCCGACACCCGTACGTCCGGCCTTCCTTGTGATGAGGACATCAATACCATTGTTACACCCACAGCCCCTGCTGTTGTACATACATGACCAATTACTAGAGCTCGGGCATGCCAATTAAATTACCAGGTACTTTCATTTCTTGGTAATGATTCTAATGTTCATGAGAATATGATGCTGCCTAATTTGGATACATTTGTTTTGCATACAAATGAAGGGCCTAGCTTGGAGAAGGATGAACATTGGAGCAAGAACAAGTATGGAGATGATGGCATGCGCAAGGGGAACAAGAACATAGTTACAAGTGATGATTTTCAGGACGTTGAAGCCACCATAATGAGTGCATGAACCCTTGGACGAAATATACAAGGTGCTACTTCATAACTTTGTTCCAGACGCTATTGTAGGTGCTGCGTCACCTTATTTTTGGGCCAGACCCATGTAATTTCGAAATACTTGAGTATAGGCTAGTTTTAGAGTCCGTATGTGTGGGGAAACAAGAGATAGGGTTGGTTTCGGACCCCTTCCCTAAGGGCCACGAAATTTCCCCCCTCTTCCTCCATATATACAGCCCTTAGGGCATCGTTTAGACTTTGGGTTTTGTTTAGATTGAAAGTTCACGATAGCTGCAGCTTCGCGTACTTCGTTTGTGTTGAACGACCAGACAAAGACGTCACAGAACCCCACCTTCATTAATAAAGCTTCCCTCTTATATTCGCAATATCCAGATTGGAATATCAGTTTCTTGCTTATTCTTCGTTTGCTCCCAGGAAACAGACCCTTGTAGTCAGGTTGATCTTGCCCCGGCGTGGTCAATAACCCCTCGGAAGTTGCTTTAGCGATTTCTAAGGCGCGATGTCTCGCATGTTCATAGTCGGATCGTCAAGGTCGACTCCCACAAAAAACGATAGCTACCATCTCATCGAAACGTCGGGACACCTTTGCCTCTATCACCCTGTCTACGCACAGTGCAAAGGGTCGAGGCCCATGTACCACTTCGCCCCCTAGACTATATATACTCCTCCTCCGCCCTCTTTCTAGGGTTAGCATTGTGATAGCTCATATTTGAGATAGAGCTTTGCTCATCCACTTGGTTACTTCTACTCGGAGCTCACGACCTCTTCGGAGAAGATCCCCCAAGCGGATTCAAGACCCCTTCATGGGAAGACCCTTGAAAACCTCCTCATGGAGAAGAACTGTCACCACTTGTATCATCCTTTGTTGGATTTGAATCGTGTATCTCTTCTTGTTTCAAGGATCTAGCACATGTGTGACCATATATTGTTGGTTTGAGTGATTCTCTCGTGTTTCCCCTCGTGATTTCTCCTCGTGTTCTTCGTGTTCTCTGAAGGATCCCCTCCAATCTTGAAAGTTCAGGCATCTAGGGTTCTACCCTACATCATATTGGTATCATGAGCCACGGTGATCACGTATTTGGAGCCCCCACCATTTGTTTTCTAGCTTGATTTTGTTGTTTTTCGTCCTAATCCAAAAATTCCCACAAATAAAAGCCCCATTGTTTTTTGATTTGTTGGTGTGATGAAGTTTTGTTGGATTTGATCCATGGATTAGCTTTGCCACGTGTGGATCTAGCTTTCCCCATCATCTCCACCTTTTCCATCCACAAAATCCCCCGAATTTTGCATGGATTTGATTTTTTCCCCACGGAGTTCATCGAGGTCGTCCATGGATCCTGAGCCCGGACATCCGGCCTCTGTCCCGGACATCCGGCCCGTCCCGGACATCCGGCCTCCTGTCCCGGACATCCGGCCATTGATAGCAAAAACTCCATCCACCACCCCATTTTCCGCCTAACTTTTGCCATGTTTTGTTCGGGTGCCCAGATACACTTCCGCATACCACCATCACTTCCGAGAACCGCCACCGCTTTCCGCAAGCACCACCATCGCTCACCCGCTATCAACTCCGACAATTTTGACCCGTTTTGATCTTTGGGAATTTGAGTTGTGGTTCCCGTGTCCTATTGTGTTTCGGCTATATTGGTATGGTGCGACATCAACATCACCACCGCTCATCTTCGCCAAAGACTCATCATCTCTGACATCGACCGCTACACAATTTTGACACCTCGACCGTAAGCAAGAACAGTAACCTCTATTTCATCTTGGTATCGTTGTATCCTTTCATGGTACATTCCTTGCCATTACATTGATAATCACCATAGCCTTATTTTTGCGTTGCTTTCCCATCGAGACTAGCCTTTGAGTATTGCCGTCAATGTGTCTTGTGCACATTAGTGATCATATTTCCCATAGCATACATACCATATCATAGTGTTGCATATCTTGGTATCATCTCGTGTGTCACAAAGTTGTCATCGCATACACAATTGCTCTCATGGTTCGTGAAGTTCTGCATGAGAAAATAGCTCAAAAGAGAAAGAGTCAAACAAGCTTTTAAGCAAGAAGGAAAGATAAGCAAACAGCTTATAAGCAAGAACCATAGCATCATACTACATTAAGATTGTCATATCCGATCATCTTGGATCATACCATCGGAATACCATACATATAGCATACTTGGGATAGAAGTTGTTGAATTTTTTCCTAGTAGGTTGTGCACAAGTTCCGTATCCACCTATTTTGCAATCGTGCTAGCGTCTCTCTAGTGTTGGGCAACAAGAGCATTTTCGTGGTTTTCACTTTTTGGCTCATTCCTTGGTTGCACGACCCCACTTTTCTATTTGCATGTGTGTTTCCGTGTAACATATCTTGCTATTGGTCTACTGATTGCATTTGCCAATTTGTGAATCTTTTCCAACATTATTGAGGCTCACTAACAATTGCATCAAATTTTGTTCCACCATCCTATCCGAGCTCCACCATAAGCTTTTACTTGCGTAGGTGTGAGAACCGACAAGAATTGGTACCAATTGTGCTATTTCCTTGTTCCACATTTCAGTGATCATTGATCCATCTTCAACATCGGTCAAGGTACATTTGCTATAAGTTCTTCTCTTTCTCCCACTCACATATTTTGCTTGGAATGATGGATAGGCCAAGTTCTTCTACCAACCCACTCTTCATCGAGTAAGACAATGACATGTCATCCTATGTCACCAAGAACCACCTCTTCGGTGCACAAAGAGCATTGCATCAAGAACATCAAGCAATGAGCGACCGCATCGTCATGAGGACATCAATACCATTGTTACACCCACGGCCCCTGCTACTATACATACTGGACCAACTACTAGAGCTCGCGCACGCCAATTAAATTACCGGGTACTTTCGTTTCTTGGTAATGATTCTAATGTCATGAGAATATGATGCTGCCTAAATTGGATACATTTATTTTGCTTTCAAATGAAGGGCCTAGCTTGGACAAGGATGAACATTGGAGCAAGAACAAGCATGAAGATGATGGCATGCGCAAGGGGAACAAGAACGGAGTTACAAGTGATGATTTCAGGACTTTGAAGCCACCATAACGAGTGCATGAAGCCTTGGACGAAATATACAAGATGCCACTTCATAAATTTCGTCCAGAGGCTATTCTAGGTGGTGTGTCACCTTTTTATTGGCCCAGGCCCATGTAATTTCAAAATACATAAGTATAGGCTATTTTTAGAGTCCGTATGTGTGGGGAAACAAGAGATAGGGTTGGTTTCTGACCCCTCCACTAAGGGCCACGAAATTCCCCCCTCTTCCTCAATATATACTGCCCTTAGGGCACCGTTTAGACTTTGGGTTTTGTTTAGAATAAAAGTTCGCCATAGCTGCAACTTCACGTACTTCATTTGTGTTCAACGACCAGACCGAGACGTCACAAAACCTCATCTTGATCAATAAAGCTTTCATCTTATATTCGCAATATCCAGATTGCAATCTCAGTTTCTTGCTTGTTCTTCATTTGCTCACAGGAAATAGACCCTCATGGTCAGGTTGATCGTGCTCCGGCATGGTCAATAACCTCTCGGAGTTGGTTTAGCGATTGCTAAGGCGCGACGTCCTCGCATGTACGTAGTCAGATCATCAAAGTCTACTCCTCAGAAACCATAATGACCATCTCATCGAAAGAGGAGAGACCTTTGCCTCTATCAAGTGGTATCATATTCCATGTTGCTCGGTGAGATTTTACAGTTTTTTGTAGTTTAGATCGAGTCTGTTCTTAATACCTATAGTCCACAAAAAAATCCACAAAAAAATTAGGGTTAGTTCATCCTATCCGAACCAGTCTGAGCCATTGCATAGTCTTTTCAGTATTTTGCTTTGTTGAATTTGCAGTTTCATCCTCGTGTCTAGTTGCTGGTCTTAGAGTATGGTCTTTTAGAGTTCCGAGTTCTGTTCACGGGTTTTCACGCCGCCGCCGCACCATCAATATCAGCAGTCATATACCACCACCACACCAGATCCATCATCCACTGCCGTTTACTACCACCACACCATATACATCGCCCCTGTCATCTCCATCACCGTTTATCCGCCACCGATCCGACTCCATATGCCACCACTAATCCAAGTCCATATACCACCACCTATCCGTATCCATATATCACCACCACTCTGAGTCCATCTCGTATTAGGTTTACTTTCGACATCTATTTATTTCCAGATTTGTGTTTCCTTGTCTGAGTAGGTTTCGGATTCCAACAATCTTTTGCCATCCGTAGAAGAGTCCGGAAACCACCCTCCGTATAGGCCCAAAATTTTCCAAAAACGCACTTGTAAAAAAAATTCTGGCTATCCTATTTTTAGGTGTTTCCAAGCGTATTGAGACAGTCGCCATTATAGAAAGTTTTTTTTGACCCGTTTCCAGTTTTTGGGTCCGGGCAGTCGAAAAAAAAATTCGAAAAAATTTCGTGTCTATCATGTTATCTTCACTTGGGAAGAGTTTTGAGACACTCGCCATTATAGTGATTTTCGGCAAAAAAAAGAGCACAAACAAAATTAAAACAATTCAAAGTGTGCTTCTCCCTTGTTTCCATGCAGCGTCGTGATTTTGTTAGTGTTCTAGGCTTGCGTCTCTAGCACAGTCTAGCCTAGGACCAGCATAGTACCGTCGTTGAGCGTTTATTCAACTTTGCATCTCTGAATTGATTATTTCTTATCCTTTTTGCTACCATATCATAAGCCTTCCCAGCTCCACATATATCTACTCGTGCGTTTGACTCTCCCTGGCCATCGCTCTATCCAAGCTTTGAGAGTTTTGACTACAACGATTGCTGATTACCACCTGCTGCTGGGTAAGAACTGGTAAGAATTTGAGATTTGCTTGACGGGTTTGTGATACACCACCACCACTTCCTAGTAGTCCGTAGGATCATATTCTTATGTGTTTCTATTTGCAGCTAACCATGGCAGTATCACAAGCCGATGAGACTGATTGGGAGAACCTGATGAATAAACAACTACATGATAAATTTCAGCAAATGATGAGTGGACAGGTGCAAGATGTGCTAAAAAGATTTAGAGAGGCCATGGAGAAGATAGATGGCATTGAGAAGACGTTCGAAACAAAGCTTGATAAAAAGTTTAATGAATTGCTCGCGCGTCTTCCACAACCACTGCCGGCTGCACCTATCACACCTCTACAACGACAACAAAAACGCCCCCTTCCGAATCAGTTTGGACGAGCAAAGCGTGTTCCTCTTGAGGATGGACAAACTTCTGGCGCTGTTGTACCTGTTGTTGATGCTTCTTTGGCTCCTTCTACTGCTACTGCTGGTACCCAGGAGGATGATGGTTATGCAGACGATTATGAGGATGAGGTTGATCAAAATCAGAACTACGTGCAGCCACCAGCACCACCACCAGCGGGTCGATCTCGGGTATATAATCGCAATGGTAGGCCTACACCACCACCTCAGGTACGAGATCATGACCTTGTTCCTAAACTGAAATTGAATATTCCACCATTTGACAGTAGATATGTTCCTGATATATATCTTACTTGGGAGTTAGAAATTGAACAATGTTTTACATGTTTACAATACCCTGAGGAGAGAGGGGTTGCTGCTGCTGTTTGTGCTTTCACTAGTTTTGATGTGTTTGGTGGTCTGAACATTGTAGATTATATCCTATTCTAGCTACTTTGGCTGCTTTGAAAACTGCTATGCATACTCGTTGGGTTCCACCATATTATCAACGTGAATTGCTTCAAAAATTGCAGCGTTTAAGACAAGGAAAAAATTCTGTAGAAGAATATTATCAGGAATTACAAACTTGCATGATTAGATGTGGTATTGTTGAGGAGAATGAAGCTATGCTTGCACGTTTTATGGGTGGATTAAATAGAGAGAATCAGACCATTCTAGAGTATAAGGAGTATACTAATATCACTCGTTTATTCCATCTTGCTTGTAAAGCTGAACGTGAAGTCCAGGATCGACACGCATTGGCACGAACTAACTGTTCTGCAGGTCGACCTTCATCATGGACACCGTGTGCATCTTCTACTTCCACTGCACCAGCACCTCCATCAGGTGCCACCTCCAGCCGTGATACAAGAAAGCAGGCACAACCACCACTATCTGCCAAGAGCGCATCTGCCGGGCCTACACAGAGCTCTTCTTCTTCCATGGCATCAACTGGGCACACAAGTGATATTATTTGTCGTCATTGTAAGGGAAGAGGTCATTATGCGAGAGAATACAAATCTCAGCGTGTGATGATTGCTACTGAGGATGGTGAGTATGAGTCGCCTAGTGACTATGATGAGGAGACTTTGGCTCTTATTACACGTGAATAACACGGTGGAGATGATTCTGATCATGATACACAATATATGGCTCCAGAAGATGCTGACAGGTATGAATGTTTAGTTGCTCAACGTTTTTGAGTGTGCATGTCACACAAGCTGAGCAAAATCAGAGGCATAATTTGTTCCATACAAAGGAATTGTGAAGGAACATTCTGTGCGCGTCATCATAGATGGAGGGAGCTGCAACAACTTGGCTAGCATGGAGATGGTGGAGAAGCTATCTCTGACCACAAGACCACATTCACATCCTTACTACATCCAATGGTTCAGCAACACCGGCAAGGTTAATGTAACACGCACTGTTCATGTGCATTTTAGTATCTCTACATATGCTGATTATGTTGATTGTGATGTGGTACCTATGCAAGCATGTTCCTTATTACTTGGTCGACCATGGCAATTTGATAAAAAATTTGTACACCATGGTAGAAAAAATCAGTATACTGTTGTTCATAAGGATAAAAATATTACTTTGCTTCCTATGACTCCTAATTCCTTTTTGAAAGATGATATTAATAGGGCTAATAAAGCAAAAAGGAGAAGAGTAAGAGTGAAAATCAGATTGTGGCAAAAGAATTTGAGCAACAAATGAAGCCTAATGATAAAAAATCTAGTGTTGCTTCCGAAATTAAATTGAAAAGTGCATGTCTATTTGCCACCAAATCTGATATTGATGAGCTAGATTTCAGCAAATCTGTTTGCTATGCTTTTGTGTGCAAAGAGGCATTATTTTTCATTCGAGGACGTGCCTTCCTCTTTGCCTCCTACTGTCACTAACATTTTGCAGGAGTTTGCCGACGTCTTTCCACAAGATGTGCCACCGGGATTACTGCCTATTCGAGGGATTGAGAAACAGATTGACTTAATTCCCGGTGCTTCACTGCCAAACCGTGCGCCATACCGTACCAATCCAGAGGAGACGAAGGAGATTATGCGTCAAGTATAGGAGCTTCTCGACAAATGTTATATATGCGAATCCCTTAGTCCTTATGTTGTTCCTATTATTCTAGTGTCGAAAAAGGATGGTACATCGCGTATGTGTGTTGATTGTAGAGGCATTAATAATATTACTATTCGTTATCGTCATCCTATTCCTAGGCTAGATGATATGCTTGATGAATTGAGTGGATCTAGAATATTCTCCAAAGTTGATTTGCGTAGTGGATACCATCAAATTCGTATGAAATTGGGGGATGAATGGAAAATAGCATTTCAAACTAAGTTTGGATTATATGAGTGGTTAGTCATGCCTTTTGGGTTAACTAATGCACCTGGTACTTTCATGTGATTAATGAACAAAGTTTTACGTGCTTTCATTGGACGATTTGTGGTAGTTTACTTTGATGACATATTGATTTATAACAGATGTTTGGAGGAACATTTGGAACATTTACGTTCTTTTTTTATTCCTCTACGCAATGCACGTTTGTTTTGTAACCTTGGGAAGTGCACCTTTTGCACCGACTGAGTATCTTTTCTTGGCTATGTTGTTACTCCACAAGGAATTGAAGTTGATAAAGCCAATATTTAAGCTATTGAGAGTTGGCCGCATCCCAAAACGGCCACACAAGTGAGGAGTTTCCTTGGCCTCGCTGGATTCTATAGGCGTTTTGTGAGAGATTTCAGCACCATTGTTGCACCTCTCAATGAGCTTACAAAGAAAGATGTGCCTTTTCTTTGGGGTACCGCATAGGAAGAAGCCTTCACGGTATTGAAAGATAAGTTGACACATGCTCCTTTACTCCAACTTCCTGATTTTAATAAGACATTTGAGCTTGAATGTGATGCTAGTGGAATTGGATTAGGAGGTGTGTTATTACAAGATGTCAAACATGTTCCATACTTTTCTGAAAAATTGAGTGGGCCTAGTCTGAAATATTCTACTTATGATAAAGAATTATATGCTCTTGTTCGGACTTTAGAAACATGGCAACATTATTTATGGCCCAAAGAATTTGTTATACATTCTGATCATGAATCTTTGAAACATATTAAAAGTCAAGCTAAACTGAATCATAGACAAGCTAAATGGGTTGAATTCATTGAGATTTTCCCTTATGTCATTAAACACAAGAAGGGTAAAGAAAATGTTATTGCTAATGCATTGTCTCGTTGCTATACTATGCTTTCATAACTTGACTTCAAGATTTTTAGTTTGGAGACCATCAAAGATCAATATGTGCATGATGCTGATTTTAAAGATGTATTGCAGAATTGTAAAGAAGGGAGTACATGGAACAAGTTCGTCGTTAACGATGGATTTGTGTTTCGTGCTAACAAGCTATGCATTCCAGATAGCTCTGTTCGTCTTTTGTTGCAGGAGGTGCATGGAGGAGGATTAATGGGACACTTTGGCGTGAAGAAGATGGAGGATATACTTGCTTCACATTTCTTTTGGCCAAAGATGAGACGGGATGTTGAGCGTTTAGTTTCTCGCTTCACTACATGTCAAAAAGCTAAGTCATGACTCAATCCTCATGGTTTATATATGCCTTTACCTGTACCTAGTGTTCCTTGGGAGGATATATATATGGACTTTGTTTTAGGTTTACCTTGAACAAAGAAGGGGAGGGATAGCATATTTGTTGTCGTGGATAGATTCTCGAAAATGGCATACTTTATACCATGTCATAAAAGCGATGATGCTGTTAATGTTGCTGATTTGTTCTTTCATGAAATTATTCGCTTGCATGGTTTGCCTAATACTATTGTTTCATATCGTGATACTAAATTTCTTAGCCACTTTTGGAGATGTTTATGGGCTAAGTTGGGGACTAAACTGCTTTTTAGTACTACTTGTCACCCCCAAACTGATGGCCAAACTGAAGTAGTGAATAGAACATTGTCTACTATGCTTAGGGCAGTTTTGAAGAATAATAAGAAAATGAATGCTTTCCTCATATTGAATTTGCTTATAATCGTTCATTGCATTCTACTACTAAGATGTGCCCTTTTGAAGTTTTGTATGGTTTCCTACCTCATGCACCTATTGATTTGTTGCCTCTTCCATCTTTGGAGAAGGTTAATTTTGATGCTAAACAACGTGCTGAATTGATTTTAAAAATGCATGAGTTAACGAAGGAAAACATTGATCGTATGAATGCTAAATATAAACTTGCTGGAGATAAGGGTAGAAAACATGTTGTGTTTGCACCTGGAGATCTTGTTTGGTTACATTTGCGTAAGGATAGATTTCCTGATTTGCGCAAATCAAAGCTAATGCCACATGCTGATGGTCCCTTTAAGGTGTTAGAGAAAATAAATGATAATGCATATAAACTTGAGCTCCCTACAGATTTTGGGGTTAGTCCCACTTTTAACATTGCAGATTTGAAGCCTTATTTGGGTGAGGAAAATGAACTTTTGTCGAGGATGACTTCACTTCAAGAAGGGGAGGATGATGAGGACATCAATACCATTGTTACACCCACATCCCCTGCTGCTATACATATTGGACCAATTACTAGAGCTCACGCACGCCAATTAAATTACCAGGTACTTTCGTTTCTTGGTAATGATTCTAATGTTCATGAGAATATGATGCTGCCTAAATTGGATACATTTGTTTTGCTTACAAATGAAGGGCCTAGCTTGGAGAAGGATGGAGATTGGAGCAAGAACAAGCATGAAGATGATGGTATGCGCAAGGGGGACAAGAACGGAGTTACAAGTGATAATTTCAGGACTTTGAGGCCACCATAACGAGTGCATGAAGCCTTGGACGAAATATACAAGATGCGACTTCATAAATTTCGGTATTGTGTCACCTTTTTATTGGGCCAGGCCCATGTAATTTCGAAATACATAGGTATAGGCTATTGTTAGAGTCTGTATGTGTGGGGAAACAAGAGATAGGGTTGGTTTCGGAGATGGTGATTATCGTTTCCAAGCAGTAGACTTTGACGACCCGACTACGTACGTGCGAGGACGTCGCGCGTTAGCAATCGCTAAACCAACTCTGAGAGGTCATTGACCACGCCGGAGCACGATCAACCTGACCACGAGGGTCTATTTCCTGGGAGCAAACGAAGAACAAGCAAGAAACTGAGATTGCAATCTGGATATTGCGAATTTAAGATGAAAGCTTTATTGATCAAGATGGGGTTCTGTGACGTCTCGGTCTGGTCGTTGAACAAAAACGAAGTACGTGAAATTGAAGCTATGGTGAACTTTTAATCTAAAAAAAACCCAAAGTCTAAACGGTTCCCTAAGGTCTGTATATATGGAGGAAGAGGGGGAATTTCGTGGCCCTTGTTGGAGGGGTCCGAAACCAACCCTATCTCTTGTTTCCCCACACATACAGACTCTAACAATAGCCTATACCTATGTATTTCGAAATTACATGGGCCTGGCCCAATAAAAAGGTGACACAATACCGAAATTTATGAAGTCGCATCTTGTATATTTCGTCCAAGGCTTCATGCACTCGTTATGGTGGCCTCAAAGTCCTGAAATTATCACTTGTAACTCCGTTCTTGTCCCCCTTGCGCATACCATCATCTTCATGCTTGTTCTTGCTCCAATCTCCATCCTTCTCCAAGCTAGGCCCTTCATTTGTAAGCAAAACAAATGTATCCAATTTAGGCAGCATCATATTCTCATGAACATTAGAATCATTACCAAGAAACGAAAGTACCTGGTAATTTAATTGGCGTGCGTGAGCTCTAGTAATTGGTCCAATATGTATAGCAGCAGGGGATGTGGGTGTAACAATGGTATTGATGTCCTCATCATCCTCCCCTTCTTGAAGTGAAGTCATCCTCGACAAAAGTTCATTTTCCTCACCCAAATAAGGCTTCAAATCTGCAATGTTAAAAGTGGGACTAACCCCAAAATCTGTAGGGAGCTCAAGTTTATATGCATTATCATTTATTTTCTCTAACACCTTAAAGGGACCATCAGCATGTGGCATTAGCTTTGATTTGCGCAAATCAGGAAATCTATCCTTACGCAAATGTAACCAAACAAGATCTCCAGGTGCAAACACAACATGTTTTCTACCCTTATCTCCAGCAAGTTTATATTTAGCATTCATACGATCAATGTTTTCCTTCGTTAACTCATGCATTTTTAAAATCAATTCAGCATGTTGTTTAGCATCAAAATTAACCTTCTCCAAAGATGGAAGAGGCAACAAATCAATAGGTGCATGAGGTAGGAAACCATACAAAACTTCAAAAGGGCACATCTTAGTAGTAGAATGCAATGAACGATTATAAGCAAATTCAATATGAGGAAAGCATTCATTTTCTTATTATTCTTCAAAACTGCCCTAAGCATAGTAGACAATGTTCTATTCACTACTTCAGTTTGGCCATCAGTTTGGGGGTGACAAGTAGTACTAAAAAGCAGTTTAGTCCCCAACTTAGCCCATAAACATCTCCAAAAGTGGCTAAGAAATTTAGTATCACGATATGAAACAATAGTATTTGGCAAACCATGCAAGCGAATAATTTCATGAAAGAACAAATCAGCAACATTAACAGCATCATCGCTTTTATGACATGGTATAAAGTATGCCATTTTCGAGAATCTATCCACGACAACAAATATGCTATCCCTCCCCTTCTTTGTTCAAGGTAAACCTAAAACAAAGTCCATATATATATCCTCCCAAGGAACACTAGGTACAGGTAAAGGCATATATAAACCATGAGGATTGAGTCATGACTTAGCTTTTTGACATGTAGTGAAGCGAGAAACTAAACGCTCAACATCCCGTCTCATCTTTGGCCAAAAGAAATGTGAAGCAAGTATATCCTCCATCTTCTTCACGCCAAAGTGTCCCATTAATCCTCCTCCATGCACCTCCTGCAACAAAAGACGAACAGAGCTATCTGGAATGCATAGCTTGTTAGCACGAAACACAAATCCATCGTTAACGACGAACTTGTTCCATGTACTCCCTTCTTTACAATTCTGCAATACATCTTTAAAATCAGCATCATGCACATATTGATCTTTGATGGTCTCCAAACTAAAAATCTTGAAGTCAAGTTATGAAAGCATAGTATAGCAACGAGACAATGCATTAGCAATAACATTTTCTTTACCCTTCTTGTGTTTAATGACATAAGGGAAAATCTCAATGAATTCAACCCATTTAGCTTGTCTATGATTCAGTTTAGCTTGACTTTTAATATGTTTCAAAGATTCATGATCAGAATGTATAACAAATTCTTTGGGCCATAAATAATGTTGCCATGTTTCTAAAGTCCGAACAAGAGCATATAATTCTTTATCATAAGTAGAATATTTCAGACTAGGCCCACTCAATTTTTCAGAAAATTATGGAACATGTTTGACATCTTGTAATAACACACCTCCTAATCCAATTCCACTAGCATCACATTCAAGCTCAAATGTCTTATTAAAATCAGGAAGTTGGAGTAAAGGAGCATGTGTCAACTTATCTTTCAATACCGTGAAGGCTTCTTCCTATGCGGTACCCCAAAGAAAAGGCACATCTTTCTTTGTAAGCTCATTGAGAGGTGCAACAATGGTGCTGAAATCTCTCACAAAACGCCTATAGAATCCAGCGAGGCCAAGGAAACTCCTCACTTGTGTGGCCGTTTTGGGATGCGGCCAACTCTCAATAGCTTAAATATTGGCTTTATCAACTTCAATTCCTTGTGGAGTAACAACATAGCCAAGAAAAGATACTCGGTCGGTGCAAAAGGTGCACTTGGAAACGATAAGCACAAGAAAGGCAACGTCAACGTCTCCAAGAGGAAGAGCGAGCGCGACAAAATCAAGAGGAACAAGACGCCGAGGCTCAACATCTTCAACAACAACAACATGAAGAACAAGCTCTTGAGGCGCAACATGCCCTTCAAGAATCAAGTTGAGCCATTGCCAACCGCAACCGAGATAGGCGCAATCAAGAGGAAGCACTCCGTGAAGAAATTCAAGAGCAAAACTACCAAGCTAGAGTGCATCATCAAGTTCCTCAAGCTCCTCCACAAGCTCGACAAGCTCCTCCACAACCTCAAGTTCATCAAGAGCAAGATGACTTTGGTCCATGCCAAGAGCAATATGAGGTTGACAGTCCTCCACGTCAAGGGTGTCATCATCACCCTCGACCACAACACAATGAAGAGCAACGCTATGGCAAGCTCAAGTTCACCATGCCCAAGTTCCATGGAAGCAATGATCCCGAAGAGTACCTTTCATGGGCATTGAAGGTCGACAAGATCTTATGTTTGCACAACTATGAGCAAGAGAAGAAGATCGCTATGGCATCCCTTGAATTCCAAGACTATGTGCTCATATGGTGGGAACAATTCCTTGAGCGCCGAGAAGCAAGAGGTGAACCACCAATCACCACATGGGAGGAAATGAAAGATGTCATGCGCGCAGGCTTTGTGCCAACCTACTATAACCACGATCTCTTCAAGAAACTCCAACTCCTCAAGCAAGGAACAAAGAGCGTTGAATAATACTACAATGAAATGGAGATTGCCATGATAAGAGCCAATGTCACGGAAGATGATGAGCAAACTATTGCCCGTTTCTTGAATGGCCTCAATCATCCCATAAAGAAGATTGCCGACTTCCAACCCTACTCCTACCTCATTGATCTCGTGCATCAAGCTACCAAAGCGGAACACCAAGTGCAGGATGACTTCAAGTACGCCAAGTACTCTTCGAAGAGCTACGGCTTCTCCAACACCCAAGCTTCAATGACTCCAACAACTCCTACCTCAACCAAACCATCTACAAGCAACGGCAACAAGTCGAGTTACAAGAAAACTTCAACAACCTCAAGTCGTCCTCCTACTACAAGCAACTTCAAGCCGCGCGTTTCATCATCTACTCCAACTGATGAGACCGTCAAGACAAGTACCATCAAGTGTTTCGCATGCGGCGGCCGAGGCCACAAGTCCTTTGGGTGTACCAACAAGTGCACCATGATCCTCAACAATGACAGAACCTATGACTCCATGAGTGAAGAGGAGATGGAAGCCCTTGAGCAAGTGGCCATGCACCGGCATGTGAACAAAGATGAAGTTTACGAAGTCTTTTGTGATGAGGATTCGAGTCCCGCTCTCATTGTCTCCAAAGTCTTGACTCTTCGACACCAACAAGACAAAGAGCAAAGATGCCACATCTTCCACACCAAGGCCGGATCAATGGACGGTCCGTCAAGGTCATCATCGATGGAGGGAGTTGTCACAACTTGGCAAGTGAAGAACCATGCTCCAAGCTCCAATTGGTCAAGATGAAGCACCCGCAGCCATACAAGGTTCAATGGCTAAGCAATTCCGGCACTATCCAAGTTGAGCATACGATCAAGGTGTCCTACAAAATCGGAGCATATGAAGACACTTTGGAGTGGGATGTGATGTGGAGCATCCGACGATCATCCCCATGTACACTATGACTACTCCCCAAGCCCCAAGTGGACATATGACAATACCTCTAACATACGCCATTGGACACAAGGTGAACCCGTTCCTAAATGCTTCCCCTTTCCACTTGTGCGAGACATGGTTGCCACCTAATGGAAAGACACTATGTATGCTCAGGAACCGAGGAGACAACCGTGGAGATGCTTGAAGCATAGGACAAGTCCACACGGAAGCGGATCAAGAAGTGCCTCAAGTGAAGTCGCCGCGGAGCTACAGTGGCCGGACATCCGGCAGGAGCCCGGACATCCGGCGCCACCAACCAGAAGAAGACTAGAGAGAGACGAACGCGAGGCGACTCTACAGCGGCCGGACATCCGGCCGACCCCCGGACATCCGGCGCCCCGCGACGGGCCGGACATCCGGCACCTGCCCGGAAATCCGGCGCAGGCTATCCAGAGAGCACCAAGACCGACTCCACCAGCCCGGACATCTGGCCCACTAGCCCAGACATCCGGTGTCTCGGGAAGGCCCGGACATCCGGCCCAACGCTTGGACATCCGGCCCCCCTACCTGCATGCAGAGCATCTGGGCCAAGGCCCATGTACCCCTTCGTCCCTTAGACTATATATACTCCCCCACCCCATCCTAGTTAGGATAGCGTTGATTTAGCTCATTTGTGAGATAGAGCCTCGCTCATCCATCTGGATCTCCTCCTCGTGAGAGACCGCGGCCTCTTCGGCGAAGATCCACCTGGATTCAAGACCCCTTTACGGGAAGATCGTGGATTCAAGACCTCCTCTCAGAGATGAGCTACCGCCACTTGTATCATCCTTTGTTGGATTTGGACCGTGTATCTCTTTGTGTTTCTTGGATCTAGCACATGTGTGACTTTACTCTTATTGTTTGATTGTTCTCTCGTGTTTTTCCCTCGTTCCCCTCGTGTTCTTCGTGTTCCTCGTAGGGATCCGCTCCAAACGTGAAAGAACGGCCCCTAGGGTTCCACCCTACATCATCTTGGATCAGAGCAAGGTTGATCACGAATTTGGAGCCCCTACCCCTTGTTTTTATAGCCTAATTTTGTGTATTCTTGCCTAAATTCGAAAATCCCCACCAAAAATAGCCCCCAATTTTTTTTCAGCTTTTCGGCATCCATCTTCGCCCAGTGCACTTTGGCGCGGGCGAAGGCCATTCGCGCACCTTCAATACAAACGGACCGCTTTATGACCTCAAGTCGTGGGCAGGCACTCACAAGCCGCTTCACGAGGCCGAAGTAGCTGCTGGGCATAGGCTCGGCAGTCCACAGCCGGACTATGAGGTCCTTCATGGCCAGTTCGGCTGCCTTGTGTGGCTCGACCAGTTGCTTCAGCTGGTCGCTCAAGGGCATCGGATGTTCGGTCCCAAGATACTGAGACCAGAACAACTTCTCCGTCGAGCTCCCTTCTTCGGCTCGGTAGAACTCTGCGGCATCAGATATGTTGCGCGGTAGATCTGCGAACGCTCCTGGAGAGCTCCAAATTCGGGTAAGTAAAAGGAAAGTCTCCTTCACATGCTTGCTTTGCATAACGAATGCCTTAACCGCCACAATCTTCTTGGCCACCTGAATCTCCTGGAGGGCCTTCTGGGCTTCGGCTTGGGCGTCTTGCACGCTCTGGAGGACCTTAGCAAGATCAAACTCTTGAGTCTTAGAGTCACGCTCCAAGGACTCATATTTCTGGACGAAATCCTGGAGCTCTTGCTAGACCTCGTTGATCCAGGCCTCTTGCTTCTCGCACTCGGTGCGTTCCTTGGCCGCTTTATCTTCGGCCTCGGTCAGCGCCTTCTTAAGGGCCGCCACTTTGGTCGTGGCCCCTATCAAAGTTCATGACGCTCCTATCAGCAGAAACCATTTATCCTTTATAAATATATAAATGGGGTATCGGGTACCTTGACTTTCCTCGAGCTGCCTCTTCATGAGGCCGAGCTCTCCTTGGTCCGCTCTAGGTCCTGCTTTAGTCCAGAGACCTGCGCAGTACGAGCGGCAGCGGACAGCAGCGATGCCTGCTTATTCACATAGACATCTACTGTTAGACTCCTGTGAACATTACTTGATCCTCTATTCGGCTTTTTCTTTCCGAAACACCAAACAGAGCATCGGGGGCTACTGTCTACACTGTGATATTCTCTTACAATTTTCTTGCTTACCTCAAAGCCTGTTAAAAGGCTGGCGCAAGCTTCGGTCAATCCCCTTTTGGCAGACCGGACCTTCTCAATCACTGTACTCATAAGAGTACGGTGTTCTTCATCAATGGAAGCGCCGCGAAGCGCTTCCAGCAAGTTGTCTGGTGCCTCTGGATGGACAGGGGTCATCGGTACAGGCGGCTCGCCCTCCTTAGACAGAGGTTGCCTGCCTGAATTTGGAGCCACTTGGGTTTCCGGAGTCGTATTCGGCTGGGGGCCAAATTGGCTGCGGCCCCCATTATCGGAGTCCATGGAGGCCTTCCCTCCAATGTGCCCGGTGACTGGGATTTTGCCCGGGGCGTCTCCGGAACTGTCTCCGCTTGGCCCGGGATCCTTCGAGACAACACCTCAGTGTCGTCCGCGGGCTTGGGGGACGAGGTTGTCGGAAGTAAATCGCTATTCATCGCCAACGGGCCCAGAGACCCCTCCGAAGAGGAGGATACCTCGATGTGGGATTTGGCCGGACTGCAGGCGCACGTTCGGCATAATAAGAAGCGATAAAGCAAACATACCGGAAGTTTTATTGTGTCTGGATACTGACGTCTTAGCCAGGGGCTTGTCCCTGGGCTCCCACTCCTCGCCGCTATTGGTGGCTACGGTGGAGTGGTCCGGAAGGAAGGTTTTTCCCTTCTTGGGCACCTCGGCCTCTCCATGCGGGGCGCCTTCCTCTTCTTCCCCCCCCCCCGGTGGGGGGGGGTGGATTTCCTCCTCCTCCTCCTCGCCTTTGGTGGAGGAGTGCGTCTCGGTGTCTTCAGACGTCACGTCCGATGCAACCTTGCGCCGGAGACCTTCCCAGGTCCCCGCGGCGCTCTTCTTGGCCTTCCTCTCTGGCACCTCATAGGGCGCCGGAAACAACATCTTCGTTAGAAGAGACGATTCTTGTTGAGGATATAACTACTGAGTATAAACCGCCCAGGAGGGGCCGGTTCACGCTCAACCATACAGAAGTCCATGAAGACAAGAAGTTGGCGCTTTACTGATGAAGCTTAGAGGCCCAAGCCCAGAGGCGGATTAGGGCCTCTAGCGGTAAACCGCCATAGTTGTTTACTTGTATTGTAAGCTAGGGAAAGGGAGAGACCAAGCCGAACACTTGTATGAGTCGGCCTCAGAACTCTGTAAACCGGCCGGGCGTCGACCTGTGTATATAAAGGGATGACCCGGCGGCGGTTCAAGGACAACAGACAACAACTCGAGACCGAGGATAGCGTGTTTGCTCCCTGGTCATCGAAACCCTAATAATCCCATCACAAACTAGACGTAGGCTTTTACCTTCATCGAAGGGGCCGAACTAGTATAACTCTCGTGTCCCTTGTCCGGTTTAACCCCTTCAGGCTAACCTCATTGCGATGGCTCCACGACTAAGTCCTTCTACTAGGACATCTGATGTGATATTTCCACGACAGTTGGCGCCCACCGTGGGGCTATCGCATGATGGTTTCGAGTTCTTGAAGGGCAGATTTGAAGGACTCAAGGGGTACGTGGTCGGCCGGATGACCAAGAGTCATCGCGGCAAGCTCTACATCAACGACGTAGGCTGGTGCCCCGAGGCCGGCTCAATCGAGTACGGGTACCGGGTCCCCTTTGGCGGAATTCACATTTTCATCGGCAAGATCGGCGAACCGGGCCCTGAGCCGGCCATCTCCACTGACCTCGTCGAGACGGCTCAGCGTGCAAGTCCTGCCCGGGGTCGGCCTGCCGTGAAGTGTGCGTTCATAGGATTCATCCAGGGAGCGGAATCTGAACCGGTATCCGATGGTGATACGACCGTTTACTCGGATGGTGAATCGTCCACTGGTGAAACTGAGTCACTATACCAACTGCATGATGGCCGGTTTGAGGGATACTCCGATGGTGACAGTATTCCGGATCCCCTCGAACCGCCAAACCGGGTTGCGATCTTCATGGCCAGTACACAGCCCACCGTAAATCTTCGTCTACAGCGGCAATGATCTCTGGAACGGCAGCCGTGGCAGGAGGCCCGGTGCACCGGCTGGCTCAAGTTCTTGCCAGTTTACTGGACGACTGGACAACACTGTTGACCACAGCGGTAACTCCGGAGACTCAGGTTAAGCACAATGCGGATGTTGCCAAGTTAAAGGATCAGATAGTTCAGGCCAAGGCGGACTTGGTGGCTGAGGTGGCCAGGTTGTATGAAGAACGGGCCGCTTTAGATGCCCGATCACAGGAAATCCAAGCGCAGAATTGCCGACTTACGTTGGATCAAAATGCATCAAACGAAGTTATGAGAAGGAAGTACCGGTCTCGATTGCTGCAAATTTACGAGGGTCTGAATCTCGTCAGCACACCAGGAGCTGGGCCTAGCAATCCGGCAGGAGTAAACCGGACTGAGGCACCGGGGGCGGCACCGGATAAGCCACGGGCAATGGACCCGTCTCGACGGATGGACAACCCGCCACAGTATGTCACAACACCTCCGGGTCACTTTTCCAGTCCTTAGGATAACATGATTGCAGCAGCGTCATGTTTGGCGGCTATTCTGATGGAGGGTGATTCCTTAGCAGCGATCGAGACTCGACGAGCCGGGGATCTTCTTCAAACCGCCGTTGTTCAGCAACAGGCTTATTCCTACAGCTGAGACAGAATACATTCAGCCCCCCATCCGAGCAAGAGTTATAGCAGGCACATGGACGAGCCAGCCGTATCAAGCAGTGCGCGGCGTCGAGATGCACCTCGAGGGGCTAATCCGGCGAACGGTGGTCGGAATGCTTAGGATGTACTGGATAATGGCAGAGCATTAAGGGAGGCTGCTTTAGCGGCACAGTACACGGGTCATCATCAACCCGCCCCCGTTCAGCCAACAGCATCGATAGAGCGAGGGATGGGGCTTGCCTTCAGCTCTTGGGGAGTGTCGTGTCTCATCCCGGCTCTCCATAATGTGCGGCTGCCCAAGGATTTCAAAGGGCCGCGCAAGGTGCCTAATTACACCGCTGATCGGCCCCCTGAGGCGTGGGTTGAAAGTTATGAGATGGCAATGGAGATGCTGGATGTAGATGAAGCTCCATGTGCAAAATACTTCACCATGATGTTGGAAGGAATGGCCCGCACTTGGTTAAAAAGCTTGCCCGCCAACTCCATCAGATCATGGGACCAATTGAAGGCCAAGTTCATAGCAAACTTCAAAGATACGTGCAAACAACCTATGTCCATTGTGGATTTAGATGCCTATGTCCAAGGAGAGAACGAGTCAACGACTCATTGGGTGCACCGGGTTTCAGAAGTTTTGCATTCGTCGGACCATATCAATGCTGACACGGCGATCGTAATATTGGAGCGTAATTGCTGGTTTAAGTCATTGAAAATGAAGTTGGGACGACTCAAGCGCCACTGCAATGATATGGGAACACTTATGGCGGCTCTGGTTAAGTATGCTGATTTTGATAATACCAAAGATCCTGATTCTGATGAAGAGAAACAGGAGAAGGGAAAGAAGAATGCCGGTTCAAAAGGACATCATAATCAGACGGGCCAAGGAAACAGTGGTAAGCATAAAGCGGATAATTCCGATTTTGTGGCTAACACCAATGTGCAGGGTAATATGCAGCGTCGTAAAGGTAAACCGCCCCAGCGCGATGGAGGAATGAATCTGGAACGCCTGTTACCAGCCCTGCTCGAAGCACGGGACAAAGGAGGCTCCGTCCACACAACTTTGGAAGGATTGCCACATCATGAGGGAGTTCAAAAATTCTGATCTTTTTCGGTATGACCAGGGTCCATCTGTTGGTTCCGGTCCAGGATTCCATGGGCTGGGTTACGGTGGTAGCGGTTCAAGCTCAGGATTCCGGAATCATCAGGGCAATCAGAACAACCAAGGTGGTAACCATCAACAGGGTAATCAGGGGAGTCAACAACAGTCGGGTTATCAGACAACCCAAAGCAGTTAAATAGTGGACAGTATCATGTCTTCACCACTAGCTTGTGCAAGCTCGATCAGAAGCTCCATAAAAAAGCTGTGAACTCTATTGAACCGGCGGTGTCCCATTATCTATGTTGGTCTGAGCAGCCTACTGTCTGGAGCAGGGTGGATCACCCGCCCCGGGTTGACAATCCGGGTCACCTGGCTTTGGTGGTTTCACCTCAGTTGGGAGGATATAAGTTCACCAAGGTACTCATGGACGGAGGGAGCAGTATCAATATCTTGTACTATGAAACCTTCCAGCGTATGGGGTTGACAGATAAGAATCTTAGACCGTCAAACACCGTTTTTCATAGAGTGGTGCCTGGCAAATCGGCTTACCCAGTTGGTAAGATTGCTCTCGAGGTGGTTTTTGGAGATGATCATGACTCAAGGTCCGAGACACTAACCTTTGAAGTGGTCAAAATCAGAAGTCCATACCATGCTTTATTTGGACGGCCGGTTTATGCTAAGTTCATGGCAAGGCCGTGTTATGTTTATCTGCAGCTCAAGATGCCGGGTCACAAAGGGACCATTACAGTTCATGGCACCCGTAAGATTGCTCTGGAGTGTGAGGAAGGAGATGCGGCCTATGCTGAATCGGTTTGTGCAACGGAGGAGTTAAAGTTCTATAAGGACAATGTTGATCCGGCAGATATGACTTCCTTGAAGAAGCCTTCTACACAACATGATCCGACCCTGAAGTTCAAACCTGCTGATGAAACTAAACTTGTTGATTTCATTCCTGGCGATTCATCCAAGCAGTTTAGTATCAGAACAAATCTGGATCCGAAATAGGAAAGCGCGCTCATCGAGTTCATCCGTGAGAACCGGGACATTTTTTCATGGAAGCCTTCTGACATGCCAGGTGTACCGAGGGAACTCATTGAGCACACTCTTAATATTGATCCCAAGTTTAAATCAGTCAAACAGTTCCTTCGCCGCTTCAACGAGGAACGACACAAGGCCATTGGAGAAGAGGTAGCCCGTTTGTTCGCTGCTGGTTTTATTGTTGAAGTGTTTCACCTAGAGCGGTTGGCGAATCCGGTGCTGGTGCTTAAGAAAAACGGCACTTGGCGTATGTGTGTGGATTACATAGATTTGAATAGAGCTTGCCCAGCTGATCCCTTCGCCCTCCCTCGTATTGATCAAATCATTGATGCTACGGCGGGTTGTGAGCATTTGAGTTTTCTGGATGCTTATTCTGGTTATCATCAGATCAAGATGGCAGTTAAGGACCAGGAGAAGAGAACTTTCATTACTCCCTTTGGAGCCTTCTGCTATGTATCCATGCCCTTTGGACTCAAGAGTTCACAGGCAACTTATCAATGTTGCGTGCAGAATTGTCTTCATACTCAGATTGGGCGCAATGTTCATGCTTATGTGGATGATATTGTGGTCAAGTCCAGGAAAGCAGAGACACTCGTATCTGATTTGTGAGAAACCTTTGATAATCTGAGAGTCTATAAAATGATGCTTAATCCGGCTAAGTGTGTTTTTGGTGTTCCGGCAGGCAAGCTCTTAGGCTTTCTGGTGTCTAACAGAGGCATTGAGGCTAATCCGGAAATGATCAAGGCAATTACATCCTTGGCTAAACCGGCGTGTATCAATGATGCTCAGTGACTGGCAGGTCGTATTGCGGCTTTAAGCCGGTTTATCAGCCCTTTGGGAGAGAAGGCAATTCCGCTGTATCAAATGCTGAAGAAAATCGACAATTTTTTCTGGAGTGATGCGGCTGATGCAGCGTTTGAGGAGTTGAAGCGGCAGTTAGCTGAACCGCCAGTTCTTGCTGCTCCCGTTGATAAGGAGCCACTACTGTTGTATGTGGCTGCTAATGCCCGGGCTGTCAGTGTTGCCATTGTGGTGGAGCGCAAGGAGGCTGGGAAGGAGTACCCGGTTCAAAGGCCGGTTTACTATATCAGCGAAGTGCTCATTGAGTCAAAGCAAAGGTATCTGCATTGGCAGAAGCTAGTGTATGGGGTGTTTATGGCAAGTCGAAAGCTTAAACAGTACTTTCAAGGTCATCCCATCACAGTGGTCAGTTCTGCTCCCTTGGGGGATATAATCCAGAACAGGGAGGCAACTGGCCGGGTTGCTAAGTGGGCTATTGAGCTTGGACCACACGGTTTGAAGTATATGCCTCGCACAGCCATCAAGTCCCAGGCTCTTGTGGATTTCATCAATGACTGGACCGAGTTGCAGGCTCCAGAAGACAAACCGGATAGTACATACTGGACTATTCACTTTGACGGGTCCAGGCAATTGGAGGGCTCGGGGGCTGGTGTTGTCCTTACTTCCCCTCGAGGTGATAAAATTCATTATGTTCTTTGCTTAATGTTCCCTTGTACTAACAATGCAGCTGAGTATGAAGCTTTACTCCATGGTCTTTGAGTGGCTAAGGAGATGAACTTAAGCCACGTACGATGCTTTGGAGACTCAGACTTGGTAGCCCAGCAAGTTTCAGGTACTTGGGATTCCAAAGATCCTCTCATGGCGGCTTACCGACGAGAGGTGGATATTCTGGCTGGTCACTTTAAGGGATATCAAGTGGACCACAATGATCGGTGCAAAAATGAGGCAGCTGACGCTTTAAGCCGGCTAGGATCTCAGCGTAAACCAGTGCCGCCCAATACCTTTTTGGATGTCTTGCATAACCCGTCGGTCCAACTGATCCGGAGGCACAGTGGTGGCCGCTTTGCATATCATTCCGGATTGGACAGTTCCATACTTGGCGTATATGAACCAGAGCGAGCTACCAGATGATGAAATTTTAGCCAGACAGATCGTCCGGCGGTCCAAGTCCATGGTTGTTCACAACGGCGAGTTACACCACTGCAGTGTTTCTTGGGCGTTCCAGCGCTGTGTTTCTCTTGAAGAACGCCGTGAGATTTTACGTGAGATCCACGAGGGAGACTATGGTCATCACGCCGGTTCAAAATCCTTGGTTGCTAAAGCTTTTCGTCACAGTTTCTATTGGTTGACAGCTCATGCTGATGCTGAGTACTTGGTCAAGCGGTGCGACGGCTGTCAAAAATTCTCAAGACGAGCTCATGTGCCGGCTCAGGAGCTACGGATGATTCCTATCACCTGGCCATTTGCAACTTGGGGGCTTGACATGGTAGGGCCTTTCAAGCGATCAAAGGATAAGAAGACCCACCTGTTGGTGGCGGTTGACAAGTTCACTAAATGGGTTGAAGCGGAGCGAGTAAGCAAGTGTGACGCAGCCACGACGGTTCAACTCATTAAAAAGGTGATCTTCCGTTTTGGTTTTCCACATAGCATTATCACGGATAATGGCACGAACCTCTCTAAAGGTGAGATGGAGGATTTTTGTCAACGAGAGCACATCCGGCTTGATGTAGCGTCTGTGGCTCATCCCCAATCCAATGGTCAAGCTGAACGAGCTAATCAGGAAATTCTAAAGGGTATCAAGCCCCGGCTTATGGTCCCCTTGAAGCGGACGCCGGGTTGCTAGGTGGAAGAACTACCATCTGTGTTATGGAGCATAAACACCACCCCAAACCGATCTACAGGTTATACGCCTTTCTTCATGGTTTACGGAGCAGAGGCGGTACTCCCCAGTGATATTCGTCATGACTCGCCTCGGGTTGCCAATTATGTTGAAGCGGACAATGAGCAAGCACGTCAAGAAGCACTAGACCTGTTAGATGAGAAGCGGGATATGGCTTTGACTCATTCAGCGGTTTACCAGCAAGACCTGCGGCATTATCACAGCCGCCGGGTTAAAACAAGAACCTTTCAAGAAGGCAATTTAGTGCTCCGGCTCATCCAGGATCAGACCGACATGCACAAGTTATCCCCACCTTGGGAAGGGCCCTTTGTGGTCAGCAAGAATCTGCACAACGGATCATACTACCTCATTGACATTCAGAAGACTCATGCACTTCTGAGGAGGAGACCCGGCGACCGTGGAACATTGCTCTCCTTCGGCCGTACTACACTTGAGTTATAGGCTCTTCTTATGTACATATTATGACAATGTATATTTTATGATCAATATAATAAACCGGCACCCATGCAATAAAGCAGGGCCTCTGCCGTTCTTCCAATGTTGCTTGGATACAAGGGGGCTTCTACTTTCAAAGCAATGACCCGTTTTGTCCACTGAACTGGCTATTATGCCATCATACAGCTTGGGAGCTTCACACCCAAGGGGCCAAAGAGAGATCTGTTGCTACTAGCATGACTCAAACATAGGCACCCATTGAGCACAGCTCACAAAGTTACTTGGGGGCTCTTTGTGTAAAGTAACAAAGAGTTTGAAAGGACCCTTGTAACCGGGTATCGACCCACGGCTTGGAAGCCTGGTGTATTCACCTAAAACCCCGGGTTAACCTGCCTTCATCAAGTAAGCCACTCCTATCCAGGTAATCCTGGCATGACCCACCGAACGTTTGACAGTTACTGTCATTGAGACCCTGAACTTGTCAAAGTTAAAACAATGATTGGTTAGTTGGAGGCCCATCTTAAAAGGCTTTGTCAAATGGTTTAACTCAGCAGCCTGGCAGGCCACGAAAAGCCTCGAATTTGGGCCTGGCAGCCCTCGAAAAGCCTCGACTACAAGTTTTTATTTGCATTGTTTCTTTGCAAGTTTTATCCTTATTTGGTCACCTTTTAAGGTAAACCGGCATCTCTTGATCCGGCCAGGCTATATGTCTTCATCTCAACCTGGTGTTTTTTAACCCGGTGTGGCTTACAGATATCATCTGTTCAAGCATATAATCAATGGTGAACCGGCATCTTTCAATCCGGTCTGGCTTTGACTAATTGTCGCCAGTATGATCATCCGGTGTTCATCACAACCCGGTTTTACTTCTTACAATACCAGCATTGCATGGTGAAAGTTGGGTATTCGCCCTTACTACAAATAAGTTGGTAAACCAACAGCATAATTTCATATCCCAGGTATGATTCATTTTTTGCTATTTTTACAACCTTGGTTACTTACCAGGTTATGTATTGGGCATTATGACCCGTCTAGCGGTAAACTGCCCGGACAGATCTTTTGTTATGCAGATATAAGGACAACATAATGTTATAAAGGTACATAAGCAAGTACGGCAATTATCATGGCAGATCAAACAAAGTCATATCTTAGTGCACGATGGCAGCAGATCAAAGTATTTTCAAACTAGCCTATTACAAGGCGCTTTACAGCCCAAAATGAAGGATTGTTCCTTACATAGAGCACAATTTGTGAAACATCAACCCGATTGCCGGATCAAGGCTCATCACCATGTTGACGGGAAGTTGATGGATCATCTGGCGTTGGTTCAGCCTCCTCCTCTCCATCCAGTGGCTGGAAGTCAATGGTGGTCCAGTCAATTCGGGTTAAAGCTTGAAAGACAGTCTCTTCACTTATAAGTTCGGACGGATCAATGTCAGGGGCGTAAGTCTGCTTACAGATTGGCGGGATAAGATTTTGCACTTCCTTCACAGCAGTGTTAATCTGCTGGTTGCTTGCATCATAAAAGGACCGGTGAACAGTCAAGTTAGCTTCTTCCGCCAATTGACTCGCTAGGGGACGCATCTCCTTTGTCAGAACTTTGAGGGCTTCATTGTCAAATTCTGCCCCGTTTTCTTGCTCACCAGGAGAGCCCTTGGCAATATCAACCGGATCCAGATCAGCTATCCATGCTTTGGCTCGGGTAAGTGCCAACAGAGCGCCAGCCCTGGCAGCGGATCGCTTCATTTCTTCTATCTGCGCCGGCGTCATGGATAACCTTGCTAGAGTGTCCTTGAACGATGTTATGGCCGGTTTGTTGTAGGAGACCACACAGATAACCCGTTGGGCACCGGTATACAGTTGCTCTATCAATGTATAGGCTGCCTTTAGCTTCATCCGCATGTCAGAGCCCAGATGAGCAACACGGCCACCTACAAGGGTTTAAGATTTTGATGTTAAACCGGCAAATTTCAAAGATGGTTATTCAAGAGATCTTGACAGAAATATTTACCGAATATCGTAGAGGTCATGGCATTTACTTGGTGCTTCAACCCAGTTAGTTCTTCCGCCACCGGTTTAAGAGCCGACTCGGCGTCCTCAGCCCGCTTCAACAATGTTGTCTTCTCTGTTTCCCAACTGGCACGCTCATTCTTGAACCCTTCTTTCAGTTGCTCCATGGCTGCCAAAGCGGTTTTAAGCTCATATTTGGCCTTGGAAGTCTCTGCTTGTTGGGACTTGATATTCTCTTGAAGATCAGCAATTTGAGAGCCCTGGTGATTTATATCAGCCTGCCACAGTCAGATGAGGAGCATATAAATATTTTATCAAAAGTCCCAAGCATATAACCAGTTATACACTTGGCACTTGGGGGCTAATGCAGATTGCTTCTTTACTACTGATTGTTTGAAGTCCTAAGGAACAATACAAGTTTTAATCTTGGCACTTGGGAGCTAATGTGTGTTTGATCAAGAAAATACACAGGCAAGGGAAGTTAACAAAATACAATATGGAATATAAAAGTCATGGTTTATCTTCAAGAGATAAACCGGCCCTTGGGGGCTACTCAGTCGAATTATTCTTTATCTTTAAAGTCCCGGTTTGTCTTCACGAGACAAACCAGCCCTTGGGGGCTACAATACAGTGAATGTACGGAATAAGGATGAAAGTGTTTGGAAGATTACCTCATAGCGTTCCTTCATCAGATTCACCAAACCGGCCTCATAATCTCGGCTTGTGTAAAGCCGGTTCAAGAATCCGGAATGAAGATCCTGAGCAGAAAGATTAACATAGCTCGACAAATCGGTCTTCCCTTTCCCCTTGCCCATAGCAGCAAATTTGTCCTTGGCAGTATGTTTTGATAAGGCAACTGGATTGCCTGGGACGGTATAAGCAGTGCCAGTGATAATAACATCATCGCCACCTTTTGATGGGCTTGGTGGATTGACACTATCTTTGGCTGGGCTCGGTGGATTAGCAGCAGGGCTTAGTGGATCAGCAGCTGGACTTGGAGGCGTGACATGTGGACTTGATGTATGAACATGTGTAGTCGGGTCAGCTTCCAGCAGATTAGCATTAGTGGCTGGATCCGGTGGGGTAGAATCATCCATAACAACATCAGTGTCTCTACCAGCATCTTCTGGAGTCTTCTCCGATTCAACTTCATCAGTAGGTTCACTGGTCTTGGCTTTCTTGCTCAACCGGCCCTTGGCACTATAAGATCAAAACAGAAGATTAGTATGGTAAACGGATACACGAAGGAAAAAGTTAAAGGGCAGTATACTTACCCGGGGACGGTTTTAAGGGGAGGCAGCTGAGTGGTTGATGAACCGCCAGATGAGGAATTAGAGGAAACCTGATAATTCGAGTCAGACGGATTAAGTGGGTTCTGGAAGCAACACGCCAAGGGACAAGGCTTATTAAAAGAAGAAGAGACCTCTGGACGACGCTTCCGGGGTGGAGTGTCTGGTAAACCGGAGGAAGTGACCTGTTGACCACTGTGCCGGGTTATGCGACGACCTTCTTGTTGTTGTGTCTTCAAAGAAAATTGTGGATCCAAATGAGCAAGTGGGTGAGAGCGTTTTAGTTTCCGAACTGCACGAGAAATTTCCGAACCGGCACATGATGCAAACCGGAGGAAAGGGAGATTACCTCAACATGATCAGCACGGCTAGCTTCCGCATCATCCTGATAATAGTCATTGTTAATAAGGTGTACGAAAAATGAGCCAAGGGAGTCAAGTTCTACCTATTGATCCGAATCTTCAATATCTTCAGGCGGATCAGCAGTTTCGCCGGTCTTCTTCTTGGCTGCTCTCTATAACTTTGCTCTTGGCACGAGGAGCCATTGCCGGTTTGTCTAAAGCTTTCCTTTTCCAAAAGGAGCTATTGGCTTGGAAAATTAAACAAAGGTTTATTAGAGCAATGTTAAAGCGGAGGTGGATCAAGAAAGCACAAGGTTAAAATCTTTACCGCTGGTGGTTTGTTGGAGGAGTAAAAAGGGGCCAGCCCAGTTTGGCTGCATGCAGCGACCGGTTCATCTAGCATCTTCTTCACAGATTATGTGACTTCATCATCAGTCATTTCTATCTCATTAAACCGTTGAGGATCCTTGGCATTGCCGGTATATTCGTGCATCAATCCAGGGCGGCGGCTTAAAAGAAGGACATGCCATGCAACCCAACAGCGAACGAGGTCAAAGCCAGTCAAACCGTTGGCTAGGAGAGCCCGGAGTTTGGCGAGTTGAGGTGTGTAAGGGTGTGTTTGGTTTGAGCCCCAACTTGCCCAACCAATTTTTTGGCATGACCAAAGCAAGGGCATGACCAAAAATTTGGTAAGTTATTGTTGTTTGGATCATAGCCATTGTACCAACCAAAATTTGGGCAAAACTGCTAGGCCCATTTGGTTTGTAGCCAACTGAGTTGGTAAAATGTTTGTCAACTTTGATTAATTATGATACGGTTTAATACAAACTAACAAAAAACAAGAAACATAGAAAACCTACTAGTTCCAATATGTCAAAAGAAAAATCTTGTTTTAATACGTGTACTCACATATGTCACCATGCAAATTTGATCTCCGTAGTACTGCATGGCTGTTGTTGGGCTGTACTAATCATGATTTACACGGCCAGTCACACATGATTAATTGATCCAACCAAAAACCACGTAACAGACGCGCGTCAGTGCGTGACTGTTTGGCTTCCATCAACGTTTTATTGCCATGTTTTAATCTGCCGCATTGATCTCATAATACAGGAAATAAAAAGGAAAAAGAAACGATACCACGTACGTAAAGAAGCCAGCCACAGAAAATTTGGCTAACGCTTAATTAGCCGATTAATCCGCCACAGTGCCACTTATCTTCTGCGCTTAAACAGGAAACAATGCACACGCACAGAAAGAGCCCCGTTGCCAAAATTTGGGCGCTCGTTTTCTGCGCCCTTGCCACGCCAATAAATTGGCGAATATAGAACGGGGGCGTTCAGGGCGAGCCGGGCGAGCCAAAATTTTGGCCTCGATCCAAACTACAGCCAAATCCCGTCGGTGTGCCAATTTTTTGGCTGGGCAAGTGTTGGTAGTAAACCAAACAGCCCCTAAGCCTTTCGCTCCTTGGCGGTGAGCCGTTGAGGCAGTGGATGGCCATTGCGAAGCCTGTGAGCGCGGTAACCCGGCAAGGGATTTTCTCCGGCAGGGGCAGTATTTTTACAGTAAAACCATGTTTGGTTCCAGTCTTTAGGGTTGTTGTGGTGCTTTGCATGAGGGAAATCAACTTCCTTTCTCTTTTGGATTGAAACCCCACCAAGTTCAGTATTGGGGCCGTCAGAGAACTCAGTCCGGCGGTTTAAATGGAAGAAATCTCGGAAGAGCTCAACAGTTGGTTCCTCTTGAAGGTAAACTTCGCAGAACACTTGGAAGTTGCATATGTTGGACACAGAATTTGGTCCAATGTCCTCAGGATGGAGTTGAAAGCTGGCAAGCACATCTCGGAAGAACTTTGATCCGGGAGGGCTGAATCCCCGGTCTAAGTGCTGCATAAAAACAATTACTTCGCCATCTTGAGGCTCGAGAGGGCACTCAGGGCCAGGAACTCGCCAGTGAAGGATATTTTTTGAGGCTAAAGCGCCAGTTGCAACGTATCCATTGATTTGTGTTTCCATGATCCGGGAAGGAACCCAGTTGCAAGCGGCGAATTGCTTGGTCATCTTGGAAACGAACTGTAAAAGGAAAAATGAAGGCCGGTTTACGATAGATGGTTGATATGTACTAATCGGTGTTAAACCGGGGAATTTGATGAAAGCATATATGTGAGTTAAACCGGAGTTTTCTACTCAAGATAAGACAGCGGTTTAAGTGAGGGCTAATGGATATGGCGGATTATCAATTATTAAAAGTTAAACCGCCCTTAAACAGAAGGGGCAGAGTTGAAGTCTACTAAGTGTTTACAGAAACAGATTTCACAGTGTGGCAGTATAATTTTGGATCTACCATGGTTTAGTAAATAAATTTTATCTGAAGCCCTACAATGGCGCTAAGAGAAACGAAGAAAGTCCAGATGCAGTTTTTCTATGAACAGTAAGGCGTTATGGTGTGGCAAACTAAAAGTTACGGATCTAGACGCAAAAGAAACAACCAGGTATAGCTAGATTCAGTAAAAGGCTAAGGGAAACGTAGAGAAGCACTGATGAACATCGATGAACAGAGATGAACTTGAAGCCCTAATGGAGATCTAGGGTTAGGGGAAGGAAAGTTTACCAGGGCCACACAGCGGCAGCAGAGTATCGCAGGAGCTCTGGTCCAAATAGGGTGATGCAGCGGCCAAGGTTGGTGCAGATTCAAGGACCGACGGCGGCGGCGGCGGCGCTGGAGTTCTTCGGGTCGCGAGGAGGAAGACGAGAGGCAAGGGGGGAAAATGGAAAGACACCCCGGCCTTATTTATAAAGAAAAGGGGACAAACGGCAGGCGCAAAAATTGAGGGGCCTGAAGCGGCGAAAGGGGGCGCACCTGTCACCTCGATCTTCGGGATGTAATTAATGAAGGGCATCTTTTTATGCAGAAGATGACATCATGACGATTTGCTGCAGTGACAGAAGATGACGTCACGGCGGTTCACCAAAATTTACAGGAAAACGGCAACATGGCGGTTTACAAGAATCATCAGAATATGCTCGTGGAATTTGTTGAAGTGTTGAAGATTGACATGAACAGGTTCAAATGAATCTGGGCCTAATCTTGAGGATATAACTACTGAGTATAAACCGCCCAGGAGGGGCCGGTTCACGCTCAACCATACTGAAGTCCATGAAGACAAGAAGATGGCGCTTTACTGATGAAGCTTAGAGGCCCAAGCCCAGAGGTGGATTAGGGCCCATAGTGGTAAACCGCCATAGTAGTTTACTTGTATTGTAATCTAGGGAAAGGGAGAGACCGAGCCAAACACTTGTATGAGTCGGCCTCGGAACTCTGTAAACCGGCCGAGCGTCGACCTATATATATAAAGGGACGACCCGGCGGCGGTTCAGGGACAACAGACAACAACTCGAGACCCAGGCTAGCGTGTTTGCTCCCTGGTCATCGAAACTCTAATAATCCCATCACAAACTAGACGTAGGCTTTTACCTTCATCGAAGGGGCCGAACTAGTATAACTCTCGTGTCCCTTGTCCGGTTTAACCCCTTCAGGCTAACCTCATTGCGATGGCTCCACGACTAAGTCCGTCTGCTAGGACATCTGACATGATATTTCCACGACAATTCTGGATCTTCAGGTAGCGGAGTCGGACAGTCAACCCGCTCCGCTATCGCTACCCAGTCCTGATCAAATCGGCATGGAGGCATAGATTCCTCCCGCGGATGTGCTGGTAAAAGGCGCATCTTGCAAAATATAAAAACTCACCGAATGGGCATGGTGTTTCGTGTTGAGTCTGTGATCTTCGGTTATGGGTGGTGGGACCTCGTTGGCCTTGAAGAGCACCTTCCAGACGCCTTCGTGCATCGTGCGGAAGAGCTCTCGCAGCGTCTGGTGTTTGGCCGGGTCGAACTCCCATAGATTGTAAGCCCGTCTCTGACACGGAAGAATCCGGCGGAGGAGCATGACTTGGACCACGTTGACAAGCTTGATTTTCTTGCCTATCATATTTTGGACGCAGGTCTGAAGTCCGGTCAGCTCCACCGCTGAGCCCCAGGCTAAGCCCTTCTCTTTCCAGTAGGTGAGCCGCATGGGGACGCCGGATCAAAATTCGGGGGTCGCCGCCCAGTCAGCGTCGCGCGGCTCGGTGATGTAGAACCACCCCGATTGCCACCCCTTCATAGTCTCCACAAAGAAGCCTTTGGGCCAAGTGACATTGGCCATCTTGCCCACCATGGCGCCCCCGCACTACGCTTGTTGGACGCCCACCACCTTTGGCTTTATGTTGAAGGTCTTCAGCCATAGGCTGAAGTGGAGCGTGATGCTGAGGAAGGCCTCGCACACGACGATGAACGCTGAGGTGTTGAGGATGAAGTTGGGGGCCAGATCATGGAAGTACAGCCCGTAGTAGAACATTAGTCCGCAGACGAACGGGTGGAGGGGAAATCCCAGCCCGCGGACAAAGTGAGAGAGGAATACTACCCTTTCCTGGGGTTTCGGGGTAGGGATGATCTGCCCTTCGGCCGGAAGCCGATGCGCGATGTTGGAGGACAGTTATCCGGCCTCCCGAAGCTTCTTGATGTCCTCCTTCATGATGGAGGAGGCCATCCACTTGCCTCCCACTCCGGACATGTTTGGAAAGATGTTGTGGAGAAGGTGAAAACTTGGGCGTTGGAGCTCAAGAGTGGATGAGCAGAGGAAGAAGAAGGCATGGGTGAAAAAAGGGGAATCCTTATCTCCTTATAAAGGTAGCAGCGGTCGTGCGCCTCCCCACTTGCCCTAGAAACTCGCTTATTCCCCAAGCGCCGTGCTAATGGCGCAGTTGGGTTACGCACACCCGTATTGATGAGAATCCCGTGATAAGGGGACACGATCTCTGCTTTGACAAGACGTGCCAATAAAACCACCTCGCAAGGTGTGCAGTAGCAGGTTGAGAAAAACGGTTCGAATAATGACCGGACCGCGGCGTGATGTCATGCTATGAAAAAGTTGTCAGCAGATTAGATTTGGTATGTGGAATTTTTTTTGTAGAGCCGGACACAATTCTTGTGTTCACGATCTTCTTTGGAGTATTCGGAGAAGGAACCCGCCTTGGAATGTCGAAAACAATCTGTGCGCCGGACTAATCGTCATTGAAGCCTGGTTCAGGGGCTACTGAGGGAGTCCAAGATTAGGGGGTCCTCGGACAGCCGGATTATATGCTTTTGTCGGACTGTTGGACTATGAAGATACAAGATTGAAGACTTCGTCCCGTGTCCGGGTGGGACTCTCCTTTGCATGGAAGGCAAGCTTGGCAATTCAGATATGTAGATTTCCTTCTCTGTAACCGACTCTATGGAACCCTATCCCCCTCCGATGTCTATATAAACTGGAGGGTTTAGTCCGTAGGACAACAACAGTCATAATCATAGGCTAGCTCCTAGGGTTTAGCCTCTATGATCTCGTGGTAGATCAACTCTTGTTATACTCATATCATCAAGATCAATCAAGCAGGAAGTAGGGTATTACCTCCATAGAGAGGGCCCAAACCTGGGTAAACATTATGTCGCCCGCCTCCTGTTACCATTAGCCTTAGATGCACAGTTCAGGACCCCCTAGCCGAGATCTGCCAGTTTTGACACCGACAGAGTTGGGGAGTTCGACTTGGTCATGACTCGTAGTACCGCGTGATCTGAAACTCGAAAATAAAGGAATGAATACTGGACTCGGACTGGTGGCGGAGATGAATCTAATGGAACTCAGACTGGTGATGATGGTGTATGATTAGCGGTGGAGCACAGACTGGTGGCCAATATGTGATGGAGGTGGACTCAGATTATCGTGATGGGGGCGAATATGTGGTATATGGCACTGGTGATGACTATGGTGGTACATGGCAACGGTGATGACAATGGTGGTATATGGCAGCGGTGATGACAATGGTGGTATATGGCAGCGGTGATGACGATGGTGGTATATGATAGCGGTGATGACGATGGAACGGCGGCAGCGTGACAACTTGTGAACAGAACTCGAAACTCTAAAGGACTAGACACTAAGACCAGCAACACGACAGGACGATGCAACCGCAAATTCAACAAACCAAAAACTCTAAAAAGATTATGCAAAGGCTCAGATTGGTTCGGATAGGATGAACTAACCCTAAAAAATGTTTGGCTACTTCGTGGACTATAGGTATGAAGAACAAACTCGACCTAAACTACGAAAAACTGTAAAATCTCACCGAGCAACCTGGAAATCTGATACCACTTGATAGAGGAAAAGGTGTCCCGATGTTTCAATGAGAAGGTGGCTATCATTTTCTGTGGGAGTCGACCTTGATGATTCGACTACGAACGTGCGAGACGTCGTGCCTTAGAAATCGCTAAACCAACTTCCGAGGGGTTATTAACCATGCCAGAGCATGATCAACCTGACCACGAGGGTCTATTTTCCTGCGAGCAAACGAAGAACAAGCAAGAACCGAGATTGCAATCTAGAAATTGCGAATATAAGAGGAAAGCTTCATTAATGAAGGTGGGGTTCTGTGACGCCTTTGTCTGGTCGTTGAACACAAACAAAGTATGCGAAGTTACAGCTATGGCTAACTTTTAATCTAAACAAAACCCAAAGTCTAAACGACACCCTAAGGGCTGTATATATGGAGGAAGAGGGAGGGAATTTCGTGCCCTTGTGGGAGGGGTCTGAAACCAACCCGAAATCTTGTTTCCCCACACATACGGACTCTAAAAACAGCCTATAATCAAGTATTTCGAAATTACTTAGGCCTGGCCCAATAATAAGGTGACGCAACACCTAGAATACCCTGTGGACGAAAATTACAAAGAAGCATCTTGTATATTTCGTCCAAGGCTTCATGCACTCATTATGGTGGCTTCAACGTCCTAAAATCATCAGTTGTAACTCCGTTCTTGTTCCCCTTGCGCATGCTATCATCTCCATGCTTTGTTCTTGCTCCAATGTTCATCCTTCTCCAAGCTAGGCCCTTCATTTGTAAGCATAGCAAATGTATCCAATTTAGGCAGCATCATATTCTCATGAACATTAGAATCATTACCAAGAAAGGAAAGTACCTGGTAATTTAATTGGCGTGCGCGAGCTCTAGTAATTGGTACAGTATGTATAGCAGTAGGGTCTGTGGGTGTAATAATGGTATTGATGTCCTCATCAAGGGGGAGGAGTATATGTAGTCTAAGCCACGAAGGGGTATGTGGGAAAGGGATACATGGGCCTTTGACCCGACTCTGCGCGCAGGCAGGCGCCAGATGTCCGGGCTGGGGGCTGGATGTCCGCGCTCTCATGGGACGCCGGATGTCCGGCCCGAGCAAGGTGACCTTCTAGGTTGGGTGCCTCATGCTGGATTTCCGGTGGCGACGCCGGATGTCCGGGCTGTGGCGTTGCGCTGGATGTCCGGGCACACGGGCCGGATGTCCGATCACTGATGTTTCGGCCATCTGTTGGTGCAGCTCGTGCACGACTGCATAGGCGCCGAATGTTCGGCCGCTGGCCCGGATGTCTGGCCGATGTAGCTTCAGCATCTTCGTCTTCTTCCGTCATCGCTTCCATCCTTCCCTCACGGATGGTGTAATTGTTCCTTGGCGCTTGCACTCCTCCTCCATGTCCATGAAGCTCCGACAATACCTATGCATGCACACAGGAGAAGTGTCAAGTAGTATACCATCCTCGAAGGGGTCAAGTGAGCACGTGTGAAGGAGATGATTCACCTTTGTCTATGTGAAGTAGATGTCGCACGTGTCACTCGCTGAACGGACTCTTGGCATGTCCATAGGATGCTCCGCATCAGATGGTCTCCAAACCAAATATTTTGAAGTCAAGTTGTCAAAGCATGGTATAGCGATGAGATAATGCATCAACAAAAACATTTTCTTTACCCTTCTTGTGTTTAATGACATAAGGGAAAGTCTCAATGAATTCAACCCATTTAGCATGTCTATGATTCAGTTTAGCTTGAGTTTTAATATGTTTCAAAGATTCATTATCAGCATGTGTAACAAATTCGTTGGGCCATAAATAATGTTGCCATGTTTCTAAAGTCCGTAGAAGAGCATATAATTCTTTATCATAAGTAGAATAATTCAGACTAGGCCCACTCAAATTTTCAGAAAAGTATGCAACAGGTTTGCCATCTTGTAATAACACTCCTCCTAATCCAATTCCACTAGCATCACATTCAAGCTCAAAAGTCTTATTAAAATCAGGAAGTTGGAGTAAAGGATCATCACTACTAGGAAAATGGCTATAGATAGGATTGATTCTAATGGCGCACCGTGGAAGCAGTGCGCCACTACTATATACTAATGGCGCACCTGTTTGTGATACGCCATTAGTGTGGAAGACACTAATGGCGCACCGTAAACAGGGTGCGCCACTAGTATGAATTATTATTTTTTTCCATTTTCCCATACATACTAATGGCGCATCGGGTCCATAATGCGCCATTACTATCTATAACTACTAATGGCGCACCAAGCAGGCAGTGCGCCATTACTGTAAATTTTGTTTTATTCTTTTTTTTGCAAAACTACTAATGGCGCATCGTGGCACAGTGCGCCATTACTAGTTTAAACTAGTAATGGCGCACTCAGAGGAGATGCGCCATTAGTATATATACTTATTATTTTTACTTTTTTGCAAAACTACTAATGGCGCACCGTGGGCTGATGCGCCATTAGTAACCAGGGTTACTAATGGCGCATTTTCCTACGGTGCGCCATTAGTAACCTGGGACCAACAAGATATTTTGGACAGCCCACACCTACCCACTCACTTTCCCCACTTTATTCCATCCACCTCCTTCTCCAAGCTTTCGGCCATCTCCTCCTCCTCACCTCATTTCCACCATAGATTCAACAAAATTAAGTGGTGAAATTACCTTTTTTTGATAGGTAAGTAAGGGAAAGCTATCTTCATGATATAGATCTACTTTTTTTTCTCCCTAGCTCGCTCCAACAACGTGCACATGCACTTTTTGTGGCCTAGCTAGATCTATGTATGTTTGTGGTGTTGCATGTGTTTGTGGTGTTGCATATATGTTTGTGTTTGAAGGTACCGGTATTTGAAATATGCGACAGTTGCCAATATTTTGCCGGAATGTTTTGATTCATTTCCGTTTCGGCGAGAATTTTGGCACTATGCATTCTTTTTGGTCCTATTTTTAGGGAAGGTCATGCCAAATTTTTTCTTGGTTCTAACATATCGTTTTGCTCTACCCCGCAGGCGACCATGGTCCGCACGATGACTAAAGGCATCGTGAATAGGTTTTTGAGCTCCGCGAAGGGCGAGATGCTTCAAAAGAACGAGACGGAGATAAGATGTCCATGTAGAAGATGCAAGCTGAAGAGCCTTATTGCGGACCCGGATTCCGGGCAGGTGCGGGACCACCTGCTCTTGCATGGTTTCATGGATGGCTATCGGTGGCAAGGTGATGAAGATGACTATCAAGTCGTCCATGGCCGGGGCCAGGCAAGAAATGAGGAAGGGCAACAAGACAAGTACCACCGCGGCGAGGGCGGGCGAGAAGACGAAGAATCTCCAGGACATGATCACGACGGTGATGCTGTACACAGTCATCATGTAGAAGATGTCGTACATGATGATGAGGAAGATCAAGACGAAGGGAATGATCATGAAGATGAAGATGCCGGAGCAGACGACGATGGAGGCTGGGTGCAGGACCCTCATATTCAAGAGCTGCTTCTCAAGCGGACGGATAACGCAAGAGCTGCCGCCCGAGAGAAAGCCAAGCTGGATCAACTGGAGATAGACGCGGTTACTCCATTGTATGAAGGATGCAGGCCCGAGGATACCCGCCTGAAAGTAACGCTCATGGCTCTGGAGATGAAGGTAAAACACAAAATGACCGACGCATGCTTCGACGAGAACATGTCATTCTGGCACGAACGTCTTCCCAAGGGGAACAAGTGCCCGACCAGTTTCGAGGAGGCGAAGAAAATCGTGTGTCCTCTGGATTTACCGCACGTGAAATACCATGTGTGCATGAACAATTGCATCATTTATCGGGACGAGCACGCGGAGTCTACCATATGTCCGGTGTGCGGCGTCACTCGATACAAGAAGAGGAAGAAAGCTCCTCGAAAATCGGTGTGGTACTTTCCGATCACTCCTCGTCTGCAGCGGTATTTCGCGGACCCTAAGGTAGCAAAGCTCCTGCGTTGGCACGCGGATAGGGAGGAGAAGAAGCGAGAAGATGACGCAAATGATCCGGAGATAGATAAAAAGACAAGATGCTGAGTCACCCTAAGGATGCGAGCCAGTGGCAAGCGTTGAACTTCGAATACCCAGAATTTGGGAACGATCCAAGGAACATCGTGCTGGGCGCGAGCACCGATGGAGTCAATCCGTTTGGCAGCCAGAGAAGCACACATAGCACCTGGCCTGTGTTTGTGTGGATGTACAACCTTCCCCCTGGTTGTGCATGAAGAGGAAGTACATTCACATGAGTATGCTAATTGAAGGGCCGAAACAACCAGGGAACGACATCAATCTGTATCTGGGGCTGCTGAAAGAGGAGCTTGACACGCTGTGGAAAACGCCAGCCAATACGTGGGACGCCGCAGAGAAAGAATATTTCCCTATGAGAGCCGCACTGCTCACGACGGTGCACGACTATCTCGGTTACGGATATCTCGCGGGGCAGGTAGTCCACGGATTTTCTGGATGCGTAAGGTGCATGGATGACACAACGTATCGCCAGCTAGATAGAGATCCCGGGTCTTCGAAAACCGTGTTCATGGGACATCGAAGGTGGCTTCGCGATGATGACCCGTGGAGGAAACGCAAGGATCTGTTCGATGGTGAAACCGAACCCCGAAAACGCCCGTGTACGAGGAGCGGCGAGGAAATAGACAAGCTGTTGAAAAATTGGAAAGACTGCCCACTGCCGGGAAAGAAGCGAAAGGCGCCAGAGCCGCTGCTGAAGGTATGGAAAACGAGGTCTGTTTTCTGGGACTTGCCGTACTGGAAGATCCACCGTGTGCCTCACAGCCTTGATGTCATGCATATCACGAAGAACGTGTGCGAGAGTCTGCTTGGTACCCTGCTCAACATGCCAGAGAGGACCAAAGATGGGCCGAAAGCAAGGGCAGACTTGAAATCAATGGGCATCAGGCAGGAGCTTCACGCTAATGATGATGATGATGATGATGATGAGGCGAAGCAGGACACGGAAAGTCGTCGCAAAGGCAAAAAGGCCAAGAAGACCGGAAATGACTACCCTCCCGCGTGCTTCACTCTAAGTCAGGAGGAGATCGAGCAGTTTTTCACCTGCCTCCTAGGAGTAAAACTTCCTTACGGTTACGCGGGGAAGATAATCAGATACCTAGACCCAGCGAAGCAGAAGTTCAGCGGGATGAAGTCTCACGACTGTCACGTGCTGATGACGCAGATACTTCCAGTTGCAATCCGTGGGATCATGGACGCGCACGTCCGTGAAACGCTATTTGGCCTATGCAACTTTTTCGACGTCATCTCTCGGAAGTCGATTGGCGTGAGGCAACTCAGAAGGCTACAGGAAGAGATCGTGGTGATACTATGCGAGCTTGAGATGTACTTCCCGCCCGCATTCTTCGACGTTATGGTGCATCTGCTGGTCCATATAGTGGAGGATATCATCCAACTCGGGCCGACGTTCCTGCACAGCATGATGCCGTTCGAAAGGATGAATGGTGTCATCAAAGGATACGTTCGCAACATGTCACGTCCAGAGGGAAGCATAGCCAGGGGCTTTCTGACCGAAGAGTGCATCTCCTACTGCACGAATTATCTAGGCATCGAGAACCCCGTTGGTCTGCCCGTCAACAGGCACCTCGGCAGGCTCGCTGGATGGGGTCACCATGAGGGTCGCCGCGAAATGCATGTCGACTTCGAGGGTCGACTCGCCGACTTTGAAAGAGCAAACCTAGTCGCGCTACAACACATAGACGTGGTCGATCCTTGGGTGGTAGAGCACAAAACCTTTATTAAGAAGACGTACAATGACCGAGGCCAACAGAGGACGGACGGAGATATACTCAAAGAGCACAACTCATGTTTCACGCGTTGGTTCAAGCAGAAGCTTCTGTCGTACCCTTTACATGAGGATTCTTCCGCGGAAGAACAACTCATATTCGCCTTGTCACAGGGCGCCGAGCACAACCTGATGACCTATGAGGCGTACGATATCAACGGCTACACATTCTACACCGAGGACAAGGACATGAAGAGCGATGGTTATCAGAACTCCGGGGTAACGATGGAATCCTACACCGGTAACGACAAGGACAGATACTACGGAAGGATCGAGGAGATCTGGGAGCTGAGCTACGCTGGAGAGAAGGTCCCGATGTTCCGTGTCAGATGGGCCAAAAACGTCATAAAAGAAGACCGGTATTTCACCACCATGGTTATACCCGAAGCCAAATCCAAGACCGCGGGCGCAAACGTCACCGCGAAAAATGAGCCATGGGTACTGGCTTCCCAAGTGGACCAATGCTTCTTCATTACCGACCCGCCAAAGCCCAGTCGTGTTGTCGTGAGGAGAGGCAAAAGGAAGATCATCGGAATGGATGGAGTAGCCAATGAGCAAGACTTCGACAAGTACGGCGACCCGAAGATCGAACATGACGACGACGATGAAGTAGCAGCACACACCACAAGAAGAAGCAGGACCACCCTACCTAAAGGACGTCCGTTCCACAGAAGAACTCCGTTTGCGAAAAAGAAGGGCAAGAAGATTGTGAACAGATAGCTAGCTAAGACCGATTGTATTTAAATCGTAGTCTTCATTTCTCGATTGTATTTCATGGGCACTTTTTGATATCATGAATATTTTTAAATTTCATGGGCACTTTTTGAATTCATGAGGACACTTGATCTCGATTCCCCCTCCATCTCGATCTCGATCCCCCTCCATCTCGATCGCACCCGCACCCTCCCCCGCTAGCTCCACCCATCGCAACCCTCCCCCGCACCCGGCCCCCCGCACCCGCACTTTTTGAACATATTTTTTAATTTTTTTTACTATTTTTATAAAAAACATTACTGTTATAATTTAAACAAGTTTGAACATATTTAAACACAAATAAATATAAAAAACAGCATTTAAAATGCATAAAAAATATTACTGTTATGATTTAAACAAGTTTGAACATATTTAAACACAAATAAATATAAAAAACACCATTTAAAATGCATAAAAAATATTGGGGATCCTGGGAATCGAACCCAGGACCTCCTGGTGTGTGTGCTGCGTGCTGACCAGTCGGGCTAGTGGGTGGGTTCTGTTGTAGATAGGGTTGGGCTGTAGATATGGCTACTGGGCTAGATTAAAACAAAATTCTAATGGCGCACCGAGGGGTGGTGCGCCATTAGAACAGTCGTACTTATGGCGCACCGGCGTGTGGTGCGCCATTAGAAAGCTTCCCTCCACCTATTCCCCTCTGGCCTCTCTCCCTCCCTCGCCAGATCCCCCCCCCCACTCGACCTAACTTTGCCCCCGCGCCGTCGCCCCCGCCGTCGCCCCCGAGCCAGAGGAGACGACGACCGCCTCTACCTCAGCTCAGCCAGGCCACGCGACGCCGAGCCGAGCGCCGCCTACCTCGCCGTCCCCCCTCCGCCCGCGCCCGCGCCCTCGACGTCCTCCGCCCAAGCCGAGACGCAGAGACAGGCGAGTGGAGGAGCCCACCGCGTGTCACCGGAGCTTCAACGCCCAGCCGCTGCCGGAGCTTCAACGCCGGCGTCTTCCTCCATTCCTTCATCCCCTCCCCCAGGTGATTCCTCCCTTCTCCTCCATCCCCTCACCTGCAAACCCTAGGGTAGGCCTGGCTTTCCGGTGCTGTTAGCCAACCAATCGCTTGATGCCTGCGTACCATGCTGTGTTTTGAGTTTAAGATTTATATAATTGCAGACCCCTGCAAAACTGCAACAACCAAATATAGGTAAATAAAAGACAAAGTGGGTGATCTCAACACTGGAAAAAAGGTTTATTATATCAGGCAAGCAAACCGATTTAGTACTCTAGTACACACCACGTTTGTGTCCAGATACATTCTGGACTGGATTCATGTGAAATGAAAATTGATTTGATATTGAATTGGACTTAGAAATACAATTGCATTGGCCAAAGAAAAGCAGGTCACCTCTTTTAACCGAAGAAAACACCAGTTCATTATAAGCTGACGAAACTTCCAAAGGCTTTGGTCTGACAGTAACTGCAATTTTCAAATAGAAGTGTATGACAGAAAGATTTCCAAACCAGTGTCTTCTCCCTTCTCTAAGAAGGGAATCCATGTAGCAGAGGAGAAAAGCAAAACAATCAAGGATCTGGAGTCTGACTATAGTTGCATATATAAGATATAACTTAGAACTTGGTGTTTTCATCTAAAATTATTGAAACTATCGGGAAAAATGCAGATAGGTAGCAATAAAGTGATATATCCAAAAGCTCAATTTGTAATATTAGGTATGAAGACCTCTATGTGGATGCTAACAAACAACGACTGAAATAGCAAAACTGTAATGCCATGCAAGTTCTGGGCAGGACAGTATACAGATTTGTAAAATGCAAGTGGATTTTGGTGCCAGCGTTCGTGTAGTACTCTGCATTAATAAATCTAACTATATGAGCTCTCAATACTTGTGTAATATGATTGCTTTTGGGCTGTTTGAAGACATGTTGAATCGGGTTTATGTGTTATTTAGGATGAACTCCTTGCACTGCTGTTAAAGCCTAACTATATTGCTGCTGTTACTTTTATGTATACATATTGTTTTTGTTAATACTTGTGTAATATCATTTCTTTATTTTTGTTAAGTCCGGGCACGGGGTGCAGGACGACGACCGCGGCCGCCGGCCTTCCCACGGCCAACTGAGGCATCCCTTCGACGACGCCGCCGCCGCCGACCCCGACCCCAACCCCGACCCTGACCCCTCCGGCGACCGGCCGCGCCTGCCCAGGTACCTCTCCTCCTTCCTCCTTCCTCCCTCTCCATCCTTCCTCCCTCCCCAACCTATGCATGGTGAAGATGAGTTCAGTTGAGTAGGCAGGAAGTTGCTGCTTCCAAATGCTTTTTCTTTTCTAGCTTAAACTACCACGAATGGTTTGCTGCAATTGCTTCATGGAAGAATCTAAACTGTTTACATGGCAGTGTGTGATACAACTCTTCAGGAGGCTATAAGCATGCAAGTTGCTCAACCTCTGGACATTGTTCAGTTGCAAATGCATCTGAAGTAGATTGAGATTTCATTCTGCTTCCTTGTGCTCTATGTAGAATGCTTCTAAATTTCCTGTTTTGTCCAACTGCAGTTTCTTGAATTAACTTGCTATGCATTAGGTTGGTCTCACCCTCAGACCGATGCTGGTAATGATATGTATGTGCTATTAGATGCTGGTATTGTTCTAGTTTTAGTTGTGATGGTTTGCTTGTGGGTTTGTTTGACTCAGGTGTTTTAGTTCATGTTTCCATGTACAGATGTTTTAGTTAGTCAACTGAATCGAGTTTGAGATGTTCTGTTTCTGATGGAGTGTCAAAGCAGATGGAGTGTCAAAGCAGTAGAGTTTTCAAAACTAGATCATTTTACTGGCCATTTAGTGACAAGTTTCCTGGGAGTTGTCGACCCTTCTGCCTTTAGTTGTTGCTAGCCTAGAAGTAAGTCTCCTCATGGTTTTACTGGATCATTGAATTATCCCCGAGAGTGAAAGGGCATAAAGCTCTCTAGCTGATTGACTATGCGTGTTCTGTTATAGCTATTTCAGCAAATTGATGTCATCCTCTATTAGCAATGTTGCAATAAGGGAACATATATATCATTAGTAAGGTTAAAAGGAAGTGATCCATCTGCAACTGGTGTTTATTAGTCTTTTTGAGTGAGTTATCTGCATCTGCTCCTTGTGGTGGTGGTTGTTTAGATGGGCAGTAAGAAACCATGCTTGATTTGGGGGACTGAACTTATGCTTATGTATGCCATCAGAAGCAGTTCGAAATCATTATTCTCTCTTTTCCTTGCAGGTTTGGGCAACTTCAGTCGGTTGATCTTGAATCCATTGAGCCTTCACTTAGAGCTGGTACTCATCCATGTAACTCTTCACATTTCCATGTAGGATGGTTGCCTATCACTTACTAGTGTGCTAGTGCCCCTTAGTCCAAAGACTAATAGCTATGACAAAGTATAATTCCTTGTAGTGTTTAAGTATAACAAAATTCAGAGAAATGCATGCAGAAGCTAGATCAGTACCAGCTAGCTAGCTAGCTAGTAGTAGTACTACTGCTACTGTTCTTTCCTTTCTTTTTCTCTCTGCTCATAATTTTTTTTAAGATTTATCTGTTCATACGATGATATACTAATAATTATAAAGAAAATCTTGGACACCCATGGATTCAAGAGTTAGCTAGCTAGATGATAAGAGGGATGCATGAGAAGCTAGCTACACTGCCATGAACTTTGTTTTTCCTTTTGACAAACACTCTTGTTAACATCAGGAATTAAAAATGCAACATAGAACAAGATATATAGATAGCTGAAAGAAAGAGGTGTGCTTTGAAAGAAAAAATGTGCACCTGCAAGTGAGACTTGACATGTGCCAAGCTAGTAAACAAAATCTGTATATGTACATACTCTCATAAGGTTCTAAGAGATTTTGTAATAAGCTTGATGTTCCTTGTCGTTGACTTATCACCGTTAAACAGAGACCTCTGAGCCATGATCTGTAAAAATACATTTGTCATTCTTTCTGTGTTTGTACAGACTTGCTAAACTATTGATGATTTTTTGTTGGGAGACATATTATATCTGGAATGGAAGCTCACATAAGTTGAGCTGATTTTTGTCCATATGAAAGCAGAGGACCATATGGTCTGTGGCTGGGTTTTGTCTCCGACCATCGTGTCGTGCTGAATTTGCAGGTACCCCGAGAGGCCCTTGAGTTTGCCGGAATGTCGATTAACTTCCGTTCCGGCAAATTCGGGTACTCCATATGTCCTATTTTCAGCAAAGGTCATGCTGAAATTTTCCGTGAATTTTAGCATGACTTTGCTAAAAATAGGACATATGGGGTACTTGCGACTAATGCATGGGCCGGGCTATCTTAGTACTTAGTTAAGTAGGATCAACTGCCCTGCCATTCTTGCTGCATTAAATCATAGGTGGCAATAGAGCCAAGTGATTAGGCCCAACTTAGAATTATCCTTAGCATCGATAAACCCTAGATGATAAACCCAACATAGGTGGCAATAGAGCCAAGATTAGGCCCAACCTAGGGTGCCTCGGCATCGATAAACCCTAAATGATGAAAACTTAACTTGGTTGCCCCGGATGCCTCGGTGTCGATGAGAACCTAAATGATGAAAGCTTAGGCTTTTAGGGTGCCTCGGTGTCGACAAACCCTAAATCATGAGACCATGATCTTGTTCCTTGACAATAACCATCTTTTTGACCAAACTTTTTTCCTATTTAGAGAGAAACATGGCCCACAACGATGAGGCCGGTGGTTCGGGCGGCAAGCAATTCTGGGAGCTGTCCCAAGAGATGGAGGAACAACCTCACCGCTATGATGACGCCGCGGAAGACACCGATCCTGATTACACAACCCCTAGTGGCGTCGGGGATGACACCACTGATGGTGCCGCCGAGGATGCCACCACTGATGATGGCGGCGCACACACAGATGGTGGCGGCGCACACACAGATGGCAGCCAACCGAAGAAGCAAAGGAAGGACCGGCGCCCGAATGCGCTCCGCACCGTCAAGGAGGAATTCACTCAAGTGGACTCCGACGGGAATCCAACGGAGCCCAAACATATAGTCAAGGGGTACTCGGTTCAGCTCGGGTGCATTCTCCGGAGCACCGTCTCGATCAACACCGAGAACCTTAGGCATAAGGACCGAGGGAATTTGCGCAACCTCCTCTTCACGAAGCTGCACGAACGATACAAGTTCCCCGCCGAATTTGAAAACACACGCCTCTCAGGGAATAAAGTGAACAATGCCGCCCTCACGAAGATGAGCACGGCCCTGTCTACTTGGAGAAGCGCGGTGAAGAGAATGATTGATAAAGGTGATAGTTATGACAAGATCAAGGCGAAATATCCTTTGATGAGCGAAGATGAGTACAAGGAGTTCAAGATCAAGTGCCAGAGCCCCGCAACCTCCGAATCAAGTCAGTGGGGGAAAGAAATGCGGGAGTTGAACTTAGGGGAACACAAACTCGGTCCCGGCGGTTATAGAGTGGCGGAGCCTATATGGGACAAGGAGGACGCGGAGCGTGCCGAGCAAGGCCTACCGCCCCGCTTCGAGAAATACAGCGGTGACAAGCAGACCAGGAACTATGTCAGGGCCCGGTACAAGGAGGACCCGATAACAAAGGAGCTTACCACGGATCCGAAGACCAGGGCGCTTGAGCTTGTTCTGGTAAGGAATACACCCCCGCGTAATTAGCTCCATATGGTTGCACTCTAATTAATCCCCAATATTTCTAAATGGTTCATGTTCCTTTCGCAGGACAATGAAAGCAGTAGCGCGGGGTCGTCTAAGAGCTCCCCTTTCGACACCCCTTTAAATAGGGCGTTGAACGTAATGAAAAAGAAGGATAAGCTCGATAAGCCGACGTCAGCTGGTCGTGTGGCCGGCAAAGGCTTGTCCACAAAATGGGGGTCATACTATACCGCTGGTGTGCGGAAGGAGAAAAAGACCAGCTCGGAAAGCCAGATGCGCGAGGTTGAAGAACTCAAGGCACAAGTGGCGCGGATTCCGGAGCTTGTCCATGAGCAAGTGCAACAACAACTTGGAACGACGCTCAACGCCATGGTGCCTACGTTGATTCATGGGCTGACGACGTGGATTGCGGGCGGCCAAAAGGGGCCTCCCCCGGTTCCCAGCTTCACGGCCAGCAACTCGCACAGCGCGGCGGCGGCACCATTGGTGTCTCCGGCGGCGGCGCCATTGGTGTCTCCGGCGGCGCCATGGTCCCGGCGGCCATTGGTGTCTCCGGCGGCGGCACCATTGGTGTCTCCGGCGGCGGCGCCATTGGTGTCTCCGGCGGAGGCGGTATTCGTGTCTCCGGCACCGGCACGGGCATTGGAGCTTAATGCACCCGGGTGTACGCCGACCGGCACCTCGCCAGCAAGCGCCCCCTCCGTCAGTTGCACGCCCGCCGTTGGCGGTGCCTCGACATTAGCCGAGCTCGACGGCATCACGGTAACTAAGCCTCTCGGCCGATGACTTCATCTCCTTGCCTTTGACTGGGCATCCCTGACGCCCTATACATGTTTTTCCAGGGCACCGCCGACGTTCCTTGCACTCTTCTGCACTTCGTGGGCGCCGAGTTGGTCGATGTCGCCAAGGGCAGAATCGTTCAACCGGGCAACCCCATGTTCCACGGTAATCCGATGCCAACCACAATGTATAGGGTTGAAGTGGTCCGGGTGCTGCCAGGCTGCGACGAGCTATTACCTCCGATTCGACCCGCTGGGGCCGACGAAGAAGATGAGATGACCCTCGGCACCTGCGTAAACTGGCCCCTGCTATGGCCGAAGAGCCAGATTCGTTTGGGGGCGGGGGACACCACCCCACAGACAAGACCGCCAGTCGTGCCGGCGCCAAGCCATGGCAAGAACGCCGCAACGCTACCGGACCTGCCGGACATCCCTATGGCACAGGATCCGGACAGCCCTATGGCACAGGATCCGGACGGCGACGACAACGACGACGGTACATTTACCAAAGTTGATAAGTACTTTGCCGAACATGGGTACGCTGACGAGTTCTGCGGGCCTCTTTCTCAAGAACCCAACCAAGACCACCGCGATCTAGCTGGTACGGCGGAGAAATCCAATTGCAACAAGCGTCGTCTGGCGTTCAGTTCTCAGGACACGCCTCCAGCTCCCGCCTTCACCGAGCCTCAGATAGCTGAGGCGCGAAATATTATCAGCCCCAACACGCTGAAGAAGGCGGTCTGTGAGCAGAACTCGGTCCCATTACAGGAGATCAAGAAGAAGGGCCGGAAACGAAAGACTAACAAGGGCGCCGGTGCGAGCCAGCCGGCACCGAGTTCGATCCGTGCTCAGGACGGGCCACCTTCACCTAAGGATATCTCGAGGAGGGTGCATGTGGCGGGTAGGGCGATGCTACCGCCAAATATGCTGAATGCTGCAACCGGTGCTATGCGGAGTCTGCACGACAGTGTTCTGATTTTGGAGAAGCGGCGTCTCAGAGAGAAGGATGTGGCATACCCGGTTTTCGTGGCCAAGGTGCCAGAGAGCAAGGGCTTTGTGGATGGCGACATCGGGGGTATGATCGTCCTGCGGTTTGATGACATCTTTGCTATGTTTAACCTTCATCCGTTGCACTACACCTTCGTTCGGCTGTTTTCGCTGAGCATGCAGATGCGGATCATTAGAGACAATACCCCGGACATCGTGATAGTCGACCCCTTCTACATGCGTGCCAAGCACTTGAGCAGCGCTGGGGACCGCCAAGTTGCGAGTTCACACCTCGAAGGCGTCATTCTGGCAAACGCAGATAAGGATAACTTCCTTGTGCCTTACTTTCCCGAGTAAGTCATCCCTTAACCGCCCCGTAACATATGATTTCTTAGATTTCGATCGTTCTTTTTTTTCTAACATTCCGTGTTCTGTGCAGTGACACACATTGCACACTCATCCTCTTAAGCCCGAAATATTCCATGGCCACGTATTTCGACCCGAACCGTAACTCCATGATAGACTACACAAATGTGAAGAAAGTTCTTGATGATGTTCTCCCCGGCTACGCCCAATCTGGAGGCACCTTCACCAGGCCAGTTCGTAAGTACGGCAAGCACATCTTCTCACACAATACGAAGTTCTGCTGCGTCAAGCAGCCGCCTGGCGGTCAGAAGGATGCCTACTACGCCCTCCATCACATGCGGGCGATCGTAAGGGACCATCATCACCTTCTGCTACCAGATAATCTCAAAGATTGGGCCGCGAGCTTGTCGGCAGTCCAGGACGCGGACCTCAGACAAGAATTCTTTCGCATCCAGTCGGAGTTTGCGGACATCATCCATCAAGATGTCCTTCATACCGCGGGGCAGTTCTTCCTCAGATATCAACCGTCCAACAGTGAGATAGATGAAACGCTACAAATGCAGGGTGACAACGACCGTGATTTCATGACCATCACGACAGACGGCGGCTTCACCCACGCTCCTGTCCGATGAGTTGAGTCGAAAGTAGTGATGTGTAGTTCTGAAACATTGATTGGCTCATGTTGTAATTAAACTTTAATGAATTCGGATGTCTCTTTGGTTTGGACGGTTGTTCAACTTAGATGTAATCGATGCTATTTATTAGTAGGACCATGAATCGTGCTATTAATGTCTTGCTTTTCTCTTCCGATCCTTTTGTTGCATACTTACACATTGCTTATGTATTGTCTGTTGTTTGGCTTGTGCATAGAGATGCCGTCGTATGTCGTGTACAAGGGTAAGGTTCCCGGAGTCTACGATGACTGGGAGGAGTGTCGGAGACAGGTTCACCGTTTCAGCGGTAACAGTTACAAAGGGTACACCACTAGGGCGGAGGCCGAATCTAGATACGCCCGCTATCTAGCGGGAGAGAGGAGGGAGCGTTGGAGGAACCGGATGAAGACCAGTTTGATCGCGATGATGCTCATCGTGATGACCACAGCTCTCTTCTATGTGATGGTAGTTTAGATGATCGATATCGACTTGTAATGTGAAGGCAAACTCGATACTCGCGGTCTTGAGACTTGTAATGTTTTATCTTTGTCCGGTCTTTTGAATCCGGAGACTAATATGATGAATTGTATTCGGAGACTAATCTTCTATTGTATTTGATGAATCTGATGTTGCTGTGTGCTGCTGTCTATATTCTATGCAATAATATATTTTGTAACCTGTGCAAAAATCAGAAAAGCAAAAAAAATAAAACCTAATATTCATACTAATGGCGCACCACACAAGACACTAATGGCGCACTGTGATCATCACACTAATGGCGCATTAGCTGCTGGTGCGCCATTAGAATGACAAAGCACATTTGTACATATGGCCCCTGGGAGGCATTCTAATGGCGCACTGCAGGCTATACTAATGGCGCACTATGCGGTGCGCCATTAGAACACCAGATACTAATGGCGCACCAGTAGTGCGCCATTAGAATTTAATTCTAATGGCGTGATGCCAGTGGCACACCAGTAGTGCGCCATTAGAAGGCAAATTCGGTGCGCCACTAGCATGCCTTTTCCTAGTAGTGCATGTGTCAACTTATCTTTCAATACCGTGAAGGCTTCTTCGTGTGAGGTACCCCAAACAAAAGGCACATCCTTCTTTGTAAGCTCATTGAGAGGTGCAACAATGGTGCTGAAATCTCCCACAAAATGCCTATAGAATCCAACGAGGCCAAGAAAACTCATCACTTTGTGTGACTGTTTTGGGCTGCGGCCAACTCTTAATAGCTTCAACCTTTGCTTTATCAACTTCAATTCCCTGTGGAGTAAAAACATAGCCAAGAAAAGATACTCAGTCAGTGCAAAAGGTGCACTTCCCAAGTGATGAGGACATGGCTACCACAGGTACACCCATATCCCATGCTGTTTTACCTCTTGGAACAATTGCTAGAGCTCAGATACACCAATTAAATTATCAGGTACTTTCGTTTCTTGGTAATGTTTCTAATGTTCATGAGAATATGATGCAGCCTAACTTAGATACATTTGTGTTGCTCGCAATTGAAGGGCCTAGCATGGAAAAGAAGGATGAACATTGGAGCATGGTCAAGCACGGAGATGAAGGTGCGTGCGAAGAGAACAAGAACAAAGGTTCAAGTGGATATTTCCGAACTTTGAAGCCACCATGATGACATACAAGAAGATGGACGAAATATACAAGATGACCTTTCATAAATTTCAACCATAGCTTATTATTGGTGTTGCTGATGAGGACATCAATACCATTGTTACACCCACAGCCCCTACTGCTACATATACTAGACCAATTACTAGAGCTCGCGCACGCCAATTAAATTATCAGGTACTTTCGTTTCTTGCTAATGATTCTAATGTTCATGAGAATATGATGCTGCCCAAATTGGACACATTTGTTTTGCTTACAAATGAAGGGCCTAGCATGGATAAGAGGGAAGAACACTGGAGCAAGACCAAGCATGGAGATGATGGCATGCGCAAGGGGAACAAGAACGGAGTTACAAGTGATGATTTCAGGACTTTGAAGCCACCATAATGAGTGCATGAAGCCTTGGACGAAATATACAAGATGCCACTTCATAAATTTCATCCAGCGGCTATTCTAGGTGCTGCGTCACCTTATTATTGGGCCAGGCCCATGTAATTTCGAAATACATAAGTATATGCTGTTTTTAGAGTCCGTATGTGTGGGGAAATAAGAGATAGGGTTGGTTTCGGACCCCTTCCCCAAGGGACACGAAATTCCCCCCTCTTACTCCATATATACAGCCCTTAGGGCGTCGTTTAGACTTTGGGTTTTGTTTAGATTAAAAGTTCACCATAGCTGCAACTTCACGTACTTTGTTTGTGTTCAATGACCAGACCAAGACGTCACAGAACCCCCCCTTTGTTAATAAAGCTTTCCTCTATTACTCGAAATATCCAGATTGCAATCTTAGTTTCTTGCTTGTTCTTCATTTGCTTGTAGGAAATAGACCTTCGTGGTCAGGTTGATTGTGCTCCAGCGTGGTCAATAACCTCTCGGGGTTGGTTTACCGATTGCTAAGGCGTGACGTCCTCGCACGTTCGTAGTTGGATCGTCAAAGTCGACTTCCACCAAAACTATAGCCACCATCTCATCGAAAGACGGGACACCTTTACCTCTATCAAGTGGTATCAGATTTCCAGGTTGCTTGGTGAGACTTTACAGTTTTTTGTAGTTTAGATCGAGTTTGTCTTCGTACTACAGTCCACGAAAAAGCCAAAAAAATTAGGGTTAGTTCATCATATCCGAAACAATCTGAACTTTGCATAATCTTTTTAGTGTTTTGCATTGTTGAATTTGCGGTTGCATTGTCGTGTCTATTTTCTGGTCTTAGTGTCTAGTCCTTTAGAGTTTTGAGTTCTGTTCACAAGTTGTCACGCCGCCGCCGCACCATCGTCATCACCGCTACCATATACCACCATCGTTATCACCGCCTCCATATACCACCATCATCATCACCGCTGGCATATACCACATATTCACCACCATCACGATAATCCGAGTCCACCTCCATCAGAGATTCACCACCAGTCCGTGTTCCACCGCCCTACATATATCCGCCACAAGTCCGAGTTTCCACCAAATTCATCTCCGCCACGAGTCGTAGTCCGAGTCTAGTATTTGTTCCTTTGTTTTCGATTTCCAGATCACGCCATACTCTGAGACGTGACCAACTCGGACTCCCCAACATCAGTGCCACCCGTATAAGAAAAATAGTTCCAGTTTCATAAAAAAAGAGGAAAAAAGTGCAAAAAAGAGGGGAAAAAAGGTCTGGAAAATTCTGGCTAGGTAGTTTTTAGACCATTTGTAGACTTTTTCAAAAAAAATTGTTGCGGAGCAAAAAGAAAGAGAAAAAAAGTGCGAAAAAAGTGAAAAAAATAAAAAAAAATCAAAGTGTGCTCCTCCCTTGATTACGTGTCGCGCCGTGATTTTGTTAGTGTTCTAGGCTCGAAGCTCTAGCATGGTCTAGCCTAGGACCAGCACAGTACCATCGTTGAGCGTTTATTCAACTTTGCATCTCTGAATTGAGTATTGCTGACCCTTTTTGCTACCATATCATAAGCCTCCCAGCTCCACATATATCTACGTCGTGCGTTTAACTCTCCCTAGCCATCGCTCTATCCAACCTTTGAGAGTTTTGACTATAATGGTTGCCAATCACCACCTGCTGGTGGATAAGAACTGGTAAGAATTTGAGATTCGCTTGACGGATTTGTGACACATCGCCACTTTCCAGTAGTCTGTAGGATCATATTCTTGTGTGTTTCTATTGCTGCTAACCATGGCAGGACCACAAGCAGATGCGATTGACTGGGAGAACATGACAAACAAGGAGTTGCATGATAAATTTCAGCAAATGACGAGTGGCCAGGTGGGAGATGTGCTAAACAGATTCGAAGAGGCTATGGAGAAGATAGATGCCATGGAGAAGTCGTTCGAGACAAAGCTGGATAAAAAGTTTAATAAATTGCTCAAGTGTCTTCCCCAACCACCATCGGCTGCACCTATCGCACCTCTAAAACGACAACAACAACGCCCCCTTCCGAATCCGTTTGGATGAGCGAAACATGTTCCTCTTGAGGATGGCCAAACTTCTGGTGTTGTTGTACCTATTGTTGATGCTTCTTTGGATCCTGCTCCTGCTGTTGCTGGTGCCGAGGAGGATGACAATTATGCGGACGATTACGAGGATGAGGTTGATCAAAATCAGAACTACGTGCAACCACCAGCACCAGGTCGTCCACAGGAATATAATCTCAATGGTAGGGCCGCACTACCACCTCAGGTACGATCTTATGACCATATTCCTAAACTAAAATTGAATATTCCATCGTTTGAGGGTAGATACATTCCTGATGTATATCTTACTTGGGAGTTAGAAACTAAATAATGTTTCACATGCTTACATTATCCTAAGGAGAGATCATGAGGACATGACTACCTTGGATACGACCAAAAATATTGCATACATCTATATTTTTTAGGTGATTTCTAATGCAAACTATGCAATAATTTATTTATGTCATCCAGGACAAAAATACTTCACAAACTTGTGTGTCATGTCTAATTGCAGGTGTATGGGACATTCATACAATTTACACATGAAGATAAGAGGAAAAGATATGTTTATGTGCTGTTCAAAAAGCCTCTCACATCACTTTTGGGCCAAGAGAAGATAGGGTCCAGGTCTCTAACGTTCTGGATCCAGATTCGGACTGCGCAAACATACCCGACTCAAAACGCCAAGAACTCTTTCATACTGACTCCAAATTGGGTGATTCTTTTTTGTTGGAAAGTAGATTTTGTGCTCTTTCGAACCCAATTGGAATCACTTTGAAATCTGTCGAAGAGTAGAGTAATCGATGAAACAATCTGACGCTGTAATAGAATCCGAGTAAAACTACAAGTCCAAAGGTGTTGCATCACCTCCACTTGGGCCCATGAGACTTGTACGACCTAGGGTTAGTTTTAGCCTGCCTTGGGACATCCTCCCACCTCCCAGGCCGCCACCCCTTGCTCCTATATAAGAAGATCCATCTAGTAGTTTTTTCCTTGGGATTTATTTAGTTAAAAGTTAGCCATTGTAACTTTGTGTACTTCGTTTGTGTCCAACGACCAGACCAAGACCACTCTCGGATCCCCACCTTTATCAATTCTTCATCTATATTCGCAATATTCAGATTGCTTTATCATATTCTTGCTTTTTCTTTGATTGCTTGTAGGAATAGATCTTCATGGTCAGGTTGATCGTGCTCTGGCATGGTCAATAACCTCTCGAAGTTGGTTTAGCGATTGCTAAGGCGCAACGTCGTGCATGTTTGTAGTCGGATCATCAAAGTCGACTCCACCAAATCGATAGTTATCATCCCATCGAAAGATCGGGCCCCTCGCCTCTATCAAGTGGTATCAGTTTTCAGGTTGCTCGGTGAGATTTTCCAGTTTTCCCTAGATTAGATTTATTTTCTTACCTATTGTCCAAGAAAAAGCCACAAAGAAAAGTTAGATCTAATCATCCTTTGTCCAAGCCAGTCTGATCATTTGCTATTTTCTTTTCATTGTTTGCATTATTGAATTATCGGTTGCATCATCGTGTCAAGTTCGTTTAGAGTTTCGAGTTCTGTTCACAGTAGTCATGCTGCCGCTGCATCGTTATCCCTTTGCTATCCACCACCCATCCATCAATTGTCATCACGTCTTACCCATCGTTCATGGTCATAATCATAGTTGAGGTCGTCCACATCTTTGCTTTATCCAATCTGCATCTTATCTATTTTGTTTTGGAAAGAGGGAGAAAAAAGACAGAGAAAAAAAAGAAAGAAAAAAGTAAAAAGAAGTCAGAGCAAAAAAAGGAGAGAAAGAAAAAGAAAAAAAAGTGTGAGAAAAAAAGAGAAAAAAATTCGGATCTATCTAGAATCAATCTCGTATCTGAATTCGGATTGGAATCTGTTTTGGCTCAGTGAGTACTCAAACTAAAGCTAGCCATGAGACGCATCTAAATAGTTGCAGAAGCTAGTTCAATATTTGACACCTCAAAATCAGCTTCTTAATAGGTCTTTTCGCCCTCCGAAGTTCGTGCCCACAACTTGTTCCGGTTTTAGAATTTTTTTGACACCTCATATCAACTTGGAATTGAGTGTTTCTTTTTGCGTTTGAAAACTTGAGTCAGTGTCATTCTTGAGAACAATTACCCAGAAAATTGGCACAAAATTTTCTGGAGGAAAGTTGGAGAGGAAGTTGTTGGTATATCCTTCTTGGCAGTTGTTTCATATCATTATCTTTACTGCTATTGTGATCTTCACTTTTATCTTGCTGTCGAGAGCTGCTTCATATCCTTTATTGATGCTAGTTGTGCTACGCCGTGACCTCATTAGTGCTCTAGGCTCGCGTCTCTAGTCTGGGCTAGCCTAGGACCAGCACAGTACCGTCGTTGAGCGTTTATTCAACATTGCATCTCTGAATTTATTATTGCTAATCTTTTTCCACAAAATATTTAAGCCTTCCAAGCTCCACATATTTCTAAACCGTGTATATGTACGTTCCCTGGCAATTGCTTTACTCAATCTTCGGAGTTATTTGACACCACTGGTTGCCTATCACCACCTACTGCAAGGTAAGAATTTGTAAGATATTGATATTTGCTACATGTGAGCATTTACCACCACATCCTAGTAGTTCATAGGAACATTATTCTCGGATTTTGTTTCTTTTTTTACTAACTATGGCAGGTTTCGGAGTTGTTAATTCTTGCGCTTCATCGATCGTGGGAGATTTGCCACCACCTAAGAAAATACAACAACCGTCACAAGAGGAGCAACAACATCAGAATGCACATAATCAGGCTAATGTTTTCATGCCACCATTTATTGGTCGTTTTAGGCCTGATTTATATATTGAATGGGAGTACAAAATAAATGCTATATTTGCTTCCCATAATTCTGATGAGCGTGGAAAATTTCAAGCTGCAGTTAGTACTTTCAGAAGCTTTGCTATAGTTTGGTGGAGTGAATATTGCCGATTAAACCCTGATTTTATACCTACTACTTGGGATGATTTAAACTTGTCATGAGAGATAGATTCCTTGATGTTTATTACACTCTTGGCATGATTAAAAAATTACAACATCTAAAACAAGGCATTGACAAGGTAACAAAATATTATGATGATTTACAAACTGCATTGTTGCACTCATTTTTAGAAGAAAGTGAAGAAAATTTTATGGATAGATTTTGGGGAGGATTAAACCGTGATATTCAAGAGATACTAATTCATGAAGAGTGTTATCATATGGACCATTTGTTTCCTCTTGCTTGCAAAGCTGAACAGGAAATAAAATGGCGTGTTGCCCACACGGAGAACAAGCGCACAGTGCACATTCCAAGTGTTGATAAAGATGATTCTTCAACTACTAGGCGTACTATGACAACCACATCCGTTGTTGCGAGGACTACATAATCTCCACCATGTTACACATCACCACTGAGAGTGCCTACATCAAATGAGTTGATCATAAGACATAATGACAAAGGTACAGATTTTCCACTTCCACATGAGAATGATGCATGCCTAGTTAACTTGAATACACCATGTGTTGAGTTACCTATTGATTTTGGCACACCCCCTATTTTAGAGAATTATGTTACTGTCATGAATGTGTCATGTAATCAAACAACTAAAATACCAACAATTTTGAGTGCACCCATTGAATTAATTGTTGATGCAAAAGAACCAATGTTTAATCATTTTGATATGACCTGTAATCTTGGTGCTGATTCTGTGACCAATGACTTATTGCATGTTTGCTTATTTAAGCATGTTGTAGCATGTAAATTTGATGCAAGTAAGGTTTATTCACCAACGTTAGGATGGTTTAATGATGAACATAGTCAACCTTTTGAAATGAATAAGAGCTTTGCTTATATGTGCAAACTGAGTTGCAATATTTTCATGCCTTCTAATTCTTGTGATAATATTTCGGCTTTAGATTTTATGAACTATGAAGATTACTCATGTATACATATACAACATGTACACCTTATCTCTTTTGTTAGCCGTATTTCAGATTAAGCAACACCGAGGACGGCTTTGTTTTCAGGAAGGGGAGGATGATGAGGACATGACTACCTTGGATACGTCCAAAAGTATTGCATAGATGTATATTTTTTAGGTGATTTCTAATGAAAACTATGCAATAATTTATTTATGTCATCCAGGAAAAAAATACTTCACAAACTTTTGTGTCATGTCTAATTGCAGGTGTATGGGACATTCGTACAATCCACACACGAAGATAAGAGGAAAAGATATGTTTATGTGATGTTCAAAAAGTCCTCTGACGTCACTTTTGGGGCAAGAGAAGATAGAGTCCAAGTCTCTGACGTTCTGGACTCAGATTCGGACTGCACATACATACCTGACTCAAAACGCCAAGAACTCTTTCATACTGACTCCAACTTGGGTGATTCTTTTTTTGTTGAAAATTAGATTTCGTGCTCTTTCCAACCCAACTAGAATCACCATAAATTTTGCCTGAGCCTTGAGTTATCGACGAAACAATATGACGCTGCAGCAGAATCTGAGTCAAACTACAAGTCCAAAGGTGTTGCATCACCTCCACTTGGGCCCATGAGCCTTGTATGACCTAGGGTTAGTTTTAGGCTGCCTTGGTACGTCCTCCCACCTTGTTGGCCGCCACCCCTTGCTCCTATATAAGTAGACCCATCTAATAGCTTTTTCCTTGAGATTTGTTTAGTTAAAAGTTAGCCATTGCAACTTTGTATACTTCGTTTATGTCCAACGACCAGACCAAGACCGCTCTCGGATCCCCACCTTTATCAATACTTCATCTATATTCGCAATATTCAGATTGCTTTATCATATTCTTGCTTGTTCTTCGATTGTTTGCAGGAATAGACCTTCATGGTCCGGTTGATCATGCTCCCGCGTGGTCAATAACCTCTCAGAGTTGGTTTAGCGATTGCTAAGGCACAACGTCATGCACATTTGTAGTCGGATCGTCAAAGTCGACTCCACCAAATCGATATTATCATCTCATCTAAAGATCATGCCCCTCGCCTCTATCAAGTGACGTATTGCTGCTCTTGTTTGTGAATTCACTAGTTTTCCTTCTGTTTGGTGGTCTGAACATTGTAGATTATATCCTATTCCAACTACTTGGGCTGCTTTGAAAACTCCTATGCATACTCGTTGGGTTCCACCATATTATCAATGTGAATTGCTTCAAAAATTGCAGCGTTTAAGACAAGGAAAAAATTCCGTAGAAGAATATTATCAGGAATTACAAACTGGCATGATTAGATGTGGTATTGTTGAGGATAATGAAGCTATGCTTGCACATTTTATGGGTGGATTCAATAAAGAAATTCAAACCATTCTAGAGTATAAGGAGTATAATAATATCACTCGTTTATTACATCTTACTTGTAAAGCTGAACGTGAAGTGCATGATCGACACGCATTGGCGCGAACTAATTTTTCTGCAGGTCGATCTTCAGCATGGACACCACGTACATCCTCTACTCCCACACGAACTACTACATCACCACTGACTTCAGCCGCCAATTCCAAATGAGATACAAGAAAGCAGGCACCACCACCACCATCTGCTAGGAGTACACCTTCCAGTCCCGTACAGAGCTCTTCTTCATCCATGGCATCAACAGGGCAAACACATGATATTATTTGTCGTTGTTGCAAGGGTGGAGGTCATTATGCGAGAGAATGCCCATCTAAGCGTGTGATGATTGCTACTGAGGATGGTGGGTATGAGTCCGCTAGTGACTATGATGAGGAGACTTTGGCTCTTATTACAAGTGAAGAACATGGTGGAGATGGTTCTGATCATGAGACACAATACATGGCTCCTGAAGACGCTGACAGGTATGAATGTTTGCTCAACGTGTTTTGAGTGTGCAGGTCACACAAGCTGAGCAAAATCAGAGGCATAATTTGTTCCATACAAAGGGAGTTGTGAAGGAACATTCTGTGCGCGTCATCATAGATGGAGGGAGCTGCAACAACTTGGCTAGCATAGAGATGGTGGAGAAGCTATCTCTCACCACAAGACCACATCCACATCCTTACTACATCCAATGGTTCAACAACAGCTGCAAGGTTAAGGTAATACGAACTGTTCGTGTGCATTTTAGTATCTCTACAATGCTGATTATGTTGATTGTGATGTGGTACCTATGAAAGCATGTTCCTTACTACTTGGTAGACCATGGCAATTTGATAAAAAAATTGTACACCATGGTAAGTATACTCTAGTTCACAAGGATAAAAATATTACTTTGCTTCCTATGACTCCTGATTCTATTTTGAAAGATGATATTAATAGACGTAATAAAGCAAAACAGGAGAAAAATAAGAGTGAAAGTCAGATTGTAGCAAAAGAATTTGAGCAACAAATGATGCCTAATAATAAACCATCTAGTGTAGCTTCTGAAACTAAAATTGAAAAGTGCATGTTGACTTGCCACCAAATCTGATATTGATGATCTAGATTTCAGCAAATCTGTTTGCTATGCTTTCATGTGCAAAGAGGCATTATTTTCTTTCGAGATGTACCTTCCTCTTTGCCTCCTGCTGTCACTAACATTTTGCAGGAGTTCGCTGATGTCTTTCCACAAGACATGCCACTGGGATTACCACTCATTCGAGGGATTGAGCATCAGATTGACTTAATTCCCGGTGCTTCACCGCCATACCATACCAATCCAGAGGAGACGAAGGAGATTACGCGTCAAGTAGAGGAGCTGCTCGACAAAGGTTATATATGCGAATCTCTTAGTCCTTGTGTTGTTCCTATCATACTAGTGCTAAAAAAGGATGGTACATCGCGTATGTGTGTTGATTGTAGAGGCATTAATAATATTACTATTCATCATCGTCATCCTATTCCTAGGCTAGATGATATGCTTGATGAATTGAGTGGCTCTACAATATTCTCTAAAGTTGATTTGCGTAGTGCCTATGATGCGGAGCATCCTACGGACATCACCATGTCAAAAATCTGTTTGGCAAGTGACACGTGCGATATCTACTTCGCATACACAAAGGTGAATCGTCTCCTTTACACGTGCTCACTTGACCCCTTCAAGGATGGTATATTACTTGACACTTCTCCTGTGTGCATGCATAGGCATTGTCGGAACATCACGGATGTCGACGAGGAGTGCGAGCGCAAGTGTATGTCTACACCATCCGCGAGGGAAGCATGGAAGAGAAGACGGAAGAAAGGATAAGAGGAAGACGGAGCGGCTGTTGGAGCCAAGCTGGACGTCCAGACCGCCGTCCGGATCATCCGGGCTCAGCCGTATCATCCGGACCCCACCCTAGATCGTCCGGGTAACTACGCCGAATACACCCGTAGGCTTCCACCCCGGATCATCCGGACCCCACCCTGGATCATCCGGGCTTAGCCGGATCATCCGGACCGTCGACGCCCGGATCATCTGGGACCCCGTCCGGATCATCTGGCCCTGCCTGTGCGCATGACTTGGCCGAGGCTCGTGTACCCATTCGCCCCTCACTTACGCCTTTGCCCCTTGGGCTATAAATAGACCTCCTCCACCCCCTTTCTAGGGTTAGCACAGGTTTACCTCATTTGAGATAGAGCTTTGCTCATCCATATGGATCTACTCCTCGTGAGAGACCGCGGCCTCTTCGGAGAAGATCCATCTTGGATTCAAGACCCCCTCGTGGGAAGATCTGTCTAGGATACAATCAAGACCTCCTCTTGGAGATGAACTTTACCTTGTATCTTTTTCTTTGTTGTTCATGTACCTTGTGGATCTTGTGTGTTTGATTGTCTAGTGGATGTGTGATTGGACTTGTTCTTGAGTGTTTCCCTTTGTGATTTCTATCCGTTCTCCCCCGTGTTCTTCGTGTTCCTCGTAAGGATCCACTCCAATCGTGAAAGATTGGCCTCTAGGGTTCTACCCGACATCATCTTGGATCAGAGCCAGGTTGATCACAAATTTGGAGCCCCTACCCCTCTTTTTCTAGCATAATTTTGTTGTGTTCTTCCCCAATTTCGGAAATCTCCACCAAAAATATCCCCAATTTTTTTTGTGATTTGTTGGTTTTGATGACGCTTTGTTGATTTTGATCCATGGATTTTCTTGGATTCAAGTGGATCTAGCATTTCCCCAAGTTTGCCCACCTTCCATCCACGAAATCCATCAAATTGTTTCCCCGAAATCATCCAATTTCCGCCCAAAATTTCGTCCCTGAGAGGAAATCCCGAACAGTTTGACCTTCCCGAATCATCCGGACCTTCTCCCGGATTAGCTGGACCCTCTCCCAGACGTCCGGATAACCCACCCACCGGAATACCCGTACCAGATTTGATGAACCCGGATCATCCGAACATAGCCCGGATGAGCTGGACCTCCTCCCAGATGTCCGGTTAACCCTAACACTTACTTGGGTGAAATCTTGTTTCGGCCATAACTAATTCATCTGAAGTCCATTTTTTACGGTCTTTAGCTCGTTTTGAAGCTATTGACATCCCCTATCCCACAAGAATACCACCACCATCATTTGACTACATCATATTTTCTGAAATTTGGCAAGTTTGCCTAGGCCCTCCACAATATCATCCGCATTACCACCACCGACTTCCGCAACCTAACCCCTTTTTTCACCATAGCATTAGTGGTTGCTTGAGTACTGATTCGAGTCTCCTAAGGTGTTTCAGCTAGTTAGGGATGGTTACTTCTTCATCAACCACCACCATTTCCGCATAGACGTGCCCACCATACACTTACACAACCCCAACTTAACCCAATTTTGTTTGAGCTTGTTTGAGTTGTGTTTTGTGTCTCCTAAGGTGTTTCGGCTACTAAGGGATGGCAACTTCAACTTCGACACGTGTATAGCCCATCATTCTACTTCCGCATTGCCAAGTGCAAACCACCACCGCTCTCTGCTACCACCATTTCACTTTTGTCCTTGAGATTTTGAGTTGTGGTTTTTCCATTTCCTAAGGTGTTTCGGCTAATTAGGAACGGTTCTACATCAAGAACACCACCTCTCATCATCGCCAAGGACGGTAACCTCGACGACACCATTGTACATTCCCCTTGCAATTGCATTGATAACCCCTAGCCCATTTTGCGTCACTTGCCTATCGAGACTAGCCATTTGAGTATTGCCGGCAACGTTACCTGTGCACATTAGTGATCCGTACCTTCCATTGCATACATACCATATCATATTGGTATCATCATATCATCTCTTGTGTCACAAGATTGTTCCCGCATATATAGAATTGCTATCTTGGTTTATGCATTGTGCAAAAGTGGCCATACAAAAAAAGAAAGAGAATGAACTTTTAAGGAAAAGATAGATAGAGCAAAGAAGCTTGTAAGCAAGTGTCATAGCATCATATCACATTGCACTTAAGATTGTCATATCCGATAATCTTGGATCATCTTGAGAAGAACACCGGGAACCATACATACATAGCATACTTGGGATAGAAGTTGCTACATTTTGCATCTTATAGGTTGTTCACAAGTGTTGTATCCGCCTATTGAGCAATCATGCTAGCGTCCCTCTTGAGTTGTGCAACACGAGCTTTTTCCGTGGATTCCACATTTTGTGCTCATTCCTTGGTTGCACGACCCCATTTATCTTTCCGTGTGTGTGTTTCCATGTACCATTCATTTTTATTGGTGCACTTGTTTCACATGCGAATTTGTGAATCTCTTTCAACATTATTGACTCTTGCTAACATTTTGCATTAAATTTTTGTGCCAGTATCCTCACCGAGCTCCACCATAAGCTTTACTCGATAGGTGTGAGTGAACAAGTCGAGTACCACTTCCATTATTCTTTCACTTCACATTGAGTGAAACGGGATACATCCTCAACTTTGGGAAAAGGTAACTTGGTATTGTTTATCTCATTTCCTACTCACCTCTACTCGAGTCTTGTGATGGATAGGCAAGGCTTTCACCTTCGGTCTACAACAACGACGAGTTCGATGCCATGAAAAACAAATCCGACGCCAAGATGCAAGCTCAAATGGAGGAGATCAAAGCCCTCATCAAGTCCTACAAGCGATCTTCCTCATCTTCGAGAAGACGCTCAAGAGCACATCCTTCCGGGCTACCATCTCCGGCAAGATCACATCAACATCGACACCATCACCAACAAGAACGTGAAAGTCAAGAGCTCAACACCAACAACCACTCGATGACTACACCATATCCCTTGGCATCTTCGCCAAGCGACTTCAAGGCATCTTCGCCTACGGACATACATCTTCGCCAACAAGCACCCCAAGACTACGCTCAAGAGAAGCTCCTCAAGCTCAAGTCCGCGACTTCCACGAGCTACTATGACCTCGACACCGACCCCTAGATTCCTTTCTATGGACTCAAAACCCGAGGAGTATCTCGAGTGGGAGCGCCTAATGGACGACTACCTCAAGCTACATCAAGTTCCTCCCGAGGATCAAGTGAAGTGCGCCAAAAGAAACTTCCACGACTAGGCCTCGACTTGGTGGCTTCACACACCTTCAGAGAGGTACAACATGAGTTGGTCCAAGACAAAGAGAGCTTTGCAGCGAGAGTTCGTGCCTCCAACCTACACGAAACAACTTCGACGCCAATTGAAGAACACCATCCAAGGATCCAAGTCCATCGACAAGTACTTCAAGGAGATGAAGATTGCCTTGCGTCGACCGGCATGGACGAGCCCATTTCGATGAAGTTCCACTTCATGATGGGATTGAACAATGACATCTCCAAGACTATCTTCCTCGAGAACTACAAGTCCCTCGACGACTACTACGTTGGTGCTCTCTAGGCGGAACAAGAACTAATGAAGGCCAAGGCTTCTCCACCCCAAGCACACTTCGTGGCGACCAAGCTCTACGGCAAACATGAGGCTAGTACCACCACGATGTCCAAGCCCGATGAGCTCCAAGACGATGCTCCTATGTTTGACTTCACCGCCATCCCTCTTTGTGGCATTGATGATGCCGAGTCTACCACGACTCTTTGTCAAGATGGTGCGGCGATGAGTACGGCTATGGAGACCCTCAAGGAACAAGCTTTGGAGGCAAGCGACAAGGTGGCGAGCAAGGATGATGCTTCCATGTTAGGAGGCGAGAGTGATGATGTGCCATCTTCGGCCTTCATCCACGACGACGGTGACGAGATGATCGAGCATGGGATTTTCCCTTCAGTCATGGAGGAGAGCAATGATGTGCAATCTCCGGCCTTCATCCACGGCGAAGATGATGAGATGGTTGAGCATGGGATTCTCCCTTCGACCACGGTGACGTATGATGACCTGAGTGACTTTTGCCACCATATTGAGAGCGAGAGTGACTTCACCACTAGCCCCATCTATGATGAGTTGCCACAATTCCCATGTGAGGAGAGCCACAACCCCCACCACTTGAGTGAGATGAGTGACTCCACCATATGTGAGATTGAGTGCACCTACTTTGAGGGAGTGAGCGAACCACCACATAGAGAGAGTGTGATAGTTGATAGGTCTTGTGAGTCCATTCATAATTCTAACAACTTGACCTCTACCTCTATTGTGTCTTCTCATTTGGTGATAGGTCCCATTTATTATGACGCGCCGATACTCGACGACTTCATCCTCCCTTTGGACAAGACGATGGCCATGGTGGAATATGATGCATCCCCACATGGTTCCATCAAGATGAAGATGACCACCATTTGGTCTTTCCCACCTCACCTACACCACTTGAGTGGAATGACAAAGGTAACAAAGGTGACGGTGATGCGCTAGTCCCACTAGTGGACATTCTTGACATTGCTTGCTTGCATGATGTTGATTCACCTATTTCCATTATTCATGCTAGTGTGACTTCCTCATGTGATGATTTCTTGCCCATTTTATGATGAGTATGATGATTCTCATGTGGAGTCTATTAGTTGTGATGCCATGTTACATAGGATTTCTTGTGACAATTCCCTTGGTCACATCATGTTTGATAATCCGCTTGACTTGTCATATGCTATACATGAGATCAACCGTATGTCTTATTTGCAATCTCTTCATAGTGATTATGCATATGCCATTAAAATAAACCCAATTTGCACATATGGCATAGATGACAAGCCCATGATTATTGGCATTTGTTTCTTTTGTGATGATATTGACATGCTCCCTTTGCATCATTTATCTCATATGCCATCCCATGCCCACCTAGATTCGGATATGCATTGTTTTGGATGCTGTCCATTTTCTCCATATGATGTTTCCAATGTTGTTCATGAGGAGACCCCCATAGTTTCCTCATACATGTTAGGAGATTTTGATCCATCCCATCCTTTGCATGATCCCAATAATTGTGTGCACAATATGCTCCCCATGCATGAACATGATATTGATGTTCCATATATTTGTATGCTCAATTTGTGTCCCCATCGTGTCATACATAACAACTATTTTTTCATGATGGATGACATGTTCTTATACCATGCATCAAATTTCTTTGAGCGATGCTTATCTTGTGCTAACTCACACATGCACATACACATCATGATGGATGATGTGTACATTTACCACACACACAATTTCTTTGGTTTGTGTCTCTTTTGTGTAGGTACCCAAGAATACTTGTCAACCTCGCAATCCCACATACTAGTTGACAAAACAAGCTCTAGAGAGCAATGATGACCCGGGATCCCATGGATTGTATTTCCCACCACTATCTTCGCGCCAAAACGAGCTCTAGAGAGCAATGATGACCTGGGATCCCATGGATTGTATTTCCCATCGCTCTCTTCGCGCCAAAACATCGCGCATTTCTTCTACATGGCCCTCACTTGGCTATGGGTTATTGTCCATTATATATCCTTTACCCATCTTGCCATGTTCACTTTGCATGATATGCTTATTCATATGCCTTTGCCATGCATTTGTGACCCATTTTTTGAATTACACATGATGATTGATTCTCATACTTGTATGTGTATTTGCAAGCTTGGTGGAGATATTTCTTGTTATTGCCATGTTTGCTTTGTGCTACATTCCTATGATGATACTATGATCTTGCTTTGTGTTCGTGCTTGCGGTATGTCATGTGCATTGTCTATATCTACTATTTTCTCACATGACATGATTGCTATGGTTTACCCTAGTGTGTTGCATCTTCGCTCCACTAGTTTGCACAACTTGATCTCCATGCTTGTTCATGTTGCATCACCCATGATTCGTACTTGCTCATTTCATGCGGTTGATGACGACCATTTCCATGCTTTGCACGTGATTGTTCTTGCTTCTTGTCATACATATACATGTGTTGCCTCTCTCATGCTAGATGATTTGACATGTATTGAGTGCAACAATGCTTATAGTCTTTCTCATGAGATTGCCCCCATAGCATTCTCGCATATGTTTGGAGATTTTGACATATTCCTTGTGAAGCATGCTTGTCTTCCTTGTTTGCACCATATGCATCGTGCCACAAGCGTAAAGATTGTTGCATCATATTATTCATGAACTTGTGCTTCTAATGGTTATGTGCAAGAGAAGAGAACCATCATGACGGATGATGTGTTTATCTACCATGCGCATACGTTCTTTCTTTTGTTGTGTGCATGTGTAGGATACTTGGACTTTGTGTCGACTTCCACTTCACGTGAGTTGACCATTCGAGCTCTTGAGAGCGAGCCTCATACATTCTACCATGACTCGCTTCTACACCACATTTGCTTCCACTTCGGCATTGTGAAGAATGCACAAGGTCATGCCTTCAAGGTGGCATCTTTCTTGAGCTTGGATATTGTGGATCATACTTCATGTGTTGCTTGCACCATTTGCACGCATGTTCGACATATTGCTTTCACCCATGATTGCCACATTTCCAAGCTTCATGACATATATACCTTGTGTGTTGCATCCAATTCTTGGACTACTTGCTAATATCATATGGTTGGTTCCACCAATATCATTTCTTCACATATGCCATGTCCCTTTGCTTATCACATGATTCACTTGATTGCCTCACACATGATGAACAATTTCCCTTTCTATTGTGTTGAGTGCCACACTATATTCACTACACCCTATACACCTTATGCTTGGATTGTCTTGCACTTGACCCATGTGTTTAGACACTTCATTTTATTTGGTGTTGTGAATGATTCTTATGCCTACCACAAACCTATCGTTGAGCAATTTGTGAATGCTTCCTATGACCTTGAGGTAGATGCTTGCTACATCATGAGCTTGCGTTGGTTTTCCTCGAAGAGGAGAGGGTGATGCAGCAAAGTGTAGCATAAGTATTTCCCTCAGTTTTGAGAACCAAGGTATCAATCCGGTAGGAGGCTCCTCAAAAGTCCCACGCACCTACACAAACAAACTAAGAACTCGCAACCAACGCAATAAATGGGTTGTCAATCCCTTCACGGCCACTTGCAAAAGTGAGATCTGATAAAGATAGTAAGATAAGATAAATATATTATTGGTATTTTATAATATAGATGCAAATAAAGGTAGATTGAAAGCAAATATGATAAGAGATAGACCCGGGGGCCATAGGTTTCACTAGTGGCTTCTCTCAAGATAGCATAAGTATTACGGTGGGTGAACAAATTAATGTCGAGCAATTGATAGAAAAGCGCATAGTTATGAGATTATCTAGGCATGATCATGTATATAGGCATCACGTCCATAACAAGTAGACCGATTCCTGCCTGCATCTACTACTATTACTCCACACATCGACCGACTCCTGCCTGCATCTAGAGTATTAAGTTCAGAACAACAGAGTAACGCATTAAGCAAGATGACATGATGTAGAGGGATAAACTCATGCAATATGATAGAAACCCCATCTTATTATCCTCCATGGCAACAATACAATACGTGCCTTGCAACCCTTTCTGTCACTGGGCAAGGACACCGCAAGATTGAACCCAAAGCTAAGCACTTCTTCCATGGCAAGAAAAACCAATCTAGTAGGCCAAACCAAACTGATAATTCGAAGAGACTTGCAAAGATAACTCAATCATACATAAAAGAATTCAGAGAAGATTCAAATATTATTCATAGATAAACTTGATCATAAACCCACAATTCATTGGATATCGACAAACACACCGCAAAAAGAGTTTACATCGATTAGATCTCCACAAGAGAGGGGGAGAACATTGTATTGAGATCCAAAAAGAGAGAAGAAGCCATCTAGCTAATAATTATGGACCCGTAGGTCTGTGGTAAACTACTCACAACTCATCGGAGGGGCAAGGATGTTGATGTAGAGGCCCTCCATGGTTGATTCCCCCTCCGCCAGTGTGCCGGCGAAGGCTCCAAGATGAGATCTCGCGGATATAGAAGGTTATGGCGGTGGAAATTATGTTTCGTGGTGCTCCCGGATGTTTTGGGGTTACGTAGGTATATATAGGAGGAAGAAGTACGTCAGTGGCTGCCCGAGGGGCCCACGAGACAGGGGGGCATGCCCTATAGGGGGGGCGCGGCCCCCTATCTAGTGGGGCCCTCGGAAGCTTCTTGACTTGCACTCCAAGCTCTCCGGATCACGTTCGTTCCAAAAATCACGCCCCCGAAGGTTTCATTCCGTTTGGACTCCGTTTGATATTCCTTTTCTTCGAAATACTGAAATAGGCAAAAAAACAGCAATATGGGCTGGGCCTCCGGTTAGTAGGTTAGTCCCAAAAATGATATAAATCTGTAAAATAAAGCCCATAAACATCCAAGAGGGGTAATATAATAGGATGGAACAATCAAAAATTATAGATATGTTGGAGACGTATCAAGCATCCCCAAGCTTAATTCCTACTCGTCCTCAAGTAGGTAAATGATAAAAAGAGAATTTTTGATGTGGAATGCTACCTAGCATAATTCATAATGTAATTTTCTTTATTGTGGCATGAATGTTCAGATTCAAATGAATACAAAATAAAAGTTCATATTGACATAAGAAATAGTAACACTTCAAGCATACTAATCAAAAGTAATCATGTCTTCTCAAAATAACATGGCAAAAGAAAGTTCATCCCTACAAAATCATATAGTTAGGCTATGCTTCATTTTCGTCACACAAAGATGTTCCCAACTTCTATACCCCCGATGACAAGCCAAGCAATTGTTTCATACTTAAATAATCTCAAACTTTTTCAACCTTCACGCAATACATGAGCGTGAGCCATGGATATAGCACTATGGGTGGAATACAATATGATGATGGGTATTGTGTGGAGAAGACAAAAAAAAGAGAAAGTCTCACATTGACGAGGATAATCAACGGGCTATGGAGATGCCCAATAATTGATGTCAACATGAGTAGTAGGGATTGCCATGCAACGGATGCACTAGAGCTATAAATGAATGTTCAACAAAAGAAAACTAGTGGGTGTGCATCCAACTTGCTTGCTCACGAAGACCTAGGGCATTTGAGGAAGCCCATCGTAGGAATATACAAACCAAGTTCTATAATGAAAAGTTCCCACTAGTATGAAAAAGACAACTTATGAGACTCACTATATGAAAAACATGGTGCTACTTTGAAGCACAATATATGAGACTCACTACATGAAGAACAAGGTGCTACTTTCAAGCACAAGTGTGGAAAAGAGATAGTAACATTGCCCTTTTTATTTATTTATTCTTTTTTTTCTTTTTTTTCTTTTTTTTCTTTTTTGGGGGCCTTTTTTTGGCCTTTATTTTTTTTCTTTTTTTGGCAATGTTCTAATAAAGATGATCATCACACTTCTATTGATTACAACATAAGGATTACAACTCGAAACTAGAACAAGATATGACTCTATATGAATGCCTCCGGCGGTGTACCGGGATGGTGCAATGAATCAAGAGTGACATGTCTGAAAAATAATGCGTGGTGGCTTTGCCACAAATACGATGTCAACTACATGATCATGCAATGGCAATATGACAAAAGTAAAGTATGTCATGAAGATGATGAACGGAATGGTGGAAAGTTGCATGGCAATATATCTCGGAATGGCTATGGAAATGCCATAATAGGTAGGTATGGTGGTTGTTTTGAGGAAGATATAGGGAGGTTTATGTTTTATAGAGCCTATCGTATCACGGGGTTTGGATGTACGGGTGAAGTTTTCACCAACTCTCAAGGTGAGAAAGGGCAATGCACGGTACCGAAGAGGCTAGCAAAGGTGGAAAGGTAAAAGTGCGTATAATCCATGGACTCAACATTAGTCAAAAGAACTCATATACTTATTGCAAAAATTTAGAAGTCATCAAAAATCAAGTACTACCCGCATGCTCCTAGGGGGATAGATTGGTAGGAAAAGACCATCGCTCGTCCCCGACCGCCACTCATAAGGATGCACAAGCCAGGTACACTTCATGTTTCAAATTTGTTAACAACTTTAACCATATGTGCATGCTACAGGACTTGCTAACTACAACACAAGCATTCTTTGAATTCATAATCACCCAACTAGCATGACTTTAATATCACTACCTCCATATCTCAAACAATTATCAAGTATCAAGTTGATCATAGCATCCAATTCACTTCCTATGATAGTTTTTATTATACCCAACTTGGATGCTCATCATTCTAGGGCCAACTTTATGATAATAACAAACACCATGCTGTTCTATAAGACTCTCAAAATAATGTAAGTGAAGCATGAGAGACTAGCAATTTCTTCAAAATTAAGACACCACCGTGCTCTAAAAGATATAAGTGAAGCACTAGAGCAAAAACTATCAAGCTCAAAAGATATAAGTGAAGCACATAGAGTATTCTAGCAAATTCTAATCAAATAGGCTTCTCTCAAAAGGTGTGTACAGCAAGGATTATTGTTGTAAACTAAAAAGCAAAGACTAATATAATACACGACGCTCGAATCAAAACACATATCATGTAGCGAATAAAAATATAGCTCCAAGTAAAGTTACCAATGAACGAAGACGAAAGAGGGGGTGCCTTCGCGGGGCATCCCCAAGCTTAGGCTTTTGGATATTCTTGAATTTCTTGGGGTGCCATAAGAATCCCCAAGATTAGGCTCTTGCCACCCTTTATTCCATAGTCCATAAAAGCTTTACCCAAAACTTGAAAACTTCGCAACACAAAACTCAACAGGAAATCTTATAAGCTCCGTTAGTGAAAGAAAACAAAACCACCACATAAGGTACTGCAATGAACTCATTCTTTATTTAATTTGGTGTTAAACCTACTGTATTCCAACTTCTTTATGGTTCATAGACTGAATTACTAGCCATAGATGCATTGAAATAAGCAAACAACACACGAAAAACAGAATCTGTCAAAAACAGAACAGTCTGTAGAAATCTGTAACTAACGCAAACTTATGGAACTCTAAAAATCCTACCAAAATAGGAAGTCCTGGAAATTTTGTTTATTGAACAGAAGCAAAAAGAATCAACGCAAAAGAACGTTCCTCTGATTTCAAAAAATTATATTCGTGCGCGCAAAGTTTCTGTTTTTCAGCAGAATCAAATCAACTATCATCGTAGGTTATCCTATAGGTTCTACTTGGCACAAACACTAATTAAAAGATACAAACACCTCTAAACAGAAGGTAGATGCAAGATTTATTACTAAACAGGAGCAAAAACAAAAAAAATAAAGAAAAATTGGGTTGCCTCCCAACTAGCGCTATCGTTTAACGCCCCTAGCTAGGCATAAAAAGCAAAGATAGATCTAACGAGTGCCATCTTTGGCACTAAATTCATAAGTAGCACGCATGATAGATTCATAAGGTAATTTGACTTTCTTTCTTGAAAAGTGCTCCATGCCTTTATTTAAGGGAAATTGGAATCTAATGTTTCCTTCCTTCATATCAATAATCGCACCAATCGTTCTAAGGAAAGATCTACCAAGAATAATAGGGCAAGAAAGATTGCAATCTATATCAAGAACGATAAAATCTACGGGCACCAAATTTATATTTGCAAGAATAAGAACATCATTGATCCATCCCATAGGTTTTTTAATGGTGGAATCTGCAAGGTGCAAATTTAAAGAGCAATCATCAAGATCATGGAAACCTAGAATATCACATAAAGTTTTCGGAATCGTGGAAACACTAGCACCCAAATCACACAAAGCAAAACATTCATAATCTTTAATTCTAATCTTTATAGTAGGTTCCCGCTCATCATTAAGTTTTCTAGGTATAGAAACTTCCAAATTAAGTTTTTCATCATAAGATTGCATCAAGGCATCAACAATATGTTTGGTAAAAGCTTTGTTTTGACTATAAGCATGAGGAGAATTAACAACGGATTGCAACAAGGAAATACAACATTTTAAAGAGCAATTATGATAATCAAATTCCTTGAAATCCGAGATAGAAGGTTCAATATTATTGGAAGTTGAGGTTTCTCCAATCTCACTTTTACCAAATTTAGCATTAAGATCTAAAGATTCTGAATTTTTGGGATACCTTCTAGGAAAAGTTGATTCATCATCAGTCCCATAATCATCAAAATTCATATTGCAAAACATAGATCTAATCGGAGACGTATCAATAACTTTAAGATCCTCATCATTATTTTCACGTAATTTTTCTGGTTTAGCGACCATCTTATTGACTAAGGTGGCTTGCTTGTCAGAAATTTTGGCTATAGCATTTTCAAGCCGGGTAATTTGAGCGTTAACACCATAGAATTCTTTATTCATATCATCAAGCTCTTTGTTCATAAACCCCAAAAAACTTTTTTGTTCCTTAAGCTCTTTTCTAAAGAAATTATTATGCTCAAATTGCAAATTCATAAAGCTTCTAATATTAGATTCAATCTCATCCATCCTTCTAAGGAGGTGGTCAGGACCCTTAGGCGCAGCCATAAGGTCAAACAAGCAAACAAGCACACAAAAGAAGGCAAGCAAAAAGAGAGGAGGAGATTGGGAAAGAGAGGGCGAATAAAACGGCAAGGGTGAAGTGGGGGAGAGGAAAACGAGAGGCAAATGGCAAATAATGTAAATGCGAGGGAGATGGGTTTGTGATGGGTAATTGGTATGTCCTCACTTGAGCGAAGACCTCCCCGGCAACGGCGCCAGAAATCCTTCTTGCTACGTATTGAGCTTGTGTTGGTTTTCCTCGAAGAGGAAAGGGTGATGCATCAAAGTGTAGCATAAGTATTTCCCTCAGTTTTGAGAACCAACGTATCAATCCAGTAGGACGCTCCTCAAAAGTCCCATGCACCTACACAAACAAACTGAGAACTCGCAACCAATGCAATAAAGGGGTTGTCAATCCCTTCACGGCCACTTGCGAAAGTGAGATATGATAAAGATAGTAAGATAAGATAAATATATTATTGGTATTTTATAATATAGATGCAAAAAGTAAAGATGCAAATAAAGGTAGATTGAAAGCAAATATGATAAGAGATAGACCCGGGGGCCATAGGTTTCACTAGTGGCTTCTCTCAAGATAGCATAAGTATTATGGTGGGTGAACAAATTACTACTGTCGAGCAATTGATAGAAAAGCGCATAGTTATGAGATTATCTAGGCACGATCATGTATATAGACATCACGTCCATAACAAGTAGACCGACTCCTGCCTGCATCTACTACTATTACTCCACACATCGACTGACTTCTGCCTGCATCTAGAGTATTAAGTTCATAAGAACAGAGTAACGCATTAAGCAAGATGACATGATGCAGAGGGATAAACTCATGCAATATGATATAAACCCCATCTTGTTATCCTCCATGGCAACAATACAATACGTGCCTTGCAACCCTTTCTGTCACTGGGTAAGGACACCGCAAGATTGAACCCAAAGCTAAGAACTTATCCCATGGCAAGAAACACCAATCTAGTAGGCCAAACCAAACTGATAATTCGAAGAGACTTGCAAAGATAACTCAATCATACATAAAAGAATTCAGAGAAGATTCAAATATTATTCATAGATAAATTTGATCATAAACCCACAATTCATCTGATCTCGACAAACACACCACAAAAAGAGTTTACGTCGAATAGATCTCCACAAGAGAGGGGGAGAACATTGTATTGAGATCCAAAAAGAGAGAAGAAGCCATCTAGCCAATAACTACGGACTCGTAGGTCTGTGGTAAACTACTCACAACTCATCGGAGGGGCAAGGATGTTGATGTAGAGGCCCTCCATGGTTGATTCCCCCTCCGGCAGAGTGCCGACGAAGGCTCCAAGAAGAGATCTCGTGGATACAAAAGGTTACGGCGGAGGAAATTGTGTTTCGTGGTGCCCCTGGATGTTTTTGGGGTACGTAGGTATATATAGGAGGAAGAAGTACATCGGTGGCCGCCCGAGGGGCCCACGAGACAGGGGGGCGCGCCCTACAGGGGGGCGCGGCCCCCTATCTCATGGGACCCTTGGAAGCTTCTTGACTTGCACCCCAAGCTCTCCGGATCACGTTCGTTCCAAAAATCACGCTCCCGAAGGTTTCATTCCGTTTGGACTCCGTTTGATATTCCTTTTCTTTGAAATACTGAAATAGGCAAAAAAAACAGCAATATGGGCTGGGCCTCCGGTTACTAGGTTAGTCCCAAAAATGATATAAATGTGTAAAATAAAGCCCATAAACATCCAAAAGGGCTAATATAATTGCATGGAACAATAAAAAATTATAGATATGTTGGAGACGTATCAAGCATCCCCAAGCTTAATTCCTACTCGTCCTCGAGTAGGTAAATGATAAAAAGAGAATTTTTGATGTGGAATGCTACCTAGCATAATTCATAATGTAATTTTCTTTATTGTGGCATGAATGTTCAGATCAAAATGAATACAAAATAAAAGTTCATATTGACATAAGAAATAGTAACACTTCAAGCATACTAATCAAAGTAATCATGTCTTCTCAAAATAACATGCCAAAAGAAAGTTCATCCCTACAAAATCATATAGTTAGGCTATGCTTCATTTTCATCACACAAAGATGTTCCCAACTTCTATACCCCCGATGACAAGCCAAGTAATTGTTTCATACTTAAATAATCTCAAACTTTTTCAACCTTCACGCAATACATGAGCGTGCCATGGATATAGCACTATGGGTGGAATAGAATATGATGATGGGTATTGTAAGGAGAGGACAAAAAAGAGAAAGTCTCACATTGACAAGGATAATCAACGGGCTATGGAGATGCCCATCAATTGATGTCAACATGAGGAGTAGGGATTGCCATGCAACGGATGCACTAGAGCTATAAATGAATGCTCAACAAAAGAAAACTAGTGGGTGTGCATCCAACTTGCTTGCTCACGAAGACCTAGGGCATTTGAGGAAGCCCATCGTAGGAATATACAAGACAAGTATATCCGGAAGCTTCTTAACGTGCACTCCAAGCTCTCCAGATCACGTTCGTTCCAAAAATCACGCTCCCGAAGGTTTCATTCCTTTTGGACTCCGTTTGATATTCCTTTCTTCGAAATACTGAAATAGGCAAAAAAACAGCAATATGGGTTGGGCCTCCGGTTAGTAGGTTAGTCCCAAAAATTATATAAATGTGTAAAATAAAGCCCATAAACATCCAAAAGGGGTAATATAATAGCATGGAACAATAAAAAATTATAGATACGTTAGAGACGTATCAATGCTTATTCTCTTGTCACACATATTTGCATCTCTACTTCACATTTACATGCTTGTTTCCATGATGTCCTTGATTGTGCTCAATTTATGTGCTTACATGCCATGTCACAATCCTTTGTCACACCATATGCTATGTTTGATGACGACACTTGTTTGGTGAATCACCACTTGAATGCTTGGTTTTGCACTAACGCTAACCACATTTGTTTTTCCAAGTGTTTTTTGTCCTTGCTCATTTGAAGGAATCCCAAGACGGTGCAACATTGGAGAGTGCCCATTGCGAGCTTGAAGATGACAAGTACTTGGTGAACGTCCACTTCTTCACAGCGAAGCCATCTCTTTGCCATGGATGATGCGGAGCATCCTACGGACATCACCATGTCAAGAATCCGTTTGGCAAGTGACACATGCGACATCTACTTCGCATACACAAAGGTGAATCATCTCCTTTACACGTTCTCACTTGACCCCTTCGAGGATGGTATACTGCTTGACACTTCTCCCGTGTACATGCATAGGCATTGTCGGAGCTTCATAGATGTCAATGAGGAGTGCGAGCGCAAGTGTACATCTACACCATCCGCAAGGGAAGCATGGAAGAGAAGACAGAAGAAAGGAGAAGAAGAAGATGGAGCGGCTGCTGGAGCCAAGTCGGACGTCCGGACCGCCGTCTGGATCATCCGGGATCAATCGGATCATCTGGACCCCACCCCGGATCGTCCGGGTAACTGCGCCGAAGACACCCGTAGGCTTCCACCGAAGCGGGATTATCCGGGACTCCGTCCGGATCATCCGGACCCCGACGCCCGGATCACCCGGGACCCCGTACAGATCATCCGGCCTTGCATGCGCGCATGACTGGGCGAGGCCCGTGTACCCATTCGCCCCTTGGGCTATAAATAGATCTCCTCCACCTCCTTTCTAGGGTTAGCACAGGTTTAGCTCATTTGAGATAGAGCTTTGCTCATCCATACGAATCTAGTCCTCGTGAGAGACTGCGGCCTCTTCGGAGAAGATCCTTCTTGGATTCAAGACCCCCCTCATGGGAAGATCTGTCTAGGATACCATCAAGACCTCCTCTTGGAGATGAACTTTACCTTGTATCTTTCTCTTTGTTGTTCATGTACCTTGTAGATCTTGTGTGTTTGATTGTCTAGTGGATGTGTGATTGGACTTGTTCTTGAGTGTTTCCCCTTGTGATTTGTCCAGGCTCTCCCCCGTGTTCTTCGTGTTCCTCGTAGGGATCCACTCTAATCGTGAAAGATCGGCCTCTAGGGTTCTACCCTACATTAGGATACCATCAAATTTGTATGAAATTGGGACATGAATGAAAAACAACATTTAAAACTAAGTCTGGATTATATGGGTGGTTAGTCATGCCTTTTGGGTTAACTAATGCACCTAGTACTTTAATGAGATTAATGAATGAAGTTTTACGTGCCTTCATTGGACGATTTGTGGTAGTCTATTTTGATGATATACTGATTTATAGCAGATCTTTGGAGGAACATTTGGAACATTTACAAGTTGTTTTTATTGCTTTACGTGATGCACATTTGTTTGATAACCTTGGTAAGTGCACCTTTTGCACTGATCGAGTATCTTTTCTTGGCTATGTTGTTACTCCATAGGGAATTGAAGTTGATAAAGCCAAGATTGAAGCAATTGAGAGTTGGCCGCGGCCCAAAACAGTCACACAAGTGAGGAGTTTTCTTGGCCTCGCTGGATTCTATAGGCGTTTTGTGAGAGATTTCAGCACCATTGCTGCACCTCTCAATGATCTTACAAAGAAGGATGTGCCTTTTGTTTGGCATACCACACAGGAAGAAGCCTTGACGGTATTGAAAGATAAGTTGACACATGCTCCTTTACTCCAACTTCCGGATTTTAATAAGACTTTTGAGCTTGAATGTGATGCTAGTGGAATTGGATTAGGAGGTGTGTTATTATAAGATGGCAAACCAGTTGCATACTTTTCTAAAAAATTAAATGGGCCTAGTCTAAACTACTCTACTTATGATAAGGACTTTAGAAACATGGCAACATTATTTATGGCCCAAAGAATTTGTTATACATTCTGATCATGAATCTTTGAAACATATTAAAAGTCAAGCAAAACTGAACCGTAGACATGCTAAATGGGTTGAATTCATTGAGACTTTCCCTTATGTCATTAGACACAGGAAGGGTAAAGAAAATGTTATTGCTGATGCATTGTCTCGTCGTTATACTCTGCTTTCACAACTTGACTTTAAAATATTTGGTTTGGAGACCATCAAAGATCAATATGTGCATGATGCAGAAGTTTAAGATGTATTGCAGAATTGTAAAGAAGGGAGAACATGGAACAATTTTGTCGTTAACGATGGATTTGTGTTTTGTGCTAACAAGCTATGCATTCCAGCTAGCTCCGTTCATCTTTTGCTGTTGCAGGAGGTGCATGGAGGAGGATTAATGGGACACTTTGGCATGAAGAAGACAGAGGATATACTTGCTACACATTTCTTTGGCCAAAGATGAGACGGGATGTTGAGCGTTTTGTTTCTCGTTGCACTACATGTCAAAAAGCTAAGTCAAGAATCAATCCTCACGGTTTATATATGCATTTGCCTGTACCTAGTGTTCCTTGGGAGGATATATATGTGGACTTTGTTTTAGGTTTACCTCGAACAAAGAAGGGGAGGGATAGCATATTTTTTGTCATGGATAGATTCTCGAAAATGGCGCACTTTATACCATCTCATAAAAGCGATGATGTTGTTAATGTTGCTGATTTGTTCTTTCGTGAAATTATTCACTTGCATGGTGTGCCAAATACTATTGTTTCAGATCGTGATACTATATTTCTTAGCCACTTTTGGAGATATTTATGGGCTAAGTTGGGGACTAAACTGATTTTTAGTACTACCTGTAGCCCCCAAACTGATGGACAAACTGAAGTAGCCAATAGAACATTGTCTACTATGCTTAGGGCTGTTTTGAAGAATAATAAGAAAATGTGGGAAGAATACTTGCCTCATATTGAATTTGCTTATAATCGTTCATTGCATTCTACTACTAAGATGTACCCTTTTGAAATTGTGTATGGTTTTCTACCTCGTGCACCTATTGATTTGTTGCCTCTTCCATCTTCGGAGAAGGTTAATTTAGATGCTAAACAACGTGCTGAATTGATCTTTAAAATGCATGAGTTAACTAAGGAAAACATTGAGCGTATGAATGCTAAATATAAACTTGCTGGAGATAAGGGTAGAAAACATGTTGTTGCACCTAGAGATCTTGTTTGGTTACAATTGTGTAAGGTTAGGTTTCGTAATTTGCGCAAAACAAAGCTAAGGCCACGTGCTGATGGTCCTTCTAAGGTGAAAGATCGTGGATGTCGCCTAGAGGGGGGGTGAATAGGCACTTTAAAATAATTACGGTTTAGGCTTGAACAAATGCGGAGTAAACCTAGTGGTTAATTTATCAAGCACAAAACCTAAAACAACTAGGCTCACCTATGTGCACCAACAACTTATGCTAAGCAATATAAGCAACTATGTGATAGCAAGATATATGACAAAGAACAATATGGCTATCACAAAGTAAAGTGCATAAGTAAAGGGCTCGGGTAAGAGATAACCGAGGCACGCGGAGACGATGATGTATCCCGAAGTTCACACCCTTGCGGATGCTAATCTCCGTTTGGAGCGGTGTGGAGGCACAATGCTCCCCAAGAAGCCACTATGGCCACCGTAATCTCCTCACGCCCTCGCACAATGCAAGCTGCCGTGATTCCACTAAGGGACCCTTGAGGGCGGTCACCGAACCCGTACAAATGGCAATCCTTGGGGGCGGTCACCGAACCCGTACACTTTGGCAACCCTTGGGGGCGGTCACCGGTACCCGTCAAATTGCTCGGGGCGATCTCCACAACCTAATTGGAGACCCCAACGCTTTCCCAGAGCTTTACACCACAATGATTGAGCTCCGAACACCACCAACCGTCTAGGTCCCCCAAGCACCCAAGATGAACAAGCTCAAGGGCACCAAGCACCTAAGAGTAATAAGCTTCTCAACTTGTAACTTCCACGTATCACGTGGAGAACTCAAACCAATGCACCAAATGCAATGGCAAGGGCACACGGAGTGCCCAAGTCCTTCTCTCCCAAATCCCACCAAAGCAACTAATGCTAGGGAGGAAAATGATAGGAAGAACAAGAAGCAGAACACCAAGAACTCCAAGAACTAGATCCAAGGGGTTCCCCTCACATAGAGGAGAAAGTGATTGGTGGAAATGTGGATCTAGATCTCCTCTCTCTTTTCCCTCAAAAACTAGCAATAATCCATGGAGGGATTGAGAGTTAGCAAGCTCAAAGAAGGTCAACAATGGGGGCAAAAACGAGCTCAAGAGATAGGGAACCATTGGGGAAGAAGACCCCCTTAAATAGGTCCCCATAAATCTGCCCGTTATGTGCAGAAACCTGTAGGACCGGTACAACCGGTGCACGAACCGGTACAACCAGCCAAAGCAGAGGAAAAACCAACCTGGGAAAAGCTCTAAGCGGTACAACAGCCTGGGGAATCGGTAGTACCGGTTAAACCGGTTAAACCGATCAACAACCGCCCAAGAACCGCTCCAAAACAGAAACTAGTCCGGTGGTAGAGCGGTACATGGCCGGTACAACCTCCAGACCGATTCTGGACTGGTACAACCGCTCCAAACACCGGTTGTACCGGTCAACCGGTACAACCTCTCTACGGGGCGGTACAACCTCTCTATGTAAAACAAGCAATATCAAAACAGCCACAACTTTCGCATACGAGCTCCGAATTCGATGAAACCAAGTTTGTTGGAAAGCTAGCAACAAGGGCTAACACAATCTTGATAGAAATATCAATTAGAAGAAAATGAGAAAAGGCCCATAAGAAAAAGGTGAGAACCCTTCCTTGGATAAGATCGGTAAAACCTCCAACACCGAAAACATCATAGAAGACGCATGCGAACTCCGTTTTCGATGAACTCAAGATTGTCATCAAGATGACCATAAGCTCTAAGACTCACAACCAAACAAGAACAAAGAAACATGATGCAAGGATGCAATGGTTTGAGCTCTCTACTAACGATACGATCAAGCTACCAACTTGAGAGCCCCCCTTGATAGTACGGCAAACGATCCTATAACCCGGACTCCCAACTACCACCACGAGACCGGTAAAATAGAAAACCTATCAAGGGAAAACCTTTGCCTTGCACATGGTCCACTTGAGCTAGATGAAGACGATCTTGACTCCCTCAAGTTGGACCACCTTTCTTGATTGCGTTGGCTCGATGAAGACTAGATGATTGCTCCCCCATAGTCCACTATGGGTGAGCGACTCCTCGGCACATCTTCACAAGTCCATTGACACCACAATGGATGGCAAGATTCAAACTTGATTGCTCCCCCATACTCCATTATGGGTGAGCCACTCTTCGTGTTGCTGCACTTGAACTTGCACACAACAAACTTGATGACGATCACCACTTGATGTCATCCTCCATGGGTTGTATGGGATCTTCCTCTTGACGCAAGACCATGGAAACATACCTAACCCCACAAAGAACTCTCACGCAGACCATGGGTTAGTACACAAAGCATAATGGACAATGCTTACCATACCATGGGAACACTTGGTCCCTCTCGGTACAACTTGTGCGCTTTGTGTGTTGATCAACTTGAATCACTCTCTGTACTTAGGCTAGATCAACCTTGAATCTTTCCAACTCTCTTCATTTGGATGATGTCTTGAAGGTAAACATGAATGATCACATAATCTTCTTCTTCAAGACATGCTTGCAATAAGCTCAACACTCACATGACCAATCTTTGGATAATTCCTTAATAGCACCTTGGTCAACTCATAAACTCCTTGAAACCAACACATGGACTTCAAGAAAAGCCTATGGACAAAACCTTCAAATATAACTCAAGGCAACCATTAGTCCATAGAGATTGTCATCAATTACCAAAACCAAACATGGGGGCATCACATGTTCTTTCAATCTCCCCCATTTTGGTAATTGATGACAATCACTTTTAAGAGAGTTTATATAAGGAATTATGCATCACCATGCAATACAACAACCAATAGTGCATGCAAATGAGATGCAAATGCTAAGGAACAAAACCAAAGCAAGAGGAGACAACTCTCTAAACTTCTCCACACAACTCTCTGAAACTTCTCCCCCATTGGCATCGATTGCCAAAATGGGCTAAAAGCTTAGAAGGCCAATATAAAATGTGTTCCTCCATAAATTGTGTATTTCTCAACAAGAAAGTGGAATGCAATACACATATCCAACGGTAAATATTTGGAGGAAGACAAACTATATTGAGGCCCAAAGATTGCAAAAGGAAGATATGCCACAAAGACATAATCAAAGAGAGAAACACGCAATCAAGAAATCAAAAGATACCAATTGAAGCAAGCTATCAAAAGATACCAATTGAACCAACTAGGCCAATGATCCTACGAGCCACATGAATAAAGGATATTATGATAAGAGCGGAGCAGTGTTCTATAGAAACTAGAGAAGCTCCCGATGATTTGTGCACATCAATAATTTTTGTATTTGGATACAAAGTGCACAAAATAGGACCATAGCTCCCCCAAAATCAATAGAAACACACATCCAGTGCAGGTGAGCATATAGGAAACAAAGCCTAGCGCTTGCAACAAGCACATGGTTGAGCAACATGTAAAAGAGGCAACTTAAGAATAGGCTCAACCAAAATGATGTGTCTGAGTCATGGCGAAGCACTTGAGAAGACTAAAATTAGGATGAGCATTAAGCATCAACATAGTCTTGAAAGAATGAGGCACACGGTGCAAGGCCTATCATTCCCACACACAATTGGCAAACGGGTTCACAAGCTTGCTAATAAGCAAAAGAGAACCTATGCTTGTGACAACCCGTGGTGAAGATAGACGAGGGGAGGCTCATCAAGACGAGGGATACCAATTAAGATGGTAAAAGCCTCGTAAAGATAAGCAAGAGGAAAATAATCTTTACCACACAAGAGTGCATCAAGATGCAATGAGATACGACACACACTCAAGGCAAAAGCTTTCACAGAGCCACCAAATAAATAACATAAGAAAGACAAGGTGGACGTGAAAGAAAGGATAACAACTAGAGATGTAATTTCTCTCAAGTGTATAATGTTCTAGGTAGACGGAATCATGATGATATAGATCTACAAAGAAGGATGTACACCCGACATAGTTACAACACAAAGGAATAAGATATCCAAAAGGAAGTCATGCATATACCAATAAGATATTTGCTTGGAAGCATAGCACATGGCTAGATATGATCTTATTGTATATAAATGAATTCCTACCACACAACCATCAAAGACATCACAACTGGCAACATGAGATCATTGTTCGGATGCTTTGAGAAAGGAAACAAGTATCACAAGATATGAAATGGATATCAAGCCAAGATGCAACCTACAAAAGGTTGAATGCAAGAGGGGAAAGCATGAATAGATACTTGTTACCGAGATATCATTGGAAGGATGTAGTAGATACCAATTGAAGGTAGATAGTAGTTCATGGATCATCCTAGCTTGACTCTAGTATGCACATGGTGACAACACCTTCCTTGTGAGTGAGCCGAGCATCCAATGCATCTCCAAATGTTCCTAGAAGAACAACACAAACTAAACGGTACCCAAACTCATCGGGACCAAATAGTTATAAATACCAATACATAGGACAAACTCCACATAAATATGTGCATATAGATATGAAAATGAATTTCATGCACATCTCATCCAAATTGAGACTAGGTGGAGTTTCCCGTATATATTGAGTCAAAGAAAGAAAGCATGCCAAATGAAATACATGAAGTAAACATGCATGATAAAGACTTTCAAAACCCGAAACCAAAAACAAAGAAATGCCAAGTGAAAAGGATACCAAATGGAGAAATCATCACTTGGAAGATATCCTTAAAGATACATCAAGGAATGAGATATCCATTGATACACACTAAACTAAAGATGTCAAACTCCCAAAGAGAGGATGGTTCCAAACAAACCAGGCTCTCAACAAAGTTTCATGATGGCACAAAGTACCAAAAAGAAATGGCTTGCCTTCCACGAAAACACACTTGATAAGGATCACAAGAAGAGTGTTTTAAAGAAAATAGGATAGCTCCCCCACGAGTTGTGCATTATATAGGATTTGCATTTGAATAAAAAATGCACAAGGTGGGATCACCACTTTCACTATATCTAGAAAACACTAGACAAGAACAAAAAATAAACAAGATCCACAAGTGGTAGGGAAGACAATGGGAGTTGACACAAACCTTGGCAAGAGAAAAAGGCAAATAAACAAAAGCCAATGTAAAGATGATCAATTAAATTCTACCACACATAAGTGATTACCAATTGTCAAAAGACAAGAAGTATTTGGAAATAATTCCCGGTGGTAGATAGCAAGGATATCCGACATCATCTTCACTCCAAACAAAAAGCAAATTGCAACTTGTAGAGCTAACATGCCACCTAGGAACAAGATAATTCACAATATCAATTCTAGGTGACAATATCTCAAATGTACACATTTTCTAGGCTTGTAATATGCACTTAGCATATTACTCCCCCATAATGTGATACCAATAAGAACTTAACAAGAGGCAATAAGAGGATCCAACACGAGATAATCAATGGAATTTTTAGAATTTGAATTTCTCATGAGAGATATACCACCTAGCGACTAGATAATCTTGTAATATCAATACTAGATGGTATTCCTCATGTACACACATTTATAGGATTGTGAGGTGCACAAAGCACATCACTCCCCCAAAATGGGATGTTCCATTGATCTCTCACACGAGCCAACTAGGATACAAACAGGAAGCAAAAAGGCTCAACACACGATGCACACGTACATGATGTGCAAACCAACACACACATACTTGATTGCTCAAGATAAGCAAGTTGGAAGCGCAACATATACAAACACATGCAAGGAACAAAACCAAAACATGCAAGGGGGCAAGTAACTTTCAAGGTAAACAATTTAAGTACAAGTTACCGCAAGGAGGCACATTGGATATAAGATAGAAACTTGATAATCCAATTGACTTGGATTGAGACAAAGAGAATGATGAAGTCCCCTTAATTCTTCATAATGTAGCCAAGTCTCCAACGCCCTCCAACAACACCTATTGATCAAGTTTGAGCTTGTTGGTCCCCAACCAAGTTGGGTCCTAAGAGGTTAGTCACAATAGGTTTGGCTACCCAAATGGTTCTTTGCTTGACACCACTTTGAGTACCAACAAACTTGGCAAACACATTGCCAACCTTATCCTTACCAAGAGAATAGATATCATCAATAATAATTGGGTTGGATAAGTTACCACTAGTGCATGAAGAAGCGACGTGACCTTTCTCACGACATAAGTAGCAACGTCTACTCTTCACTTTCTTCTCACTTGATTTCTCAATTTGAGAAGCATTAACTTGAGTCTTCTTGGGAAGAGGCCTTTCTTCAACTTGATGTTGAGCATGAGATTGAACTTGTGCCCTCTTCCCTTGTTGCTTTACACTAATGGCCTTCTTCTTCAATGGGCAAGATCTAACATGATGCCCTTCAACTTTGCACTTGAAGCAAACAATCTTGGCCGAATTCTTCTTGGCCCTTCTTCTTGTTCAACTTGGACTTCTTATTCTTGTTGGAGTTGAATCCAAGTCCACCTTTGTCATTGGGGGATTTTTGCACACTCAAGATATTGTTGAGTGTGGCCTTCCCTTCATGACACTTTTCCAAGTCTTTCTTCAAAGAAGTGACTTGGCCCTTGAGCTCTTTGATTTCCTCTACATGGTTAGTCTCAACACAAGTACTAGAGGAAGTATAAGCTTCATCGTTAGAGCAACAAGGCAAGGAAAGCAATTCATCACAAGATGTACCAACATTGTGAGTAGATGAATTACAAGGACTAGCACATGGCAATATACTATTTTGACTAGAAGTAGTACTAGTATCCACATGAGGCTCACTAGATGTTACCTTAGCAATCATGGCCTCATGAGCTATCTTTAGCACACTATCGGATACTAGAAGATCATCATGAGAGCTTGAGAGCTTTTCATGACTTTCTTCCAATTTCCCATAATTGCTAGATAGCACCTCAAGTTGAGCCCGTAGCTCAACATTCTCCTTCAAAATGGATGCTTCACAAGTAATAGAATTAGTAGCACAAGCATCATCATTAACAACAAGAGGAGAAGGCAACTTGGTAAGCTCTTTTAAATAAGAAGCTTCAAGTTGGGCATGAGACTCGGTGAGTTTGATGAGCTCACCCTTGATGACCCTTGATCCATTTTTGAGGTGCTCAAAATCCTCAAGGAGTCTAGCATGAGAAACTTCAAGCTTACCATTTTTAGTTTTGAAATCGTTGGCCACCTCAAGAGCTCTATCATGAGATTCCCTCACTCTAGATAATTCTAGAGCAAAAGTCTCCTCAAGAGATTCGGAGATGGTTTGTTCATGTTCAAGAGCTTGAGATAGCTCCGCGATCTCATTTGCGTAATCACGCCCATGAGCTTCCATTTTCTCAATGGTGACCTCATGCTCCTCGAGATGAGATTCCAACTCATCAATATATTTCTTGCCCTCAATGGCAATGGACATAATTTCCATGAAGTTGGAACGAGCAATTTTATTTTTATGAAGAGCTTTAAAAATCATCCCCCCCTTAGTTTTTAAGGAGGCAACATTATCATTCTCTTCATCATTATCCTCATCATCATTAGCATCAACATCATCATCAAGAGACATATTGGGGTACAAAGTAGGAGATACCTTTGATGCCTTAGCCATAAGGCAAAAAGCAATAGATGATGATGTAGGATCCCTTGAGGCACCATTAAACACCACATCTTGTTCCATGGAGTGTTCGGTTTCCTCTACATTGTTAGCACGATAATTCGAGGAAATAGATGCATTTTTATCATGGCAACAAGACATAGCAAGCATATCATCATGCGATTTAGTCAAGAAATTTCTACATGATATGCAAGGACTATCAACACAAGCATGTGAAACATTTGGAGTGCTCGAAGTGTTAAAGCCCAAAGAAGGAGCATTGCAATAATATAGTGATGAAGGGTCATCCACAATAAGCATACTATCACCATTGCAATGACCAACACTACTCACCATGTCATTACCTTGTGGCAAACCACATGTAGGTGAAGTAGAAGAAGTTGAGAAGACTATACGACCGGAGGTGGAGGGGGAACAATCATCCCCACAAATATTGGACACACCATATTTATCTTGAAACTTTGTCCACAACTCATGAGCATCCCGGAACGGCATGAGTTGAAAAATAACTACATTGCTCAAAGCATCAAAAAGCACATTAGAAGCTTGAGCATTGAGATAAGAGTTTTTCTCATCCTCTAAAGATAATCTTTGGGGATCCTTTGGAGGAGAAAAACCCATATCTACAATTCGCTCTAAATTTGGGTCCATGACCCTAAAGAGATTAAACATGCGAATTACCCAAACATCAAAATTTGTGCCATCGAAACTAGGAGTGTCAGAGAATTCTAATCCCCTAGTCGACATCTTTCCTCTCTAGGCGGTTAAGCCTAATAAAGAGAGACGAGGCTATGATACCAATTGAAAGATCGTGGATGTCGCCTAGAGGGGGGGGGTGAATAGGCGCTTTAAAATAATTACGGTTTAGGCTTGAACAAATGCGGAATAAACCTAGCAGTTAATTTGTCAAGCACAAAACCTAAAACAACTAGGCTCACCTATGTGCACCAACAACTTATGCTAAGCAATATAAGCAACTATGTGATAGCAATATATATGACAAAGAACAATATGGATATCACAAAGTAAAGTGCATAAGTAAAGGGCTCGGGTAAGAGATAACCGAGGCACGCAGAGACGATGATGTATCCCAAAGTTCACACCCTTGCGGATGCTAATCTCCGTTTGGAGCGGTGTGGAGGCACAATGCTCCCCAAGAAGCCACTAGGGCCACCGTAATCTCCTCACGCCCTCGCACAATGCAAGCTGCCGTGATTCCACTAAGGGACCCTTGAGGGCGGTCACCGAACCCGTACAAATGGCAACCCTTGGGGGCGGTCACCGAACCCGTACACTTTGGCAACCCTTGGGGGCGGTCACCGGTACCCGTCAAATTGCTCGGGGCGATCTCCACAACCTAATTGGAGACCCCGACGCTTGCCCGGAGCTTTACACCACAATGATTGAGCTCCGAACACCACCAACCGTCTAGGGCGCCCAAGCACCCAAGATGAACAAGCTCAAGGGCACCATGCACCTAAGAGTAATAAGCTTCTCAACTTGTAACTTCCACGTATCACGTGGAGAACTCAAACCGATGCACCAAATGCAATGGCAAGGGCACATGGAGTGCCCAAGTCCTTCTCTCCCAAATCCCACCAAAGCAACTAATGCGAGGGAGGAAAATGAGAGGAAGAACAAGAAGGAGAACACCAAGAACTCCAAGAACTAGATCCAAGGGGTTCCCCTCACATAGAGGAGAAAGTGATTGGTGGAAATGTGGATCTAGATCTCCTCTCTCTTTTCCCTCAAAAACTAGCAAGAATCCATGGAGGGATTGAGAGTTAGCAAGCTCAAAGAAGGTCAACAATGGGGGCAAAAACGAGCTCAAGAGATAGGGAACCATTGGGGAAGAAGACCCCCTTAAATAGGTCCCCACGAATCTGCCCGTTATGTGCAGAAACCTGTAGGACCGGTACAACCGGTGCACGAACCGGTACAACCGGCCAAAGCAGAGGAAAAACCAACCTGGGAAAAGCTCTAAGCGGTACAACAACCTGAGGAACCGGTAGTACCGGTTAAACCGGTTAAACCGGTCAACAACCGCCCAAGAACCGCTCCAAAACAGAAACTAGTCCGGTGGTAGAGCGGTACATGGCCGGTACAACCTCCGGACCGATTCTGGAGCGGTACAACCGCTCAACCGGTACAACCTCTCTACGGGGCGGTACAACCTCTCTATGTAAAACAGGCAATATCAAAATAGCCACAACTTTCGCATACGAGCTCCGAATTCGATGAAACCAAGTTTGTTGGAAAGCTAGCAACAAGGGCTAAAACAATCTTGATAGAAATATCAGTTAGAAGCAAATGAGAAAAGGCCCATAAGAAAAAGGTGAGAACCCTTCCTTGGATAAGACCGGTAAAACCTCCAACACCGAAAACATCATAGAAGACGCATGCGAACTCCGTTTTTGATGAACTCAAGCTTGTCATCAAGATGACCATAAGCTCTAAGACTCACAACCAAACAAGAACAAAGAAACATGATGCAAGGATGCAATGGTTTGAGCTCTCTACTAACGATACGATCAAGCTACCAACTTGAGAGCCCCCCTTGATAGTACGGCAAATGATCCTATAACCCGGTCTCCCAACTACCACCACGAGACCGGTAAAATAGAAAACCTATCAAGGGAAAACCTTTGCCTTGCACATGGTCCACTTGAGCTAGATGAAGACGATCTTGACTCCCTCAAGTTGGACCACCTTTCTTGATTGCGTTGGCTCGATGAAGACTAGATGATTGCTCCCCCATAGTCCACTATGGGTGAGCGACTCTTCGGCACATCTTCACAAGTCCATTGTCACCACAATGGATGGCAAGATTCAAACTTGATTGCTCCCCCATACTCCATTATGGGTGAGCCACTCTTCGTGTTGCTCCACTTGAACTTGCACACAACAAACTTGATGACGATCACCACTTGATGTCATCCTCCATGGGTTGTATGGGATCTTCTTCTTGACGCAAGACCATGGAAACATACCTAACCCCACAAAGAACTCTCAAGCAGACCATGGGTTAGTACACAAAGTGTAATGGACAATGCTTACCATACCATGGGAACACTTGGTCCCTCTCGGTACAACTTGTGCGCTTTCTGTGTTGATCAACTTGAATCACTCTCTGTACTTAGGCTAGATCAACCTTGAATCTTTCCAACTCTCTTCATTTGGATGATGTCTTGAAGGTAAACATGAATGATCACATAATCTTCTTCTTCAAGACATGCTTGCAATAATCTCAACACTCACATGACCAATCTTTGGATAATTCCTTAATAGCACCTTGGTCAACTCATAAACTCCTTGAAACCAACACATGGACTTCAAGAAAAGCCTATGGACAAAACCTTCAAATATAACTCAAGGCAACCATTAGTCCATAGAGATTGTCATCAATTACCAAAACCAAATATGGGGGCATCACATGTTCTTTCATAAGGTCTTAGAGAAAATAAATGATAATGCATATAAACTTGAGCTGCCTGCAGATTTTGGGGTTAGTCCCACTTTTAACATTGCAGATTTGAAGCCTTGTTTGGGAGAGGAAAATGAGCTTCCGTCAAGGACGACTTCATTTCAAGAAGGGGATGATGATGAGGACATCAATACCATTATTACACCCACAACCCCTACTGCTACATATACTGGACCAATTACTAGAGCTCGCGCACGCCAATTAAATTATCAGGTACTTTCATTTTTTGGTAATGATTCTAATGTTCATGAGAATATGATGTTGCCTAAATTGGATACATTTATTTTGCTTACAAATGAAGGGCCTAGCATGGATAAGAGGGAGAAACATTGGAGCAAGACCAAGCATGGAGACGATGACATGCGCAAGGGGAACAAGAACATAGTTACCAGTGATGATTTCAGGAGTTTGAAGCCACCATAATGAGTGCATGAAGCCTTGGACGAAATATACAAGATGCAACTTCATAAATTTTGTCCAGAAGCTATTCTAGGTGCTGCGTCACCTTATTATTGGGCCAGGCCCATGTAATTTCGAAATACATAAGTATAGGCCGTTTTTAGAGTCCGTATGTGTGGGGAAATAAGAGATAGGATTGGTTTCAGACCCCTTCCCCAAAGGCTACGAACCCCCCCCCCCTCTTACTCCATATACACAGCCCTTAGGGCATCGTTTAGACTTTGGGTTTTGTTTAGATTAAAAGTTTGCCATAGCTGCAACTTCGCGTACTTTGTTTGTGTTCCACGACCAGATCACGACGTCACAGAACCCCACCTTCATTAATAAAGCTTTCCTCTTTTATTCGCAATATCCAGATTGCAATCTTAGTTTCTTGCTTATTCTTCGTTTGCTTGCAGGAAATAGACCTTCATGGTCAGGTTGATCGTGCTCCAGCGTGGTCAATAACCTCTCGGAGTTGGTTTAGCGATTGCTAAGGTGCGACGTCCTCGCACGTTCGTAGTCGGATCATCCAAGTCGACTTCCACCAAAAGGATAGCCACCATCTCACCGAAAGACGAGACACTTTTGCCTCTATCAGTTGCGCCTCCTTATTTTGGGCCAGACCCATGTAATCTATTTTGAAAGTCCACATTGTAGGGGAAACGACTTAGGAGGTGTTTTAGTCCCAGCTTGCCAAGGGTGGACGAAATCCCATCTCTTTTCCCTATAAATACAACCCTTAAGGCATCGTTTAGACTTGGCAATTATTTAGTTAAAAGTTAGCCAAGGCAACTTCGTGTACTTCATTTATGTCCAACGACCAGACCAAGACCACTTTCAGATCCCCACCGTTATCAATACTTCATCCATATTCGCAATATTCAGATTGCTTTATCATATTCTTGCTTGTTCTTCGATTGCTTGCAGGAATAGACCTTCGTGGTCAGGTTGATCGTGCTCCGGTGTGGTCAATAACCTCTCGGAGTTGGTTTAGCGATTGCTAAGGCGCAACGTCGTACACGTTTGTAGTTGGATCGTCGAAGTCGACTCCACCAAATCGATAGTTATCATCTCATCGAAAGATCGGGACATCTCCATCTTTATCAAGTGGTATCAGTTTTTAGGGTGCTCAGTGAGATTTTCCAGTTTTTATAGTCTAGTTTGCATCTGTTCTTCAAACCTAGAGTCCAAAAAAAAGCCACAAAAAAGAGTTAGAATAGTTCATTCGTGTCCCAGACAGTCTGAGCCTTTACGCCATTACCACTTAGTTCTTGCATTGTTGAATTTTTAGTTGCATCGTGTGTTGAGTTGCTGGTTTTAGTGTCTAAATTTTTAGAGTTTCAAGTTCTAGTCACGTTTTGTTTACAACGCATCCGCATCTGCATCCATATACACTATCGTCCACTTCTTTGACATCTTCCGCTGCCACATATATTGTTCGCCACCATCACCACTATACATCCACTTTCACTGTTTGTCGTCATCGTCTCTTGGTTCATCTTGGAGAGAGATAAAGAAAAAATCCTGATGGATTGTGCATGCTTATTTGGAAGTTGAGATCGCAGTAGAAAAAGAGAGAAAAAAAAGGAAGGGAAGAGTAAAAAAAGGGTTTGGCCGAATCTGTATTGGGATTGTTTTCGTTGGAAACTAAGGTGTACTACTACCAGATTCGGTTTTGTTGAGTTCTCGTCAGCCAAAAAAAGTGCTGCTCCGAATCTGGTCCCTGTAAGGAAATAACATGAGTTGTTACACGAGTAAAAATAAAGAAGGAAGATACCAGATTCGTTTGCCCACATAGAAAAAAAAGAACAAGATCCGGTTGGAGGTTTCCCTTTTCTGGACGTGTCCTTGGAGAAAAAAATACAACAAAAAAAGAGAAAAAAGATTTGGAAGAAATAGATCACGTGGGTGCTTGGAAGGAAAGTTGAATCTGCAATTAGTGAGGAATCTGTTTGTTGCGGAAAGTTTGGCGCGTATCACGAGGAAATTTTTTTTTAAAAAAAAAGACAAGTGCCAATCGGTTTGGTCGCTGGCCGTTTTTGTTGGGAAATTTTCCTTGAAATTAAAGGGAAAGAAGGAAAGAAGGAAGGACGTGACTTGTGTGCTACTAATTGGAAGGTAATAAAAAACAGATCGGCCAACAAAAAGAAAAAGGGAAACACTTACTTTTTGTAGTCTGATAGGAGACGAGCGCCAGACCACTCGATGGGTGTCGATTCAGTTCGAATCGCACGCTCACGAAAGGTGCTTCACATGTAAAAAAGCAAAAAGGGAAATCCCTTTGGCCTGGAATTAACATCCCGCAATCCCCGCATGCAATCTCTCCCTAATCACTTGCCTCCCATACATCCTGATTCCACTCACGGCCAACTGCACGCACAACCCCGAGCTCGCCTCGCCCAGATCGCCTCCTGCCGCCGCCTCCCACGCACCCGTCTCGATCTCCCGTCGTCGTCGAGCAACACGATCGACCACCTCACCGGCCAGCCTCCTTCCCCTACTCCTCCCCACCACATCGTCTTGTACAACGATCTACCTAGATGCTAATTCTCCACGACACCACGACCGCAGTCCGACACGGACGATGATAGCTGGCACCGGCGGCCGTGAGTAAGAAGTTTGATGGCAAATCCCACGGTGAGTGGCAAGTCACAATGGGAGTTGATTCCAGTGTGTGTTCCTCACTGATTTTCCTGATCACATTACAATGATTTAATTCTCTTATGACAGATTCTTGTGTGCTTGATTAGTAGGTGGCCGTGATGCCTATCCCAGCAGGGAGGTTGAAGTAGGTATCGAGCAATGACCAAGTGACATCAGATTGCTTCCTTCGCCTCTAGCGCCATCCCTTGTCTACAGCGATGGGAGCACTCCAAGCCGGCTGCACAAAACAGTGGCTCGCATCGTCGGCTGACCTAGTTTTAATTTGATTTCAGTTGTCCTACTTTGCTGTAAAGGAGGTCTCGGCTAATGGTGCACCGTTGCTGCAGTGCCGCTCCATACATGTCAATCCTTCTTAATGTCGCTAACCATGGCTATAGAAGGAAGCACGACCACCACAGGAAGGACACACACCTACCATCACAAGGAAGCATGGCCGATATCGGAAGGAAGCACAACGACCATGCATGGCCAGCATTGGAAGGATGCACGCCCGCCATCAAAATAGACTCCCGACTATGATCGCAATGAAGCACGACCAACTTCGAAACGAAGCTTGGTGACCATCGGCCATTGGTGTTTGAGTGTTTGAACTGTGCCTAGATTCCACGTTTTGTTTTATGGGACCAAATTCTGATTTTTTGGATGCAAATTCTAGTTTCTTTGATAGTATTTGCTACAAATGTTACCTGCGTCTCATTTTACAATTTTAGCAATTGTCTTTACTATCAACGCTGAAAGATGCCACGCTGCCATATTATACACCATACATATGTTTCTTTGTTTTAGGTAGTTTCTCTTCCATAGTTATAGCCTCCAAATTTTGTCTGTGCCATTCTCTCATGTAAACATTCTCTTCATTAATACTGCAGGTACATATAGTAACAATTGTTGCTTCCGACATCCGATACATATGCATCATGCTAAACCGATGCATGCTTCAAGCAGTTGTGTGTGCTCTCTTCATGGTCGATCGGTGTCGTGAGACAGGTATATATGGAGGCAAGTAGTGCATGCACTAAGAAACATGGCAAAATGTGGATCCACCTCACAATGAGCATGTCCACCCTGCTTGATGAAGGGACGCAAGTCCATAGTCTTTAGAAAATAACAATATGCACTTAGGAAACATTGTACTATTTGTGTCTAGAAGGAAGCAAATTTGTAGCATATCCGAAACATGTTGTATGTACGGACAAAGCACAGAGAAAACTTATGTTTGGTTACAAGCAAATTATTTTTAGAGTGGAAACACTTATGTAGTGGATGAAAGCAAAAAGTTCTTGTGTTGGAAACATGTACAATAAAAAGAGTAAATGATGGGACACAAAATTTCCCTTGTGAAAACAAATACTTGGATGCAAGATTTTGATCTTTGCTCTACTGTGAGTGTTTTACCACCACATCCCACTAGTTCATAGGAACATTATTCTTTGATTTTGTTTTTTGTTTCTACTAATCATGGCAGGTTCCAGAGTGAATTGGGCTTCATCGATCATGGGAGACGTGCCATCACCTCAGAAAATACAACCACCATCTCAAGAGCTACAAAGACATCAGAATGCGCACAAACAAGTTCTTGTTTCCATGCCACCTTTTAATGGCCGTTTTAAGCCTGATTTATATATTGAATGGGAGTTCGAAATAAATGCTATATTTGCTTCCCATAATTATTCTGAACGTCAAAAAGTTAAGGTCGCGGTTGGTACTTTCACTGATTTTGCTACTGTTTGGTGGAGTGAACATTGTCGGTTATACCCTGATTATGTACCTACTACTTGGGATGATTTAAAACTTGTCATGGGAGAGAGATTCGTCGATGTTTATTATACTCGTGGCATGATAAAAAAAACTACAACATTTAAAACAAGGTAGTGACACCGTAACAAAATATTATGATGATTTGCAAACTACCTTGTTGCATTCCTTTTTATAGGAAACTGAAGATGATTTTATGGATAGGTTTTGGGGAGGATTAAACCGTGATATTCAAGAGATACTAATTCTGAAGAGTGTTATCCTATGGACCATTTGTTTTGTCTTGCTTGCAAAGCTGAACAGGAAATAAAACAACATGCTGCCCACAAGGAGAACAAGCGCGATGTGCACATTCCAAGAGTTGATACGGTTGTCCCTTCAACTACTAGGTATACTTTGACAACCACATTCGTTGTTGTGAGGACTGCATCACCTCCATCATGTGACACATCACCATCGAGAGTGCCTACATCATCTGAGTTGATCATAAGAGGTAATGACAAAGGTACTGATCTTCCATCTCCACATGAGTATGATGATTGTCTTGTCAATTTAAATGCACCATGCGTTGAGCTACCCACTACTTTGATCGCACTAGCTATTTTAGAGGACTATGTTGATGATTTGACTTTGCCATGTGATCAAACAATTTTAAGTGAACACATTGAATTAACTATTGATGCAAAAGAATCATGTGAATCAGGGAATAAATCAGATCAAATACGTTTGAAAATAATTGTGCCAATGTTTATATTTTTACTGATCTCAGCTGGAGCACATGTGCTCCAACTGAGATCAGTAAAAATGGATGACATATACATATACAACATGTACACCTTGTTTCTTTTTGTTAGCCACATTTCAAATTAAGCAACGCCGAGGACGGCTTTCTTTTCAACAAGGGGATGATGATGAGGACATGGCTACCATAGTTACACCCATCTCCCATGCTGTTTTACCTCTTTGAACAATTGCTAGAGCTTAGATACACCAATTAAATTATCAGGTACTTTCATTTATTGGTAATGTCTCTAGTGCTCATGAGAATATGATGTTGCCTAAGTTAGATACATTTGTGTTGGTGCAATTGAAGGGCCTAGAACGGACAAGAAGGATGAACATTGGAGCATGGTCAAGCACAAAGAAGAAGGTGCGTGCAAAGAGAACAAGAACGGAGGTTCAAGTGGAGATTTTCGAACTTTAAAGCCACCATGATGACATACAAGAAGATGGACGAAATATACAAGACCGCCTTTCATAAATTTCGTCCATAGCTTATTATTGGTATTGCGCCACCTTATTTTCGACCAGGCCCATGTAATCTATTTTTAGAGTCCATGTCGTAGGGGAAACGACTTAGTAGGTGTTTTAGTCCCACCTTGCCAAGGGTGGACAAAATCCCCTCTTTTTTCCCTATAAATACAGCCCTTAAGGCATCGTTTAGACTTGGGATTTGTTTAGTTAAAATTTGGCCAACGCAACTTCGTTGTACTTCGTTTGTGTACAACAACGAGGCCAAGACCACTTTCATATCCCCACCATTGTCAATACTTCATCCATATTCGCAATATTCAGATTGCTTTATCATATTCTTGCTTGTTCTTTGATTGCTTGCAGGAATAGACCTTCGTGGTCAGGTTGATCATGCTCCGGCATGGTCAATAACCTCTCGGAGTTGGTTTAGCGATTGCTAAGGCGCAACGTTGTGCACGTTTGTAGTTGGATCATCAAAGTCGACTCAACCAAATTGATAGTTATCATCTCATCGAAAGATCGGGACACCTCCCCCTCTATCACCAAGGGTACCAAACAAACGTGCATCACGTAGAGCAATAAAAACAACACATAGATGTTCCAAATGTTCTTCCAAAGATTTTCTATAAATCAGTATATTATCAAAATAGACTACCACAAATCGTCCAATGAAAGCACATAAAACTTTGTTCATTAATCTCATGAAAGTACTAGGTGCATTAGTTAACCCAAAAGGCATGGATAACCACTCATATAATCCAAAATTTAGTTTTAAATGTTGTTTTCCAGTCATCTCCCAATTTCATACGAATTTGATGGTATCCACTACGCAAATCAACTTTGGAGAATATTGTAGAGCCACTCAATTCATCAAGCATATCATCTAGCCTAGGAATAGGATCACGATAACGAATACTAATATTATTAATGCCTCTACAATCAACACACATATGCGACGTACCATCCTTTTTCGGCACTAGTATAATAGGAACAACACAAGGACTAAGAGATTCGCGTATATAACCTTTGTCGAGCAGCTCCTGTACTTGACGCATAATCGCCTTCGTCTCCTCTGGATTGGTACGGTATGGTGCACGGTTGGCTAGTGATGCATCGGGAATTAAGTCAATCTGATGCTCAATCCCTCGAATAGGTGGTAATCCCGATGGCACGTCTTGTGGAAAGACGTTAGCAAACTCCTGCAAAATGTTAGTGACAGCAGGAGGCAAAGAGGAAGGCACATCCTCGAATGAAAATAATGCCTCTTTGCACACAAAAGCATAGCAAACAAATATGCTGAAATCTAGCTCATCAATATCAAATTTGGTGGCAAGTAAACATGCACTTTTCAATTTAATTTCAGAAGCAACACTATACAGTTTATTATTAGGCTTCATGTGTTGCTCAAATTCTTTTGCCACAATCTGATTTTCACTCTTATTTTTCTCCTGTTTTGCTTTATTAGCTCTATTACTATCATCTTTCCAAATGGAATCAGGAGACATAAGAAGCAAAGTAATATGTTTATCCTTATGAACAAGAGTATACTGATTGTTTCTACCATGGTGTATGGAATTTTCATCAAATTGCCATGGTCTACCAAGTAATAAGGAATATGCTTGCATAAGTACTACATCACAATCAACATAATGAGCATGTGTAGAGATACCTAAATGCACACAAACAGTATGTGTTACCTTAACCTTACCGATGTTGTTGAACCATTCGATGTAATAAGGATGTGGATGTGGTCTTGTGGTGAGACATAGCTTCTCCACCATTTCAATGCTAGCCAAGTTGTTGCAATTCCATCCATAATTGATGACGCGGACAGAACGTTCCTTTACAAGTCCCTTTGTATGGAACAAATTATGCCTCTGAATTTGTTAAGCTCGTGTCACCTGCACAATCAAAACACATTGAGCAACTAAACATTCATACCTGTCAGCATCTTCAGCAGTCATGTATTGCGTCTCACGATCATATCCACCGTGTTCTCCACTTGTAATTTGAGCCAAAGTCTCCTCATCACAGTCACTAGCAAACTCATACCCACCATCCTCAGTAGCAATCATCACACGCTTAGATGGGCATTTTCTTGCATAATGACCTCCACCTTTGTAAGGATGACAAATAATATCATGTGTTTGCCCTCTTGATGCCATGGATGAAGGAGAGCTCTGTACGGGACCAGAAGGGGTACTCCTGGCAGACGGTGGTGGTGGTGCCTGTTTTCTTGTATCTCGGTTGGAATTGGCAACGGAAGTAAGTGGTTCTATAGTAGGACGTGTGGGAGTAGAGGATGTACGTGGTGTCCATGATGAAGATCGACTTGCAAAAAAATTAGTTTGCGCCAATGCCTGTCGATCCCGCACTTCACGTTCAGCTTTACAAGCAGGATGGAATAAACGAGTGATATTATTATACTACTTATACTCTAGAATGGTCTGAACCTCTTTATTTAGTCCACCCATAAAACGTGCAAGCATAGCTTCATTATCCTCAACAATACCACATCTAATCATGCCAGTTTGTAATTCCATAATATTCTTCTACATAATTTTTTCCTTGTCTTAAACACTGCAATTTTTGAAGCAATTCACATTGATAATATGGTGGAACCCAACGAGTACGCATAGCAGTTTTCAAAGTAGCCCAAGTAGCTGTAATAGGATATAATCTACAATGTTCAGACCACCAAACAGAAGCGAAGCTAGTGAATTCACAAACAGCAGCAGCAACACGTCTCTCCTCAGGATATTGTAAGCATGCGAAACGTTGTTAGTTTCTAACTCCCAAGTAAGATATACATCAGGAATGTATCTACCCTCAAATGGTGGAATCTTCAATTTCAGTTTAGGAATATGGTCATAATCTCGTACCCGAGGTGGAGCTGCAGCCCTACCGTTGCGATTATATGCCTGAGGTCGACCTACTGGTGGTGGTGCTGGTGGTTGCACGTAGTTCAAATTTTGATCAACCTCATGCTCGTAAATGTCCTCCACCTCTGCAGTAGTAGCAGGAGCTATAGAAGCATCAACAGCAGTAGCAGCGATACCAAAATTTTGTCCTAGATCAAGGGGAACGCACAGTGCTCGTCCCACTTTGATTTGTAAGGCGGCGTTGTTGTTGTTGTAGAGGTGCAATAGGTGCAGCCGGCGGTGGTTGTGGAAGACGCGCGAGCAATTCATTAAACTTGTTATTGAGCTTTGTTTCAAACGTCTTCTTAATGCCATCTATCTTCTCCATGGCCTCTTCAAATCTGTTTAGCACATCTTGCACCTGTCCACTCATCATTTGCTAAAATTTATCATGTAGCTGTTTGTTCATCATGTTCTCCCAATCAGTCTCATCGGCTTGTGATCCTACCATGGTTAGAAACAAGAGAAACACACAAGAATATGATCCTACAGACTACTAGGAAGTGGTGGTGGTGGTGGTGGTGGTGTGTCACAAATCCGTCAAGGAAATCGCAAATACGTATCAGTTCTTACCCAAGAGCGAGTGGTGATCGGCAACCGTTGTAGTCAAAACTCTGAAAGCTTGGATAGAGCGATTACCAGGGAGAGTCAAACGCATGACGTAGATGTATGTGGAGCTGGGAAGGCTTATAATATGGTAGCAAAAAGGGTCAACAATAATCAATTCAGAGATGCAAAGTTGAATAAACGCTCAACGATGGTACTCTGCTAGTCCTAGGCTAGATCGTGCTAGAGACGTGAGCCTAGAACACTAACAAAATCACGGCGCGGCACGTAAATTAGGGAGGAGCACACTCTGAATTCTTTTTCCTTTTTTCCTCTTTTTTTGTTCCGCGACAAATTTTTTTTTGAAAAGGTCTACAATTTCTTTTGAAGTGGAACTATTTTTCTACTGCGGGTAGCACTAAAGTTGGGGAGTCCGACATGGTCACAACATGGAATATGTCGTGATCTGGAAATAAAAAACAAAGGAACAAATACTGGACTAGGAGCAGGACTGGTCGTGGAGATGAATCTGGTGGAAACTCGGACTGGTGGCAGATATATCTAGGGCGGTGGAACACGAACTGGTGGCGAATCTGTGATGGAGGTGGACTCAGATTGTCGTGATGGCGGTGAATATGTGGTATATGGTAGTGGTGATGATGATGGTGGTATATGGCAGCGGTGACAACAATGGTGGTATATGGCAGCGGTGATGACGACGGTGGTATATGGCAGCAGTGATGACGATGGTGCGGCGGCGGTGTGACAACTTGTGAACCAAACTCGAAACTCTAAAGGACTTGACACTAAGACCAGTAACTAGACACGACAATGTAACCGCAAATTCAACAATGCAAAATCGATGAACTAACCCTAATTTTTTTGGATTTTTCGTGGACTGTAAGTATGAAGAACAGATTCGATCTAAACTACAAAAAACTGTGAAATCTCTCCCAGCAACCTGAAAATACGATACCACTTGATAGAGGCGAAGGTGTCCTGATGTTTCGATGAGATAGCTATCGTTTTGTGTGGGAGTCGACTTTGACGATCCCACTACGAACATGCGAAGACGTCGCGCCTTAGCAATCGGTAAACCAACTTCCGAGGGGTTATTGACCATGCCGGAGCACGATCAATCTGACCACGAGGGTCTATTTCCTGTGAGCAAACGAAGAACAAGAAGGAAACTAAGATTGGAATATGGATATTGCAAATATAAGATGAAAGATTTATTGATCAAGATGGGGTTCTGTGACATCTTGCTCTGGTCGTTGAACACAAACGAAGTACGCGAAATTGCAGCTATGGCAAACTTTTAATCTAAACAAAACCCAAAGTCTAAATGGCACCCTAAGGGCTATATATATGGAGGAGTAGGTGGGAATTTCGCGACCCTTGGAAGAGGTGTCCGAAACCAACCCTATCTCTTGTTTCCTAACACATACGGACTCTAAAAACATCCTATACTTACGTATTTTGAAATTACATGGGTTTGGCCCAATAATAAGGTGACGCAGCACCTATAATAGCCTCTGGACGAAATTTGGGAAGTGGCATCTTGATGCGGAGCATCCTACGGGCATCACCATGTCAAGAGTCCGTTTGGTAAGTGACATGTGCGACCTCTACTTTTCATACATAAAGATGAATCTTCTCCTTTACACGTGTTCACTTGACCCTTTCGAGGATGGTATACTATTTGAATCTCCACTCGTGTGCATGCATAGGTATCGCCGGAGCTTCACGGACGAGGAGGAGGAGTGTGAGCGCAACGGATCAACTACACCATCTGTGAAGGAATCATGGAAGAGAAGACGGAAGAATACAGAGTTGCGGCGTCTACAATGGTCGGACGACCGACGTGCCACCAGACGTCCGGCACTCTACAATGCCCGGACGACCGGCGTCCATCGGACGTCCGACACACCTTCCACCCAGCCAGACGAAGAGACTACAACCGCCGGACGACCGATTTCCACCGGACGTCCGACAAGTACCAGGGACCGGACGACGACGCTGACCGGGCGACCGGTGCCACATGTCCAGAGAAGAAACGTCGGGAGTCCGACGCCCTCCAGATGTCCGGACCCCCGCGAGCGACTGAACGTCTGACACTGCCTGTGCGTAGCTGGGCTTTTGGCCTTGTATCCCTCTCCCACTTACACCTTCCACCCAGCCAGACGAAGACGCTACAGCGGCCGGATGACCGATGACCATCGGACGTCCGATAAGTACCAGGGACCGGACGACCGGTGCCACCAGTCCAGAGAAGAAACATCGGAAGTTCAACGCCCTCCGGACCACCGTGAGCGACCAGACGTCCGGCCCCAACCGGGCGTCTGACACTGCCTGTGCACAGCCGGGCATTTGGCCTTATATCCCTCTCCCACTTACCCCTCCATGGCTTAGACTATAAATAGACCTCCCCCTCGTCCTTTCTAGGGGCAGCAAAGTGATAGCTCATTTTGATGTGAGCTTTGCTCCTACCACTCCCCCTCTTGAGAGATAGAGACCACCACTCCATGGAGTTCAAGATCTCCATGTGAGAAGATCCTGCGGGATATCATCAAGACCCCATCAAAGGATGATCCGTCTAGGATAACATCAAGACCTCCTCTTGGAGATGAACCTTACCTTGTATCTTTCCCTTTGTTGTTCATGTACCTTGTGGATCTTGTGTGTTTGATTGTCTAGTGGATGTGTGATTGAACTTGTTCTTGAGTGTTTCCCCTTGTGATTTCTCCCCGTTCTTCCCCGTGTTCATCGTGTTCTTTGAGGGATCCCACTCCAATCGTGAAACATTGGCCTACACCGGGTTAGCCCCGTATCTTATGGTATCATGAGCCACGTTGATCACGTATTGGGAGTCCCTCCCACCGTTTTCTAGCCTTCTTTCGCTTGATTTTGTCCTAAATTTCGAAAATCCCCACCATAAATAGCCCCAATTTTTTTTGTGATTTGTTGGTTTGATGATGTTTTGTTGATTTCGATCCATGGATTTGCTTGTTTCGTGTGGATCTAGCATTTCCCCAAGTTTCCCCTTCTTCCATCCACGAAATCAAATCAATTTTGACCCCGAAATATCTATTTTCCGTCCAAAATTGCATCCCGAAACTCGGATCTCGAGTTGACCCCGACCCACCGGATGACCGATGTTTTTACGGAAGTTTGGAGCCCCTGGAACCATCGGACGACCATCACTTACCGGATGTACGACACCCCCGAGCCAGTACCAAAACATTGGATTTCTGGCCATTTCCGGACGTCCATCCCGTGCTCCAGCCACCGGTCGTCCGACCCTTATCGGACGTCCGACCCCTGTGAAAACTGACTTCGGCTGATATTTATTTCGGACATAACTAATTCATCTGAACTCTGATTTTGACGTTCTTTAGCTCATTTTGAAGCTCTTGACATCCCCAATCCCACAAAAATACCACCAACATCAATTGACTCTATCAAATTTTGAAAATTTGGCATCTTTGCCTAGGGCTTTCACCACATCATCCACTACACCACCACCGACTTCCGCAACCTAACCCATTTTGTTCACGATAGCATTAGTAGTTGCTTGAGTAGTGATTCGAGTCTCCTAAGGTGTTTCAGCTACTTAGGGACGGTTTCTTCGTCATGAACTACCACCTCCACTTCCACATAACCTTGCCCACCATACACTTCCGGCAACCCAACTTGACCCAATTTTGTTTGTGCTTGTTTGAGTTGTGGCTCGTGTCTCCTAAGGTGTTTCGGTTACTTAGGGATGGCAACTTCAACTCGGACACGTGTATAGCCCATCACTCCCCTTCCGCAATGCCAAGTGCAAAACTTCCACCGCTTTTCACTAGCACCATTTGACTTTTGTCCTTGAGATTTTGAGTTGTGGTTTTTCCGTTTCCTAAGGTGTTTCGGATAATTAGGGATGGTTCAACTTCGAGAATACCGCCACTCATCATCGCCACGAGATTGTCATCTACATTGACAACTTTACCATTTTGACACCCCCCAACCATAAGCAAGGACGATAACCTCGATGACATCATTGTACATTCTCCTTGCCATTACATTGTTAAACCCTAGCCCATTTTCGTCACTTGCATATCGAGACTAGCCGTTGAATATTGCCAGCAATGTTACTTGTGCACATTAGTGATCATTGGTCTACACCTTCCATTGCATATATACCATATCATCTTGGTATCATCATATCATCTCTTGTGTCACAAGATTGTTCCCGCATATATATACAATTGCTATCTTGGTTTGTGCAAAGTGGCCACACAAAAAAAGAATAATCTTTTAAACAAAAAAGATAGTGAACAAAGAGCTTGTAAGAAATAGCCATCGCATCACAATATATCATATGGTATCATACTCGATCATCTTGGATCATCTTGTGCTAATGCACCGGAACATACATACATAGCATACTTGGGATAGAAAGTTTATCCATTCTTGTATCTTATAGGTTGTGCATAAGTGTCGTATCCGCCTACAGAGCAATCATGCTAGAATCTCTCTTGATTTGTGCAACACGAGCATTTTCCGTGGCTTCCACATTTTGTGCTCATTCCTTGGTTGCACGACCACATTTATCTATCCGTGTGTGTGTCTCCTGTGCCATTCATTGCTATTTGTCTACTTGTTGCACTTGCAAATTTGTGAATCTCTTTCAACATTAATGACTCTTTCTAACTTTTTGCATCAAATTTTTGTGCCACTATCCTCACCGAGATCCACCATAAGCTTTACTTGATAGGTGTGAGTGAACAAGTCCGGTACCAATTCCACTATTCTTTCATTTCACATTGAGTGAAACGGGATACATCCTCAACTTTGGGAAAAGTTAACTTGGTATTGTTTATCTCATTTCCTACTCACCTCTACTCGAGTCTTGTGATGGATAGGCAAGGCATTTCACCTTCGGTCTATAACAACAACGACGAGTTCGATGCCACAAAAAACAACTTCGACGCTAAGATGCAAGCTCAAATGGAGGAGATCAAAGCCCTCATCAAGTCCTACAAGCGATCTTTGATAGAGGCAAAGGTGTCCCGTCTTTCAATGAGATGGTGGCTATCATTTTGGTGGAAGTCGACTTTGATGATCCGACTATGAACGTGTGAGGACGTCGTGCCTTAGCAATCGCTAAACCAACTCTGGGAGGTTATTGACCATGCCGGAACATGATCAACGTGACCACAAAGGTCTATTTCCTGCAAGCAAATGAAGAACAAGCAAGAAACTAAGATTGCAATCTAGATATTGCGAATAAAAGAGGAAAGCTTTATTAATGAAGATGGGGTTCTATGACGTCTTGGTCTGGTTGTTCAAAACAAACTAAGTATGCGAAGTTGCAGCTATGGCGAACTTTTAATCTAAACAAAACCCAAAGTCTAAAGGGTGCCCTAAGGGCTGTATATATGTAAGAAGAGGAGGGGAATTTCCTGGCCCTTGGGGGAGGGGTCCGAAACCAACCATATCTCTTATTTCCCCACACATACGGACTTTAAAAATAGCTTATACTTATGTATTTGGAAATTACATGGGCCTGGCCCAATAATAAGGTGACGTGATAACCCACAAGTGTAGGGGATCGCAACAGCTTTCGAGGGTAAAGTATTCAACCCAAATTTATTGATTCGACACAAGGGGAGCCAAAGAATATTCTTGAGTATTAGCAGTTGAGTTGTCAATTCAACCACACCTGGATAACTTAGTATCTGCAGCAAAGTGTTTAGTAGCAAAGTAGTATGATAATAAAGGTAACAGTAGCAAAAGTAAAGATAAATGTTTTTGGGTTTTTGTAGTAGTTGTAACAGTAGCAACGAAAAAGTAAATAAGCGAAGAACAATATGTGAAAAGCTCATAGGCAATGGACCAGTGATGGATAATTATGCCGGATGCGATTCCTCATGTAATAGTTATAACATAGGGTGACACAGAACTAGCTTCAATTCATCAATGTAATGTAGGCATGTATTCCGTAAATAGTCATACGTGCTTATGGAAAAGATCTTACATGACATCTTTTGTCCTACCCTCCCGTGAAAGCGGGGTCCTAGCGGAAACTAAGGGATATTAAGGCCTCCTTTTAATAGAGAACCGGAACAAAGCATTAGCACATAGTGAATACATGAACTCCTCAAACTACGGTCATCACCGAGAAGTATCCCGATTATTGTCACTTTGGGGTTGTCGGATCATAACACATAATAGGTGACTATAGACTTGCAAGATAGGATCAAGAACACACATATATTCATGAAAACATAATAGGTTCAGATATGAAATCATGGCACTCGGGCCCTAGTCACAAGCATTAAGCATAGCAAAGTCATAGCAACATCAATCTCAGAACATAGTGGATACTAGGGATCAAATTCTAACAAAACTAACTTGATTACATGGTAAATCTCATCCAACCCATCACCGTCCAGCAATCCTACAATGGAACTACTCACGCACGGCGGTGAGCATCATGAAATTGGTGATGGAGGATGGTTGATGATGGCGACGGCGACGAATCCCCCTCTCCGGAGCCCCGAATGGACTCCAGATCAGCCCTCCCGAGAGAGATTAGGGCTTGGCAGCGGCTCCATGTCGTAAACCGCGATGAAACTTTCTCTCTGATTTTTCCCCCGAACTTGAATATATGGAGTTGGAGTTGAGGTCGGTGGAGGTCCAGGGGGCCCACGAGATAGGAGGCCGCGCCCTAGGGGGGCGCCCCTGTCTCGTGGACAGCTTGTGGGCCCCCTGGTCTTGATTCTTTCGCCAAAAATTCTTATTAATTCCAAAAAGTGCCTCCGTGGATTTCCAGGACATTCCGAGCACTTTTCTTTTCTACACATAAAACAACATCATGGCAGTTCTGCTGAAAACAGCGTCAGTCCGGGTTAGTTTCATTCAAATCATGCAAGTTAGAGTCCAAAACAAGGGCAAAAGTGTTTGGAGAAGTAGATACGTCGGAGACGTATCAACTCCCCCAAGCTTAAGCCTTTGCTTGGCCTCAAGCAATTCAGTTGATAAACTGAAATTGAAAAAGAAAAACTTTTACAAACTCTGTTTGCTCTTGCTGTTGTAAACATGAAAAGCCAGCATTCAAGTTTCAGCAAATATTATGAACTAACCATACTAACAATAACACCTAGGTCTCACAATTACTCATATCAATAGCATAATCAGCTAGCGAGCCATAATAATAAAACTCGGATGACAACACTTTCTCAAAATAATTATAACATGATATAACAATATGGTATCTCGCTAGCCCTTTCTGAGACCGCAAAACATAAATGCAGAGTACCTTTAAAGATCAACGACTGACTAAACATTGTAATTCATGGTAAAAGAGATCCAATCAAGTCATACCCAATATAAACCAATAGTAATGAATGCAAATGACAGTGTGCTCTCCAGCGGGTGCTTTTAATAAGAAGGGTGATGACTCAACATAAAAGTAAATAGATAGGCCCTTCGCAGAGGGAAGCAGGGATTTCTAGAGGTGCCAGAGCTAGATTTAAAAATAGAGATTGAATAACATTTTGAGCGGCATACTTTTACTGTCAACCCAACAACTATGAGATGGATGTATCTTCCATACTACATGCATTATAGGCAGTTCCCAAACAGAATGGTAAAGGTTTATACTCCCCCAACCACCAACAAGCATCAATCCATGGCTTGCTCGAAACAACGAGTGCCTCCAACATACAACAGCCCTGGGGGAGTTTTGTTTAATTATTTTGATTTGCTTTGATCTTTTTGGATCATGGGACTGGGCATCCCGGTTACCGGCCCTTTCTCATGGATGAGGAGCGGAGTCCACTCCTCTTGAGAATAACCCACCTAGCATGGAAGATATAGGCAGCCCTAGTTGAAACATGAGCTGCTCGAGCATTCAAAACAGAATTTCATTTGAAGGTTTGGAGTTTGGCACATACAAATTTACTTGGAACGGCAGGTAAATACTGCATATAGGTAGGTACAGTGGACTCATATGGAACAACTTTGCGGTTTAAGGAGTTTGGATGCACAAGCAGTATTCCTGCTTAGTACATGTGAAGGCTAGCAAAAGACTGGGAAGCGACCAAATGAGAGAGCGACAACAGTCATAAACATGCATTAAAATTAATTTACACCGAGTACAAGCATGAGTAGGATATAATCCACCATGAACATAAATATCATGAAGGCTATGTTGATTTGATTCAACTACATGCGTGAACATGTGCCAAGTCGAGTCACTCAATTCATTCAAAGGAGTATACCATCCTATTATACCACATCATAATCATTCTAATAGCATGTTGACACGTAAGGTAAACCATTATAACTCATAGCTAATCAAGCATGGAACAAGCAACTATAGTCTCTAAATGTCATTGCAAATATGTTTACTTCATAATAGCTGACTCAGGAACGATGAATCATCATATTTACAAAACAAGAGAGGTCGAGTTCATACCAGCTTTTCTCATCCCAATAAGTCCATCATATATCGTCATTATTGCCTTTCACTTGCACGATCGAACGATGTGTATAATAATAAGAGTGCACGTGCATTGGACTAAGCTGGAATCTGCAAGCATTCAACTCAAGAGAGAAGACAAGTAATATGGGCTCTAAGTTAAATAAACAATCATGCCTATAAGAGCCACTAAGCATTTTCAATATGGTCTTCTCGACCCCCAAAGGAAAGAAAAGAAAATAAAACTATTTACACGGGAAAGCTCCCAACAAATAAAAAGAAGAACTAGAAATCTTTTTGGGTTTTCATTTTAATTGCTACTACAAGCATGGAAATTAAACTAACTAATTTTTTTGGTTTTCTTAAGTTTATCAAACACACAAGAAGAAAACTAGAAAAAGAAAGTTAAACTAGCATGGATAATACAATGAAAGAGTATGAGCACCGACAACTAGTGTGTGAACATGAATGTAAAGTCGGCGAGAAATACGTACTCCCCCAAGCTTAGGCTTTTGGCCTAAGTTGGTCTAGTACCAAGGACCGCCGCTACTCTCCCCGGTGTACTGGGAAGTGTAATCATGATACCACTGGCTGGTCATCTTCGGATCCCACTGCACAGATGATGCACGATAAGGGTCCATCTCAGGTTCCGGCTCAGGTTCAGGTTCTGGAGTAAAAGCTTGAGCTCGATGATTGTTCATCGCTTCCGGCATGACAAGACGATTTTCTGCAAGAAAATCAAACAACAGAGGCTCAGGCAAAATAATAATCTCAATGTGTTTCTTATTAAATCTAAGTTTATAAAAGAGCATCTTCTCTTCATTGTCAACAATAAACTTGTGTGCTACCATGCTCTTGTAATCTAAGATGTGAGGATGCAATTTTATCTCATCCTCCTCATGGTGCCTAATGGGTATCTTAAAATGTTTAGCAAGACGTGCAACATAGATACCTCCAAATATGGGGCCTTTTGTACGATTCAGGGCTAGCCGTTTAGCAACGACGGCACCCATACTAAAAGTATTGTCGCCCAGCAAAGCATGTTGAAGAATAGTAATATCTGGAACGCTCAAATTTCCACTATTTCCACGACCAATCAAGCATCTACTAGCAAATCTGGCAAAGTAGCGTAAAACAGGAAAGTGTATGCTAGAGACTTTTGCCTCAGAGCCCTTCTTTGGCTCTTCCACAGCAATAGTTTTAACGAAGCCACCCACATCTTCACGATGGGGTTCCTCTAATTCTCCCTCATAAGGTATCCTACATACTGCACAAAAATGACGTAAAGACATTTCTTTGAATTCATCATATAAATGAAATGATACTGCAGGCGGTGACTTCTTAGGATAATAATAAAAGTTTTGCACGAAAGTATTGGTAAGTAAGAGATATTGATCGATTCGGTCGTTCATGAAACCGGTGAGGCCTGCAGTCTCGATTAAAGCATAAAAGTCTTCATGAATTCCGGCCTCTTTCAAGAAATCCTTGCATGGCCATTCACACGACCGTACTTCCGCTAAGCGAGGAAGATTATACTTGGCTTTTTCCTTCTCTTTGGCTTGTTTTTCCTCAGAGCTTTGGCTAGAAGAGCCCCTAAAAAGTCTCCTCAACATTTTCTAAAAATTTCAGAAATTTTAGTAACTTCAAAATAAAAGTGAATAAAACTAAACAAGATTGGTAGCACCTACTCCTACAAGTGCCTAGAGCCTATATCATGCATCAAAATTGCTTGGGACCTCATAAATTTAACATGCAAGCTCAAGAACATGGTCACCTATGTAGCAAAAATTTGCAACGAATGGAGCACTAGAACAAAAACTAATTGGACCAATGGAGGAGTCACATACCAAGCAACAATCTCCCAAAGCTGTTATGTGAATGGAGCTTTGAGCTAGGAGATCGAAAATCGCAGCAAAACGAGCTAGAACTCGTTCTTGAGCTGGATGGGGATTTTTTTGGGTAGAAGATGAAGTGTGTGGGTCCTAGCATAAGTGGAGGGGGGCCACCAGGGGCCCATGAGACAGGGTGCACGCCCTATAGGGGGCGTCGGTGTACTAGAATAGGGGTACCCTAGTACCCCGAACTTGTGCACGGGCAGTTGCAGCACCCCGCGGCAAGGCTTGCCGGGCGAACGCCAAGATCCTCCGTGGTTCCCTTGGAGCCATTCAAGAACAAAGTATTTAAGCTCAGGAGACAAGGCCCCGCAAGAGGAGCTTGCCAGGAAGGCCAACCAAGGCACTCCAAGGAACTTGCCCCGACGCGCCACGCGCTCCGGCAAGGCAACAAGGCCTCGGCAAGAGGAGCTTGCCGGGAAGACCAACCAAGGTACCTCGAGGCCCGGCGAGCGACAAGCTTTCGGACCCGACAAGATAACAGCAGCGGCAAGGCGCTTGCCGCGGCAGGCGGCCACTCTGTGCCCACGCTCCAGCGCATCCACCAACGTGTCACTCTGGGGGCCTCTCCAGGCGCGCGTGGCGGGAGGCTGTGCAGCCAGCGGTGCGCAGTGGCATGCGAAGCTGACAAGATCGCCATCGTGGCGAACGGTGGCGCCCCTAACGGTCCTTTTCTGCACTGTTTGGGCGACTCAGACGGGCATTTAATGCCCTTGTCCCCTGCCGTCAGGGTTAGGTAGGGTGCACTGTACAAGTAACTATACCAACCACCTTGCTTTTTACATTTGTACCCTTCTCTGCGTTGCCACCTGTCGGTGACCCCTTTAGCATATAAAAGGAGGCCCATGCGCAACGTAGAGGGGGTTCGGGAGGTTGGACTCATTCGTAAGCCAGAAAACACTTAGCTCTCGCGAGCAAGAACCTAATACATCCAGACAAGCAGCAGTAGGAGTGTTATCTCTCCGGAGAGCTCCGAAGCTGGGTAAAGCGCTCGTGTGCTTCGCCTCGATCTGCTCTTCGTGTGATCTCCGCCCCCCCCGCTGAACCGAAAGGGGCTCGGTCCGCCGGCCCCATAGGTGTTCTTGGATCAGTTTCCCCGACATCTTTGGCGTGCCAGGTAGGGGGCGTCGAGATTGTGTGAACCTGATTGGCATTCACACGAGCTAGATCTTCATTCCCTTCATCAACATGCCATCGAAGAAGAAGACTTCGGCGGCAGCCGCTCCGTCCACGTCACTTCCGCCACCGTTGGAGCAAACGGGTGGTGGAATGGGCGCCGGCGGAAGAATGGACATCGACGAGGAAGCTTATGATGCTGCGAGGTCCAAGGACAAGGCTGCACAAACCTCGGCGACTGTACATGTTCCGCGCCACTCTCAGGAGGCGCAAGACCAACAGCATCATGACACTCGCAGTGCCATACGCATGATAGGCCAAGACCAAGCTGGTGGATCTCGGGGCGCTCAAGTCCAGCATGCACGCCAGCGTGCTGGCACGAGCGGGGCACGGTCGCCTGGACGGGATACTGCTCCTTCTAACATAGTTAGAAGTCTGAGCACGTCCCGCTCCTCGCGCCGTCCGCCACTGCCACCCACCACTCTAGCAGAAGCTTTGGCGCGAGCTCAACTGCTCCTAGATTACCCTCCAACGTCAGACAAGATCAACGAATGGAGGGCCACCATTCAGAGTCTCAACGGCTACACCAACGACGACACTCCATGGCGGCCGAGCGCATCGCCGCCGCGGCAGCGTTGCCGGGCGCGAGCCGGTGGCGACGAAACGGGTGGAGGTGCAACTACCATGCAATCACCACCCCGAAGGCCAAGATCGCCGACTCGCCGGATCCACCTCGACAGCGACTCCACCGCATCGTCGGATCCACGAGCTCGTCCCGATCAGCGCCGAGTTCTTCATGATCGACAACAAGAAGACGCTCGAACTCGCATCGAGCGCCGAAGAGAAGCGCGACGTCAATCCGACAAGCGCGCTGGGCCCTCTGTTGACATGCATGCGCCAGGGGAACCAGGCGATCTGCCGTACGCGGTAGGTTGCCATGCGTTCACTCGTGAGCTGCGGCAAGTCCAGTGGCCCAGCACGAAAAACTTCAAGCCAGACGTACCGGAGAAGTACGACGGCAAGACGCATCCGTCGGAGTTCCTCAGCATCTACACCATTGCGGTGCAGGCTGCCGGGGGACGGGATGACAAGATCCTTGCCAACTACTTCCCACTGGTGCTCAAGCGCAACGTCAGATCCTGGCTCATGCACTTGCCGAACAACTCCATATCCTCTTGGGCTGATCTGTGCCATCAGTTTGTCGGCGCCTTCGCAGGCGGACACAAGCCTCATGGCCAGGAGAGTGATCTTCATCTGCTCGCCCAGAAGGAAGGAGATCCCCTGCGCAAGTACATTCAGAGATTCAGCTATGTGCAGCACAACATCCCAGACGTCCACCCTGCCGCGTTGATCAGTGCGTTCCATCAGAACGTGCGAAACCGCAGGATGCGGGAGGAAATGGCGATGTGCAAGATCAGGGACGTCAGTGAGTTATATGCACTGGCCGACAAGTGTGCACGTGCTGAGGAAGGGAGGAGACTCCCCAGAGAGAATGTAGGAGCAGGAGGATCTGACAGTGAAGATGCTGCCCCGGCAAGGAAAAACCGGCGGCGAAACAACAGGAGGAGGAAAGGCAAAGAGGTGCTAGTTGTTGAGCAGTCCGGCAACGGTGGTGGCGCCAAGAAAGCCAAAGCTGGTGACTCCGGCAAGGAGGTTGCCGCGGAGGTGGCGGTCGCTGACAAGCAGGACGGCACCAACAAGCAGTATTGCAAGATCCACCACACCAAGGGCCATGATCTCCAGAGCTGCAAAAAAGTCGAGCAGCTTGTTGAGCAACAGAAAGCTGAATACGAGCGGCGCGACAAGGAGAAGGCCCAGGAAGGTGCTGGGGGATCCGGCAAGAAACGTCCCGGCCGAGGAGGACGCCGCGGCAAGGCCAAGCAGCGGCAAGGAGACAGACCTCCTCGCGGCCGCGACAAGGATGAAGATGACGACGACGATGAAGACATGGATGATGAGGAGACTGATGAGCAGGAGTTCCAGAAAGCCACAGAGGTCCTGTGCGTTGACGGTGGTGCTTCTCTGCATACCTCGCACCGTCAGCTCAAGCAGTGGGTGCGGGAAGTTAATGCAGCAGAACCACCCGTCGAGTCACGCAAGCCTCTGAAATGGTCCAGCACGCCTATCATCTTTGATATTGAGGACCACCCTGATCGCATAACTACGGTCGGGTGCTTGCCGATGTTGGTTTCACCAACAATCCGCAACCTCAAGGTCACTAAGATGCTAGTTGATGGCGGGGCCGGCTTGAACCTGATCTCCTCCGCGGTGCTCCAGAAACTCCAGATCCCTGACAGCGAGCTCGAAGAGACCGGTACATTTCAAGGAATCAACCCGGGAAGGAGCAAGCCGAAGGGAAAGATCACGTTGCCGGTAACATTTGGCAGCGAGCTGAACTTCAGGACTGAGAGGGTCATGTTTGATGTTGCTGACTTTCCATTACCTTACAATGGAATCCTTGGCCGTCCGGCACTCGCCAAGTTCATGGCAGCCTCTCACTATGCGTACAACGTACTGAAAATGCCAGGCCCGATAAGTGTCATCTCTGTCCCTGGCGACAAGAAGGATGCTCTTATCTGTGCCGACAAGATCTACCGGGAAGCAGCAGCCGCAGCAGAACGCAAGACACTTGCCGCTGAAGCTCCCGGGGGGAAGAAGAAGACCAAGTCCGGCAAGAGCTCTGATGCCCACTCCGGCAAGCGCACCTCTTCGGAGTGCTGCGCTACCGTCGAGGACGCACCATCGAGCTCCACCGGCAAGTGTAAGAAGGCAATGGCAGCTCCACCTGAGACCAAGAAGGTGTCCGCCAAGGAGGACGGCACTGGTGGTACCTTCACCATCAGCGCCACTCTTGACCCCAAATAGGAAAGCGCCTCGTTGCTTTCCTGCGGGCGAATGTCGACGTGTTTGCGTGGCAACCGTCTGATATCCCCGTGTTCCCAGGAAAGTAATTGAGCACCACCTTGCCGTCTGTCCTCATGCGTGGCCCGTCAAGCAGAAAGTCAGGAAACAGGCAGTGGAGCGCCAAGAATTCATCGCAGAAGAAATCAAGAAGTTGGAAGCAGCAGGCCTTGTCAGAGGAGTGCTCCATCCCACGTGGTTGGCCAATCCTGTTGTCGTGCGCAAGGCTAACGGGAAATGGAGGCTTTGTATTGACTTCACTGATGTTAATAAAGCTTGTCCCAAAGACCCATTTCCCTTGCCGCGCATTGACCAGATTGTTGACTCCACAGCCGGATGTGATTTGCTTTCATTTCTTGATGCATACTCAGGATACCATCAGATCTTCATGGCAGAAGAGGATGAAGAGAAAACCGCATTTATCACCCCGTGTGGCACGTACTGCTTCGTACGGATGCCTTTCGGTTTGAAGAATGCTGGTTCAACATTCGCAAGGGTAGTCCACCACGCTTTTGAGCCGCAGATGCACAGAAATGTGGAAGCCTACATGGATGACATAGTGGTCAAGAGCAAGAACAGGGCGACCCTGATTCAAGATTTAGACGAGACATTCGCAAATCTGCGCAAGATCAACCTCAAGCTTAACCCCGAGAAGTGCGTGTTTGGAGTCCCTTCCGGCAAGCTTCTCGGGTTCTTCGTGTCTCAGCGGGGAATTGAAGCCAATCCCGACAAGATCAAGGCCATTGAGCAGATCGAAGCACCAAAGCGCGTCAAGGATGTACAAAGGCTTGCCGGTTGCGTGGCTGCTCTCAGCAGGTTTATCTCTAGATCTGCTGAGCGCGCCCTGCCATTTTTCAAAATTTTGAAAAAGGCAGGTCCAATAAAATGGACTCCGGAGGCGGAGGCTGCGCTGCAGGACTTGAAGAGATACCTGTCCTCCACTCCAACACTTGTCGCACCGAAGCCGCAAGAGAAGTTGCTACTGTATATAGCGGCAACCAATCAAGTGGTTAGTGCTGTGTTAGTGCCAGAGAGGGAGGCGGATGATGAGCCAGCAACCACGGCAGACGCATCCAGCGACAAGCAGGGGGCTTCGCCGACAAGCTCTGGTCCCGACAGAGATGGATCTGCACAGGAGCATGATAAGATGTAGAAGAGAATGGTGCAGCGTCCAGTTTACTTTGTCAGTTCCCTTCTACAGGGGGCTAGATCAAGGTACTCTGGTGTGCAGAAGTTTCCTTTCGGCCTCCTCATGGCCTCGAGAAAGCTGCGCCATTACTTCCAAGCACATGAGATCACAGTCGTCACTCGCTTTCCGCTGAAGAGGATACTGCAAAATCCAGAAGCAACAGGCAGGATTGTCGAGTGGGCGCCGGAACTGTCAAGCTTTGGCCTCAAGTTTGAGAGCACTTCAACTATCCAAAGCAGAGCATTGGCAGAGTTCATAGCAGAATGGATGCCAACACCAGATGAAGAAATTCCAGAGACGAGCATCCCCGTCAAAGAGGCAAGCAAAGAGTGGCTGATGTACTTTGATGGTGCCTTCTCGCTGCAAGGCGCCGGTGCGGGCGTGCTGCTTGTCGCGCCCACCGGAGAGCACCTCAAGTACGTAGTCCAGATGCACTTTCCCAAGGAGCAAGCAACCAACAATACTGCAGAGTATGAAGGATTGCTTGCCGGTCTCAGAATCGCAGCAGACCTTGGGATCAAGAAGCTCATTGTCAGGGGTGACTCACAGCTTGTCGTCCGCCAAGTGAACAAGAACTACCAGAGTCCATTGATGGAAGCATATGTTGATGAAGTGAGGAAGCTAGAAGAGCACTTTGACGGCCTACAGATGGAGCATATCCGAAGAGCTCAGAATGACATTGCTGATGGCCTGTCAAAGTGCGCCGCACTAAAGTTACCTGTGGAACCAGGGATCTTTGTGCTTAAGTTGACTCAACCATCCGTAACACCATCAACTGGACAAAGCAAGAAGAGGAAGTTGGTTTCTGGTGACTACTTTCTGGCAGAGCTCCCCGAAGCCGCCGCCAAGAAAGTCCCCAAGATCAACACCAAGGATGCTGAGGGGCAGTCTTCTCCGGCAAGCCTTATGGTTTGTTCCATTGAAGCAGACGCTCCCGACAAGTTTTGCTCCGGCAAGCTTGCCGGGGAACATCAAGCTCCGGCAGGGCCGCAAGTCCTTGCCGTAGAAGCGGATGTTCCCGCAGCAGCAGATGTGCCTTTAGTCCTTGTTGTCGAGCCACAAGCTCCAGCATGGGCACAGCAAATTGTCCATTTCCTTCAGACAGGAGAACTTCCCGAAGAGCAAGAAGAAGCGGAAAAAGTAGCCCAGCAGTCAAGTATGTACCAGTTTGTCGATAGCATACTGTACAGAAGAAGACTCAACGGTGTGAAATTGAAGTGTATTTGCCGGGAAGATGGACAAAAGCTGTTGGCAGAGATACATGGAGGCATATGTGGCCACCACATTGGCGCAAGAGCACTTGCCGGCAAAGCTTTCCGGCAAGGTTTCTTTTGGCCGACAGCCCTCCAGGATGCAACTGCACAAGTAACCAAGTGTGAAGCGTGCCAGTTCCACTCCAAACAGATACACCAGCCAGCTCAAGCTCTCCAGACGATCCCTTTATCCTGGCCATTTTCGGTCTGGGGGCTCGATATCCTCGGCCCTTTCCCCCGAGCTGTCGGGGGCTTTGAGTACTTGTACGTCGCAATCGACAAGTTCACAAAGTGGCCGGAAGTGCAGCCAGTGAGGAAGGTGACAGCACAGTCAGCAGTCAAGTTCTTCAGGTCAATTGTTTGCCGTTTCGGGATCCCTAACAGGATCATCACCGACAACGGCACGCAATTCACGAGCCGCACCTTCATGCAGTACGTCCAAGACCTTGGCGCCAAGGTCTGCTTCGCTTCTGTTGCTCATCCGAGAAGCAACGGTCAAGCAGAGAGGGCAAATGCTGAAGTGCTGCGCGGGCTCAAGACCAGAACTTTCGACAGGCTGCGCAAGTGCGGAAGAAACTGGATCGAGGAGCTGCCGGTGGTTCTTTGGTCGATCAGAACGACACCAAATCGAGCCACTGGCCAGACGCCTTTCGCTCTAGTCTATGGAGCAGAGGCAGTTCTCCCCACGGAACTCGTATACGGATCGCCTCGAGTGCTCGCTTATGATGAGCTTGAGCAAGAACAGCTGCGACAAGACGACGCGCTGCTCCTTGAGGAAGATCGTCTTCAGGCTGCTGTACGAGCTGCTCGATACCAGCAAGCTTTGCGCCGCTACCATAGCCGCAAAGTTAAAGCCAGAAGCTTCGAGGAAGGCGACCTTGTTCTTCGGCGCGTTCAGTCCGCCAAGAATTCCAACAAGTTGACGCCGAAGTGGGAAGGCCCTTATCGGGTGAAACGAGTCACAAGGCCCGGCGCTGTCCGCCTTGAGACCGAAGATGGCATTCCGGTGAGCAACTCCTGGAACATAGAACATCTTCGTAAGTTTTTCCCGTAGGGCGCGGTTGCCGGAACCCGTTCCGGCAACCACCTTTTGTACAAGTCTTGCCGCTGTTGCATGTAATCCTTTGTACAAAGCCGGGCGCAGATCCCGTGCATAAATAAAACCCCATGTGCTCCGCACAACTTGTCCATTTCATGCATTAGTTTCTTTCTTGCATGCGTTATCTGACACTTTGTGCAGCACCTACATCCGGTAAGCAATAACGAGCCGAAGGGCTCCATATCATTATTTTCTCTTCTTTCTTCTTTTCAACAAAGGAAAAGAAGGTTCCCTCGCACACAAGTTTGCCGGGGGGGAAGGAGAAGATTGTGGTATGGACCAGGCGTCGTTCAAGCAAAGTTTTGCCTTGCCGGGAAGCAAACGACAGAAAAGCTAAGTTGCCAAAGTTTGAGCAATCAGTTTTTAAATTTTTGAGTTATCTTCCTCGAACGACCCTGCTTTGTATGGAAAACCTGTGCGCGGAGGAACCAACTCGTGGCTAGTTGCGCCCTTACTTTGTTTCGAGTCCGCTCAACAACTTAAGTGTGCTGCATCTAGTCGCGACAAGGTTTCTTGTCGGAAGCAGCGCCGCCAGCAGGCTGCTGACGTTCCGCACTCAGCGCTCGCGGCTCGGGTGCCTGCGCTGACAAGTTCCCTAGAAGCGTAGGGTAAAAACATACAAAGGAAGGAATCTAGTAGAGGAAATAACATAGCAATTGATAACAGAAATAAAGTTATATTACAAGATAACTTGTCGCAGCTCTAACAGACTGTTTTCATAACATGATTAGCAGCGACAAGGGAAAAGAAGAAATGGGCGGCCTAGTCTACGCGTCGCCCTCAACCCTCTTGATCTCGCTCACCTTGTCCACAATGGGTGCGACAAGGGCCTTGAGTGCGTCCCGATCGGCGTCTGGCGGCAAGGACTTGAGGACGTTGGTGAAGCTGAGGCCTGGATTGCGAAAGGCCACCTTCATCAGCACCTTCTGGAGAACCCCGGCGCAGATTTTGCGCGACTCGTCGGCCAGCTGCTTTGGGATCCTCTCCCGAGCCGCTGGAGTGCCGTCGCCACGCCCTTGAAGAACAGGCTGAGCTTGGCGCTGGGTTGGAGATTCTCGTCGGAGGGATACCCAAAGTCCTCCATCCCAGCTGCGCCAGCTCCTCGTCGATGACTGCGGCAATATTCACCAGACCCTCGGTCCAGTGCTCCACAGTATCTCTGAACGAGTTCTGGGTAACTGCGATGCTCTCCAGCAGCGCCGTGTCAGCCTTGACCTTCTCCGACAAGGTCTTCTCCCGCTCCTTGGCGGCCTCCAGCGTCTGCGTCAGCGTGGCCAGCTTCAACTCCAGGTCTGCATTGGAATCCTTGGCAGCGCTGAGCTCCTTGCCCCTCTCAGCGAGAAGACCTTGCAGCTCACCGTGGGCGGCAGCATCCTTCTCACGCTCACGCTTGAGCGCGGCAAGCTCCTCACCGCTCTTCCCAATGTTGGCCTCCAGCTGCGCCACCTTCTCCTCCAGCTCCTTCTTGGCGGCCTCTGCGATTGCGGCAGCGTCCTTTGCTTCCTTGAGCGCCCCGCCAAGTGCTTGCTCGCGCTCGGCGAGCTCGTCCTCGTAGCTATTGAGGTTGGCCTTCCGCTGCACCAATTCGCCTTCTCGCGCGGACTGCCTCTCGGCGGCCAGCCTTTGTTCTTCCTCAGCTTCGGCCTTCTCGAGAAGGAAGGCCGTGCGCTCCTCGGCGAGTCGCTCCCGCTCCTGTGCCAAGGACCGGAGAGTTTTTGATTGTGGCCCCGGAGCTCCTCCGCGCGCTTCTCCATATCGACTCCTGCCTTCGCGACAAGCGCTTCCCCGGAAGCCAGCTTGGCTTGCCGTGCGCGGTAGAGTGACAGCAGCTTCCGCAGCAGCTGCTCCTCCTCAGGCTCGCCACTCCTGCTGCTGGGCGCGTCGACCAACGACGGTCCAGCGGAGGCGGGCACCTCCTCATCGAAAGTTTCCCCCTCGACCGGCGCCCTGGAGCTCGACGCCCAGGGTAGCTTGATGAAGATATCGTCGCCGGCCTTCAAGTAGGCGCCGGGCTTGGGCTCCTCGGAGCCCGGCTCCGCAGCAGCGGCAGAGGGATCGGCGATTGGCGCAGCGCCTGGCGCTCCTGCGGCCTCAGGGTCGTCAGTGCGATCGCCCGACCCCTCGCCGGCTTCTGCGGCGGCAGCCTTGGCGGCCTCCTCGCCGGTGGTCTCATCAGCACCGGCCCCTTCCTCGCCGGCGCCCTCTGTCTCCATTGGCTCAGCAGCAGATGGATCTGAAGAATGAAGAAGGGAGAAAAATCAATCAAAAATCCAAGAGAAGAAAATCAGAAGAAGAAGAACCCAAGGGAAAGTTTTTGGACAAGTGAATTACCTGTGCCAAGATCTGCAGTTGCGGTCTCGGCCGCCGCAGGATCGACGGTGATGTCCCTTGCTGGAGAACCGCCCCTTGCCGGAGAGTTCTCCCTTGCCGGAGAGCGCTCCCTTGCCGGGGACTCCTCCCTTGGCGGCGTAGTCGACGCAGATGGCACTTCGGGACCAGCTTCCGGGCGCTCCTGATGTGGCTGCTCTGCTCCTACACAAATCAACAAGCAAGATATCAACAAAGGAAAAAGCACTCATGCGTGCCTGACAGCAGAAAGCTAACTATGAACTTACGCTGGGGGCTGCGCAGGGGGCTGCTTTGAGGAGTGGTTGCCGGGTCCGTCAAGGTGGTCTCGGACCCACCCCCTACTGACACGGTGGGGTCATCTTCGATGACAATCACCGCGGCCTTGGCCCTCTTCGCCGCTCTCTGGGCCAGCGTCCTGAAAAGAAAGGAGTCCGGATTGAAGCAAGTCAGATACAAGATAAAAACAGCAAAATTGAAGAACTACAAGAGCACCAAAGAAACTTACTCTTCTTCCTCCTCGTCGGAGCTGAGCGCAGAAAGATCGAAGTCCGGCTCCCCTCCGGTGCGGCGAGGCAGAGGAGTAGGATCCCTTGCCCGCTTGGCGGGGGCGGTGGCGGTGGCCCGGGAAGATCCCGCTCCAGTTGCCGCTGCTGCGTGAGGCGCTCCCGCGGCAACATTGCTTGCCGCGGTAGAGCGTGTCGCACAGCTCGGCGGCTGCTGACCCGGCTGCCGCCCCACTACGTCCGCGGCCCTGCGAAGACGCTTTCTTGGCGGGGCCGGGGGCTCCGCCTGTGGCAAGCTTTCTGAAGGCTCGGGCTCTTCTTCGCCAGCCTCGCTCGGCTCAACTTCAGAGCCGGCAGGCTCTTCCTCGCCAATGAACTCCGCGCGCTCGGCGCGGTTTGCCGCCTCTGCCGCCTCCGCCTCCTCTACAGTGAACCCGAACGCGCCCGCGGCAGCTGCGGCCGCAACCTCTTCCGCCCTGGTGGCGATGCGCTGCAGCTCCTCGTCGGTGGTGTCATGGGTGAGGCTCCTCTGCTCGTCAGCACGGACCGGCACTTCTTCCAAGTTGTCGAAGAATGCTTGCACGACGTCATCCGCAGGCTCTTGCCAAGTTGGAACGATTCCGTGTGAATCGCACAACGGCATCATGGCGCGAATCCGGTCAAGCGAAGAATTATTGCACAATGGAACGACGCCCCTCGGCAGCGTGAATGGGTGCTGGGGATCGCGTTTGAACAACTCCAGGAGCATTGCATCCAGCTCCATGACGGTGAAGTTGTAGTTGAGTCCCGGCCGCAGCCTCATGATGTCCGCCGAGTTCTTGAATTCCCAGGCGGGCCTCCCCCTCTCCTGTAAGGGGGCGATGCGGCGGCGGAGGAAATCTGCGCCTACAGCGCCTACAGTGAGCCCGGCAAGCCTGAGGCGAAGGATCCTAGTAATGGCGATCTTCAGCCTCTCGTCTTCCAGGGCCACGTTGCTCCAGTCATTGCCGCGCACTATTGGAGCTTGGCGCACGACGGTGAAGGGCTGCGGATTCTCCTCGACGATCCAGCACCACTCCGCTCTCCACTCCTCCCACTTGCTGTAGAGCTCACCCTCCAAGTACGCCTCCTTCTTGCCGACTCTCGAGATCTAGGCGATCCCTCCGGCAAGCGGCTCTCCTCTCTCTACCCGAGGCATGAAGAAGTGGCGGAAAAGGGCAACATTGGGGTGGACTCCGACAAAGTTTTCGCACAAATGTGCGAAAACTGCCATGGTCAGAACGGCGTTGGGGGTGAAGTCAAGGAGGCGGAAGCCGTAGGTGTTCATGATATCGCAGAAGAACTCCGAGAAGGGCGGGCAGAGCCCGCAATAGAAGAACAGCGTGAAGAATGGGTACCCGTTTGGAGCCAGTCCCGAAGCAGCGGCCGGGAGTACCCTCGTGCGCAGATGCGCCCGCGTCTCCGTCGCCCAAAAGAGGTAGAAGTACTCCCTCAGCTCCTTCGTGCCGAGCTGGGGGGAGAAGATCGCCCGCTCCTTCCACAGCGCCGCGAGGCGCTGCGCCTCGGCCGACTTCACGCCCTTTCCCTTGTCGGCTTTCGGAGCCATGGCGGAGGTGGTGGGGGAGGTCGACGGCGTTAGTGATGCTGGTGGCAATGGGGGGCGGAGCGCTGCTCTCTCGGCTTCGAGAAGAAGGGGGGGGGAGCGGCGGAGGTTCGTGAAGATGGAGTAGTAGCAACCAGTGAGGGGGAACGAACTGCCCCTGTTTCCTCTGCTTATAAAGAGGGACGGGGCGGACGTTTTGCCCTTCCGAATAAAGAACCACCCACGATCTCTCCCACGATGCCGCATTCAACGCGTGCCTTTAGGGGAGAGCACGGTGGATACGGAGCGAGATTCGGCGTGGCCTAGTCCGCGTGTGCCCGTGCCCTGTCTTGGGCCTGGCCCAACAGCGCTCGGCACCGTGTCTGGCCCAGGCCCGGGGGCTCCTGTCGGTGTACTAGAATAGGGGTACCCTAGTACCCCGAACTTGTGCACGGGCAGTTGCAGCACCCCGCGGCAAGGCTTGCCGGGCGAACGCCAAGATCCTCCGTGGTTCCCTTGGAGCCATTCAAGAACAAAGTATTTAAGCTCAGGAGACAAGGCCCCGAAAAGAGGAGCTTGCCGGGAAGGCCAACCAAGGCACTCCAACGAACTTGCCGCGACGCGCCACGCGCTCCGGCAAGGCAACAAGGCCCCGGCAAGAGGAGCTTGCCGGGAATACCAACCAAGGTACCTCGAGGCCCGGCGAGCGACAAGCTTTCGGACCCGACAAGATAACAGCAGCGGCAAGGCGCTTGCCGCGGCAGGCGGCCACTCTGTGCCCACGCTCCAGCACATCCACCAACGTGTCTCTCTGGGGGCCTCTCCAGGCGTGCGGGGCGGGAGGCTGTGCAGCCAGCGGTGCGCAGTGGCATGCGAAGCTGACAAGATCACCATCGTGGCGAACGGTGGCGCCCCTAGCGGTCCTTTTTTGCACTGTTTGGGCGACTCAGACGGGCATTTAATGCCCTTGTCCCCTGCCGTCAGGGTTAGGTAGGGTGCACTATACAAGTAACTGTACCAACCACCTCGCTTTTTACATTTGTACCCTTCTCTGCGTTGCCACCTGTCGGTGACCCCTTTAGCGTATAAAAGGAGGCCCATGCGCAACGTAGAGGGGGTTCGGGAGGTTGGACTCATTCGTAAGCCAGAAAACACTTAGCTCTCGCGAGCAAGAACCTAATACAACCAGACAAGCAGCAGTAGGAGTGTTATCTCTCCGGAGAGCTCCGAAGCTGGGTAAAACGCTCGTGTGCTTCGCCTCGATCTGCTCTTCGTGTGATCTCCGCCCCCCGCCGAACCGAAAGGGGCTCGGTCCGCCGGCCCCATAGGTGTTCGTGGATCAGTTTCCTCGACAGCGGGGCGCGTCCTCCACTCTCGTGGCCTAGTGCTTGCCCCTCCTGCAATGTTTTCAGTGCCTAAAATCCTAAAATATTCCAGAAAAAAATATAATAAATTTGCACAACATTTGGAGAACTTTTATTTTGGACTATTTTTTAATGCACGGATAATTTAGAAAACAGACATATAATACTATTTTTGCTTTATTTATTCTAAATAACAGAAAGTAAAAAGTGGGTACAAAAGGTTGTGCCTTCTAGTTTCATCCATCTCGTGATCATCAAAATGAATCCACTAACAAGGTTGATCAAGTCTTGTTAACAAACTCATTCCGAATAACACGAAACCGGAGAAATTTCGAATAACACTAAGTTACCTCAACGGGGATATGAAAATCCCCAACAATAAGAATATCATACTTTTTCTTGACAGTAGAGAGAGGAAATTCAAAACCTCCAATAATAATAGTTGGAGTTTTTTCAATAGAATTGATGCTATGAACTTGAGATTGTTTCCTCGGAAAGTGTACCGTATGCTCATTACCATTAACATGAAAAGTGACATTGCCTTTGTTGCAATCAATAACAGCCCCTGCAGTATTAAGAAAAGGTCTACCAAGGATAATAGACATACTATCGCCCTCGGGAATATCAATAATAACAAAGTCCGTTAAGATAGTGACATTTGCAACCACAACAGGCACATCCTCACAAATACCGACAGGTATAACAGTTGATTTATCAGCCATTTGCAAAGATATTTCAGTAGGTGTCAACTTATTCAATTCAGGTCTATGATATAAAGAGAGAGGCATAACACTAACACTGGCTCTAAGAGCACATAAAGCAGTTCTAACATAATTTCTTTTAAGGGAGCATGGTATAGTTGGCACACCCGGATCTCCAAGTTTCTTTTGTATTCCACCCTTAAAAGTGTAATTAGCAAGCATGGTGGAAATTTTAGCTTCCGATATCTTTCTTTTATTTGTAATGATATCCTTCATATACTTAGCATAAGGATTTACTTTCAGCATATCAGTTAAGCGCATACGTAAGAAAATAGGTCTAATCATTCAGCAAAGTGCTCAAAATCCTCATCATCCTTTGACTTGGATGGTTTAGGAGGAAAGGGCATGGGTTTCTGAACCCGTGGTTCTCTTTCATTACCGTGGTTCCTAGCAACAAAATCTCTCTTATCATAATGTTGATTCTTTGATTGTGGGTCATCAAGATCAACAGCAGGTTCAATCTCTACATCATTGTTTTTGCTAGGTTGAGCATCAACATGAACATTATCATTAACATTATCACTAGGTTCATGTTCATCACCTGATTGAGTTTCAGCATCAGAAATAGAAATATCATTGGGATTCTCAGGTGTGTCTATAGTAGGTTCACTAGAAGCATGCAAAGTCCTATCGTTTTCTTCTTCTTCTTTTTAGAAGAACTAGGTGCCTCTAAATTATTTCTTTGAGAATCTTGCTCGATTCTCTTAGGGTGGCCTTCAGGATACAAAGGTTCCTGAGTCATTCTACCAGTTCTAGTAGCCACTCTAACAGCAAAGTCATTTTTAAGTACTTGCTCAGCTTGGGTAGCAACCATAGAAGCATATTTGCTAACGAGGTGAAGTTCATCTTTAACTCTAGCCAGATTATCACTTACATGTCCTATCTCAAAAGCATTATTCTTTAACTCTCTACCAACATAAGCATTAAAACTTTCTTGTCTAGCCATAAAGTCATCAAATTTATCTAAGCATGGGCTATGAAATTTAGTAGAGGGAATTTCAACTTTATCATATCTATAGAGAGAATTTACCTTTACTACCTGTGTCGGGTTATCAAGACAATGTGGTTCTTCAGGCGCTAAATTAAGACCATGTATTTCTTCAATAGGAGGTAAATTCTTAACGTCTTCAGCTTTAATACCTTTTTCTTTCATTGATTTCTTTGCCTCTTGCATATCTTCAGGACTGAGAAAAAAAACACCTCTCTTCTTCGGAGTGGGTTTAGGAATAGGCTCAGGAGTTGGCTCAATTGGTTCAGGAATTACTTCAGGAACTGGCTCAGGAAGAGTCCAATTATTTTCATTAGTCAACATATTATTCAATAATATTTCAGCTTCGTCGACTGTTCTTTCCCTGAAAACACAACTAGCACAACTATCCAAGTAGTCCTTGGAAGCATCGGTTAGTCCATTATAAAAGATATCGGTTAGTCCATTATAAAAGATATCAAGTATTTCATTTTTCTTAAGAGGATGATCAGGCAAAGCATTAAGTAACCGAAGAAGCCTCCCCCAAGCTTGTGGGAGACTCTCTTCTTTGATTTGCACAAAATTATATATTTCCCGCAAGGAAGCTTGTTTCTTATGAGCAGGGAAATATTTAGCAGAGAAGTAATAAATCATATCCTGGGGACTACGCACACAACCAGGAGCAAGAGAAATATACCAAGTCCTAGCATCACCCTTTAATGAGAACTAAAATATCTTAAGGATATAAAAATAGCGAAACTTCTCATCATTAGTGTACAGGGTAGCTATATCATTCAACTTGGTAAGATGTGCCACAACATTGTCAGATTCAAGACCATAAAAAGGATCAGATTCAACTAAAGTAATAATTTCAGGATCAACATAGAATTCATAATCCTTACCAGTAACACAAATAGGTGAAGTAGCAAAAGCAGGGTCAGGTTTCATTCTAGCATTAATAGACTGCTGCTTCCATTTAGCTAATAATTTCTTAAGATCATATCTATCATTGCAAGCAAAGATTTCCCTAGCAGCTTCTTCATTCATAACATAACCCTTAGGTACAACAGGCAATACATAATCATTGGGAGAACCTTCATCATCACTATCATCAATAATAGCATCTTCAATATTTTCATTCCCCCTAACTCTAGCAAGTTGTTCATCAAGAAATTCACCTAATGGCAAAGTAGTATCACGCATAGAAGTAGTTTCATCATGCATAGAAGAAGTGGCATCATCAATAACATGCGACATATCGGAATTCATAGCAGTAGCAGGTTTAGGTGTCGCAAGCCTACTAATAACGGAAGGAGAATCTAGTGCAGAGCTAGATGGCAGTTCCTAACCTCCCCTCGTAGTTGAGGGAAAAATAGTAGTTCGGTCGTCTTTCAAGTTCTTCATAGTGATCAACAGATATAAATCCCAAGTGACTCAGAGAATAGAGCTATGCTCCCCGGCAACGGCGCCAAAAATTAGTCTTGATAACCCAAAAGTGTAGGGGATCGCAACAGCTTTCGAGGGTAAAGTATTCAACCCAAATTTATTGATTCGACACAAGGGGAGCCAAAGAATATTCTTGAGTATTAGCAGTTGAGTTGTCAATTCAACCACACCTGGATAACTTAGTATCTGCAGCAAAGTGTTTAGTATCAAAGTAGTATGATAATAAAGGTAACAGTAGCAAAAGTAAAGATAAATGTGTTTGGGTTTTTGTAGTAGTTGTAACAGTAGCAACGGAAAAGTAAATAAGCAAAGAACAATATGTGAAAAGCTCATAGGCAATGGATCAGTGATGGATAATTATGCCGGATGCGATTCCTCACGTAATAATTATAACATAGGGTGACACAGAACTGGCTCCAATTCATCAATGTAATGTAGGCATGTATTCCGTAAATAGTCATACGTGCTTATGGAAAAGAACTTGCATGACATCTTTTGTCCTACCCTCCCGTGAAAGCGGGGTCCTAGCGGAAACTAAGGGATATTAAGGCCTCCTTTTAATAGAGAACCGGAACAAAGCATTAGCACATAGTAAATACATGAACTCCTCAAACTACGGTCATCACCGAGAAGTATCCCGATTATTGTCACTTCGGGGTTGTCGGATCATAACACATAATAGGTGATTATAGACTTGCAAGATAGGATCAAGAACACACATATATTCATGAAAACATAATAGGTTCAGATCTGAAATCATGGTACTTGGGCCCTAGTGGCAAAGTCATAGCAACATCAATCTCAGAACAGAGTGGATACTAGGAATCAAACCCTAACAAAACTAACTTGATTACATGGTAAATCTCATCCAACCCATCACAGTCCAGCAAGCCTACGATGGAATTACTCACGCACGGCGGTGAGCATCATGAAATTGGTGATGGAGGATGGTTGATGATGACGATGGCGACGAATCCCCCTCTTCGGAGCCCCAAAGGGACTCCAGATCAGCCCTACCGAGAGAGATTAGGGCTTGGCGGCGGCTCCATGTCGTAAAATGCGATGAAACTTTCTCTCTGATTTTTTTCTCCCCGAACATGAATATATGGAGTTGGAGTTGAGGTTGGTGGAGGTCCAGGGGGGCCACGAGATAGGAGGCCGCGCCCTAGGGGGGCGCCCCCCTATCTCGTGGACAGCCTGTGGGCCCCCTGGTCTTGATTCTTTCGCCAAAAATTCTTATTAATTCCAAAAAGTGCCTCCGTGGATTTCCAGGACATTCCGAGAACTTTTCTTTTCTACACATAAAACAACATCATGGTAGTTCTGCTGAATACAGCGTCAGTCCGGGTTAGTTTCATTCAAATCATGCAAGTTAGAGTCCAAAACAAGGGCAAAAGTGTTTGGAAAAGTAGATACGTCGGAGACGTATCATGACGTAGCACCTAGAATAGCCTCTGAACGGAATTTATGAAGTGGCATCTTGTATATTTCATCCAAGGCTTTATGTACTCATTATGGTGGCTTAAAAGTCCTGAAATCATCACTTGTAACTCCGTTCTTGTTTCCCTTGAGCGTGCCATCATCTCCATGCTTGTTCTTTCTCCAATGTTCATCCTTCTCCAAGCTAGACCCTTTATTTGTAAGCAAAAGAAATGTATCCAATTTAGGCAGCAACATATTCTCATGAACATTAGAATCATTACCAAGAACGAAAGTACCTGGTAATTTAATTGGCATGCGCGAGCTCTAGTAATTGGTCCAATATGTATAGTAGCAGGGACTGTGGTTGTAACAATGGTATGATGTCCTCATCATCCTCCCCTTCTTGAAATGAAGTCGTCCTCGACGGAAGCTCATCTTCCTCACCAAATCACGCTTCAAATCTGCAATGTTAAAAGTGGGACTAACCCCAAAATCTGCAGGCAACTCAAGTTTATATGCATTATCATTTATTTTCTCCAACACCTTAAAAGGACCATCAGCACGTGGCATTAACTTTCATTTGTGCAAATTAGGAAATCTATCCTTACCCAAATGTAACAAAATAAGATCTCCAGGTGCAAACACAACATGTTTTCTACCCTTATCTCCAGCAAGTTTATATTTAGCATTCATATGCTCAATGTTTTCCTTAGTTAACTCATGCATTTTTAAGATCAATTCAGCACGTTGTTTAGCATCAAAATTAACCTTCTCCGAAGATGGAAGAGGCAACAAATCAGTAGGTGGATGAGGTAGGAAACCATACACAGTTTCAAAAGGGCACATCTTAGTAGTAGAATGCAATGAACAATTATAAGCAAATTCAATATGAGGCAAGCATTCCTCCCACATTTTCTTATTATTCTTCAAAACAGCCCTAAGCATACTAGATAATGTTCTATTGACTACTTCAGTTTGTCCATCAGTTTGGGGATGACAAGTAGTACTAAAAAGCAGTTTGGTCCCCAACTTAGCCCATAAACATCTCCAAAAGTGGCTAAGAAATTTAGTATCACAATCTGAAACAATAGTATTTGGCACACCATGCAAGCGAATATTTTCACGAAAGAACAAATTAGCAACATTAATAGCATCATCGCTTTTATGACATGGTATAAAGTGTGCCATTTTCAAGAATCTATCCATGACAATAAATATGCTATCCCTCCCCTTCTTTGTTCGAGGTAAACCTAAAACAAAGTCCATAGATATTTCCTCCCAAGGAACACTAGGTACAGGCAAAGGCATATACAAACCATGAGGATTGAGTCGTGACTTAGCTTTTTGACATGTAGTGCAGCGAGCAATAAAACACTCAACATCCCGTCTCATCTTTGGCCAAAAGAAATGTGTAGCAAGTATGTCCTCCGTCTTCTTCACGCCAAAGTGTCCCATTAATCCTCCTCCATGCGCCTCCTGCAACAACAAAAGACGAACGAAGCTAGCTGGAATGCATAACTTGTTAGCACGGAACACAAATCCATCATTAACGACGAACTTGTTCCACATTCTTCCTTATTTACAATTCTGCATTACATCTTTAAAATCAGCATCATGGACATATTGATCTTTGATGGTCTCCAAACCAAATAATTTGAAGTCAAGTTGTGAAAGCATAGTATAGCAAAGAGACAATGCATCAGCAATAACATTTTCTGTACCCTTCTTGTGTTTAATGACATAAGGGAAAGTCTCAACGAATTCAACCCATTTAGCATATCTATGATTCAGTTTGACTTGACTTTTCAATTTAATTTCAGAAGCAACACTAGATGGTTTATTATTAGGCTTCATTAGTTGCTCAAATTCTTTTGCCACAATCTGGTTTTCACTCTTATTCTTCTCCTGTTTTGCTTTATTAGCTCTATTAATATCATCTTTCAAAATGGAATCAGGAGACATAGGAAGCAAAGTAATATTTTTATCCTTATCAACAAGAGTATACTGATTGTTTCTAACATTTCCATGGTCTACCAAGTAATAAGGAACATGCTTGCATAGGTACCACATCACAATCAACATAATCAGCATATGTAGAGATACTAAAATGCACACGAACAGTACGTGTTACCTTAACCTTGCCGCTGTTGTTGAACCATTGGATGTAGTAAGGATGTGGATGTGGTCTTGTGGTTAGAGATAGCTTCTCCACCATCTCCATGATTGCCAAGTTGTTCCAGCTCCCTCCATCTATAATGACGTGACCAGGACGTTCCTTCACAACTCCCTTTGTATGGAACAAATTTTTCCTTTGATTTTGCTCCGCTTGTGTGACCTGCACACTCAAAACACGTTGAGCAACTAAACATTCATACCTATCAGCATCTTCAGGAGCCATGTAGTGCGTCTCATGTTTAGTATCATGTTCACCGTGTTCTTCACGTGTAATAAGAGCCAAAGTCTCATCATCATAGTCACTAGCGGACTCATACCCACCATCCTCAGTAGCAATCATCACGCGCGCAGATTTGCATTCTCTCACATAATGACCTCTTGATGCGGAGCATCCCACGGTCATCCACATGGACGTATCTACATCTCCCACGACACCAGTTGGACCAATGACAAGAGCTCGAGCAAAGGCTATCGAACATAAGGTGAACTCGCTCCTCTCCGAACTACCCCTTTCTACACATGAGACATGGCTACTACCTCAAGCGGAAACCTATGTGTGATCAGGTACTTAGAAGAAGGCCAAGGAACAGCTACACCCAATGGCCATGACGGCTAGGACACCGAGTAGGAAGGACACGAAGAAGAGACGCCGAAGAAGCTCCAGCGAGCGGACGACCGCCCAGGACCGGACGTCCGACGCCTGAAGCTCAAGCCAGCGGACGTCCGATCAAGATCGGACGACCGATGCGTGTGTGCGCGCAGCTTTGGGCCTGAGGCCCATGTACTCCTTCATTCTGCCCCTTTTTGTACTATGACTATAAATAGACCTCTCCCTCCTCCTAGCTAGGGTTAGCGTTGTGATAGCTCATTTGTGAGATAGAGCCTCGCTCATCCATCCGGATCTGCTCCTCCGCGAGAGACTGTGCGTCTACGGAGAAGATCCACTTGGATTCAAGACCCCTAACGGGAAGAACTCAAGACCTCCTCACGGAGAAGAACCAGTTACCCTATGTATCGTCCCTTGTTGGATTCGGATCGTGTATCTCTTTGTGTTTCGAGGATCTAGCATATGTGTGACCATCTCTTGTTGGTTGAGTGATTTCTCTTGTGTTTCCCCTCGTTTTCCCCTCGTGTTGTTCGTGTTCTCGGTAGGATTTCCTCCAGCGTGAAATATCGCGCATCTAGGGTTCTACCCTACATCATGTTGGTATCATGAGCCACGTTGATCACGTTTTGGAGCCCCTACCCTTTGTTTTCTAGCTTGATTTTGTTGTTTTTCGCCCTCATCCAAAAATCCCCACCAAAAATAGCCCCAATTTTTTTGATTTGTTGGTGTGATGAAGTTTTGTTGGATTTGATCCATCGATTTGCTTTGCCACGTGTGGATCTAGCTTTCTCCCATCTTCTCCACCAATTTCGACAACAAAATTGCTCGAATTTGGCCTCTCCACCTTCCTCCACCACCAACCCGAGTTGCTCATCCTGTGCCCCAAGATCACCCAGGCACCGGACGTCCGCTGACCACCGGACGTCCGACGACCGGACGACCGCTGACCACCGGACGTCCGCTGAACCCTGACGAAACTGAACTTCAGTTCGTCCACCACCAGCTCTACACTTTCCACCTCCAAATTTGCTCTCCGGTTACACCATTGCTCCACCAGCGCTTTCCGCAAGCTCCACCATCGCTCACAGCTACCACCTCCGACAGTTTTGACCCGTTTTGGTCTTTGAGAATTTGAGTTGTGGTTCCCATGTCCTATTGTGTTTCGGCTATATAGGTATGGTTTGACATCAACATCACCACCGCTCATCTTCGCCAAGGACTCGTCATCGCCAATAAACGTCTGTGCTGACAAACGACTACCGCGGCGGTAACCTCGACGACATCTTTGTCTATTCCATGCCATTGCCTTGATAACCACCATAGCCTTACTTTTGTGTTGCTTACCCATCGAGACTAGCCTTTGAGTATTGCTGGCAACGTGACTTGTGCACATTAGTGATCATACTTCACATAGCATACATACCATATCATAGCTGTGCATATCTTCATATCATCTTTTGTGTCACAAAGTTGTCATCGCATACACAATTGCTATCTTGGTTCGTGAAGTTTTGCATGAGAAAAGAGCTCATAAGTGAAAGAGCCAAACAAGCTTTTAAGCAAAAAGGAAAGATAAGCAAAGAGCTTATAAACAAGAACCATAGCATCATACTACATTAAGATTGTCATACTCGATCATCTTGGATCATATAACTGGAATACCATACATATAACATACTTGGGATAGAAGTCATTACATTTTTGCCTAGTAGGTTGTGCACAAGTTCCGTATCCGCCTATTGTGCAATCGTGCTAGCGTCTCTCTAGTGTTGTGTAACAAGAGCATTTTCTTGGTCTCCACATTTTGGCTCATCCCTTGTTTACACGACCCCACTTATCTATTTGCGTGTGTGTTTCCGTGTACCATATCTTGCTATTGGTCTAGTTGTTGCATTTGGAAATTTGTGAATCTTTTCCAACATTATTGAGGCTCACTAACTATTGCATCAAATTTGTGCCACCATCCTAACCGAACTCCACCATAAGCTTTTACTTGTGTAGGTGCGAGAACCGACAAGAATTGGTACCAATTGTGCTATTTCCTTGTCCACATTTGAGTGATCATTGATCCATCTTCAACATCGGTCAAGGTACATTTGGTACAAGTTCTTCTCTTTCTCCCACTCACATATTTGCTTGGAATGATGGATAGGCCAAGTTCTTCTACCAACCCACTCTTCATCGAGCAAGACAACGACATGTCATCCTATGTCACCAAGAGCCACCTGTTCGGTGCACAACGAGCTTTGCATCAAGAACAACAAGCAATGAGCGACCACATCAACAATCTCACCACCGACGTGCGAGTCTCCGAGCAACAAACAAGAGACTACTTCGACAACAAGCTCGACGCTCACAAACTAGAGAACGACGCAAGAATGGACGAGATTCGTGCTTTGTTGGTGAACCGCCATTCTTCCACTTCTTCCTACTCAAGACGGAGCCATTCAAGTCGACATACCGGCGACACCTTCTCCAGCTCAAGTACACCGACATCAAACACCCTACGTCGAGCCGCGCATCAAGCATCTCGCAACCCTATACACGACAATCATCCACAAGAGTCGACGAGCAAGCACATCGTCATCGACAAAACCAAGTCCCTCTTGCACAAGCACAAGATAGGCAACGTCAACGTCTCCAAGAGGAAGAGCGAGCATGACAACATCAAGACGAACAAGACGCCGAGGCTCAACGTCAAGAACAACGACTACGCGAAGCTCAAGCACTTGAAGCACAACATGCCCTCTAAGAATCAATTCGAGCCATTGCCAGCCGCAACCGAGATATGCGCAATCAAGAGGAAGCACTTCACGAAGAAATTCAAGAGAGAGCCTACCAAGCAAGAGTGCATCGACAAGTTCCTCAAGCTCCTCCACAAGCTCGACAAGCTCCTCCACAACCTCAAGTTCATCAAGAGAAAGACAAAAATGGAAAATCCTCCACGCCAAGAGCAACATGAGGTTCATAATCCTCCATGTCAAGGGCGTCATCATCGCCCTCGACACCAACACAATGAAGAGCAACATTACGGCAAGCTCAAGCTCACCATGCCCAAGTTCAATGGAAGCAATGATCCTGAAGAACACCTATCATGGGCATTGAAGGTCGACAAACTCTTTCGCTTGCATAACTATGAGGAAGATAAGAAGATCTCTATGGCATCCCTTGAGTTCCAAGACTATGTACTCATATGGTGGGAACAAGTCCTTGAGCGTCGAGAAGCAAGAGGTGAACTACCAATAACCACATGGGAGGAAATGAAGGATGTCATGCGTGCATGCTTTGTGACAACCTAGTACAACCACGATCTCTTCAAGAAACTCCAACTACTCAAGCAAGGAACAAAGAGTGTTGAAGAATACTACAAGGAAATGGAGATTGCCATGATAAGATCCACTGTCACAAAAGATGATGAGCAAACTATGGTACGTTTATTGAATGGACTCAATCATCCCATCAAGAAGATTGTCGACTTCCAACCATACTCCAACCTCATTGAGCTCGTGCATCTAGCTACCAAAGCGGAACGTCAAGTGCAAGATGACTTCAAGTACGCCAAGTACTTGTCCAAGAGCTACGACTTCTCCAACACCCAAGCTTCAACGACTCCAACAACTCCTACCTTGATCAAACCATCTACAAGCAACGAGGACAAGTCGAGTTACAAGAAAACTTCGACAACCTCAAGTCGTCCTCCTACTACAAGCAACTTCAAGCCGCACGCTTCATCATCTACTCCAACTGATGAGACCGTTAAGACAAGTTCCATAAAGTGTTTCACTTGCGGCGGCCGAGGCCACAAGTCCTTTGAGTGTACCAACAAGTGCACCATGATCCTCAATGACGACAAAACCTATGACTCCATGAGTGAAGAGGAGATGGAAGCCCTTGAGCAAGCGGCCATGCACCGGCGCGTGAATGGAGATGAAGATGATGAAGTCTTTCGTGATGAGGATTCAAGCCCCGCTCTCGTTTTCTCCAAAGTATTGACTCTTCAACATAAACAAGACGAAGACCAACGATGCCATATCTTCCACACCAAGGCCGGCATCAATGGAAGGTCCGTCAAGGTCATCATCGATGGAGGTAGTTGTCACAACTTGGCAAGTGAAGAACTATGCTCAAAGCTCCAATTGGTCAAGATGAAGCACCCGCACCCCTACAAGGTCCAATGGCTAAGTGATTCCAACACTATACAAGTTGAGCATACGGTCAAAGTCTCCTTCAAAATTGGAGCATATGAAGACACTTTGGAGTGTGATGTCATCCCGATGTCCGTTTGCCACCTCCTTCTTGGTCGACCATGGCAATTTGACCGCGGTGTCATCCACAACGGGCGTACCAATCACTACCGCTTCAAGATGAAAAGCAAGAAGTATGTGATACAACCTATGTCCCCAAGTCAAGTGATCACCGACAAGCAAGCCACCCATCCTGGAGAAAAGAGTGAGAGAGTGATCCACCCAAAAGAGAGTGAGCGCCACAAGCCAAAATCAAGTGCCTCCACGATGAGCGACAAGAAAAACTTAGTCCAATTTTCCACCAAAAGTGAGATGAGAGAAGTGTATGAGAACCCATCAAGTGTTATGCACTATGTCCTTGTGTGAAAAGATGAGGCACCAAAAACTAACACCTCTCACAATCTACCTTTAGTGTTGTCTTCTCTTTTGCAGGAATTCCAAGATGTTTTCCCCGATGAGCTACCTCCGGGTCTACCTCCACTACGAGGCATTGAGCACCTCTTCCTAACAAGGCTCCCTACCGTGTCAACCCCGAGGAAACTAAGGAGATCTAACGACAAGTACAACAACTCATCGACAACGGTCAAGTACGTGAAAGCTTGAGCCCTTGTGCTGTTCCAATCATACTTGTTCTGAAGAAAGACGGTACTTATCGCATGGTTTCTGATTACCGTCCCATCAATGCTATCATCGCTCGATATCGTTACCCTATTCCACGTGTAGATGATATGATTGATGAGCTTAGAGGAGCCACCATTTTATCTAAGATCCATCTTAAGAGTGGCTACTATCAAATACGCATCCAAGAAGGTGATGAATGGAAAGCAGCATTTCAGACCAAATTTGGCTTATATGAATGGCTAGTTATGCCAATGGGTTTATCCGAAGCACCCGGTACTTTCATGCGAGTCATGCACTTTGTTCCTCGTCCCTATATTGGTATTTGTTGTGGTCTATTTTGATGATATTCTTGTCTTTAGCAAATCCCTCAAAGATCATGTCACCCATCTTAGAATCGTGTTGCAAACCCTTAGGAAAGAGCATCTTTGTGCTAACATGGATAAATGCCTTCTTGTGTTTTGTTGTGTCTTCTAAGGGTGTCCATGTAAATGAATCTAAGATCAATGCTATTAAAACTTGGCCCCAACCAACCAACTTGAAACAAGTGCGTAGTTTTCTTGGTTTAGCCGGTTTCTATCGTCGCTTTGTGAAGGATTTTACCACCATTGCTTCACCTTTACATTCTTTGAGTAAGAAAAATGCGCCATTTGTTTGGGGACCATCCCAAGATACCGCATTTAATGATCTTAAGAATTTGCTTACTCATGCTCCCGTGCTTGCATTACACAACTTTGACAAACCTTTTGGGATTCATTGTGATGCTAGTGGTAATGGCATAGGAGGTGTGTTAATGCAAGAGAAGCGCCCCATAGCATACTTTAGTGAGAAACTTTCCAGAGCGCAACTCAATTACCACATCTATGACAAAGAGCTATATGATTTAGTGTGAGTTTTGCACGAATGGGAACATTATCTTCGCCCTCATGAATTTGTCATTCATACCGATCATGAAACGCTTAAGTACTTAAAAGGACAAACTAAGTTGAATAAGTGTCATGCTAAATGGAGTGAATTCATTGAATCATTTCCTTATGTCATCAAGTACATCAAGGGTAAGGAAAATGCAGTGGCGGATGCTCTTTCCCACGTATGCACGCTTGTCACTAAACTTGAATTGAATGTCATTGGCTTTGAGCACATAAAAGACTTGTATGCGCATGATTCTACTTTTGTTATTCCTTATGCCAAATGTTTGAGGCATACATCTTGGGAACGCTATCACATCAAGGATGATTACATTATGATTGCTAACAAACTTTGCATTCCCGAGTCTTCTCTCCGTTTGCTCCTTTTGCAAGACGCTCATGGAGGCAGACTCATGGGACACTTTGGACGCAACAAGACATTCACCATGCTCTCCAAGAACTACTTTTGGCCCAAGATGTTATGCGACGTCTCATGTTTCACCAACCGATGCTCTACATGTCTCAAAGATAAGTCAAAAGCTCAATCCCATGGTCTGTACATGCCTCTTCCTATTCCTTATCAACCTTGGGAAGACATTAGCATGGATTTTGTACTTGGTTTGCCTAGAACTCAAAATGGAAACGATTCCGTGTTTATTGTTGTGGACCGATTCTCTAAAATGGCTCATTTTATCCCATGCAACAAGATAGACGATGCTTCACATATTGCAAATCCTTTTTGTAGGGAAATCTTGCGCCTACATGGAGTGCCAAAGACAATTGTCTCGGACCGCGACGTCAAGTTCTTGAGTTACTTTTGGAAGACTCTATGCGCCAAGCTCGGAATCAAGCTCTTGTTCTCCTCGGCATACCATCCTCAAACCGACGGCCAAACGGAGATGATGAACCGTACACTCTCCACTCTACTTCGTGTGTTGATCAAGAGGAGCATCAAGGAGTGGGAGGCGTGCCTACCCATCGCCGAGTACGCCTACAACCACACAAGACATTCGACTACCAGCAAGTCCCCCTTCGAGGTGGTCTACGGCTTCAACCCGTTGTCCCCATTGGACATTCTACCTCTTCTACTACAAGAGCGCACCAATATGGAGGCGAGTGCACGAGCAAGCTATCTCAAGAAGATGCATGAACATACAAGGCATGCCATCGAGCGCCAAGTAAAACGACTCGCGACCAAGCTCAGCATCAACAAGCAACCCATGATATTCAACATAGGAGATCTTGTGTGGCTACACCTTCGCAAGGACCGCTTCCCCAACGAACACAAGTCCAAACTTCTACCCCGAGCCGATGAACCCTTCAAGGTGCTAACACGCTACAACAACAACGCTTACAAGATCGACTTCCCAAGCGACATGTACAACGTGAGCGACATCTTCAATGTCAAAGACCTCTCGCCATACCATGGTGATGAAGCTTTCGATCCGAGGTCAGATCTTTCCCAAGGGGTGGGGGAGATGGTGCGGAGCATCCCACGGTCATCCCCATGGACGTATGTACATCTCCCACGACACCACTTGGACCAATGACAAGAGGTCAAGCAAAGGCTATCGAAGATAGGGTGAACTCGCTCCTCTCCGAACTACCCCTTTCTACACATGAGACATGGCTACTACCACAAGCAAAAACACTATGTGTGATCAGATACTTAGAAGAAGGCCACAGAATAGCTACAACCAATGGCCAAGACGGCGAGGACACCGAGTATGAAGGACAAGAAGAAGAAACGCCGAAGAAGCTCCAACGAGCGGACGACCGCCCAGGACCGGACGTTCGACGCCTGACGCTCCAGCCAGCATACGTCCGATCAAGACCAGACGTCCGCTGCCTGTGTGCGCGCAGCTTCGGGCCTAAGGCCCATGTACCCCTTCATTCTGCCCCTTTTTGTACTACGACTATAAATAGACCTCTCCCTCCTCCTAGCTAGGGTTAGCATTGTGATAGCTCATTTGTGAGATAGAGCCTCGCATATCCATCCGGATCTGCTCCACCGAGAGAGACTATGCCTCTACAGAGAAGATCCACTTGGATTCAAGACCCCTAACGGGAAGAACTCAAGACCTCCTCACGGAGAAGAACCGGTTACCCTATGTATCGTCCCTTGTTGGATTCGGATCGTGTATCTCTTTGTGTTTCGAGGATCTAGCATATGTGTGACCATCTCTTGTTGGTTGAGTGATTTCTCTTGTGTTTCCCCTCGTTTTCCCCTCGTGTTCTTCGTGTTCTCGGTAGGATTCCCTCCAAACATGAAAGATCGACCATCTAGGGTTCTACCCTACATCACCTCTTCCCTTACAACGACGACAAATAATATCACATGTTTGCCCTGTTGATGCCATGGAAGAAGAAGAGCTCTGTGCAGGCCCGGCAGGTGCACTCTTGGCAGATAGTTGTGGTTGTGCCTGCTTTCTTATATCACGGCTGGAGGTGGCACCTGATGGAGGTGCTGGTGTAGTGGAAGTAGAAGATGCACACGGTGTTCATGATGAAGGTCGACCTGCAGAAAAGTTAGTTCGTGCCAATGCCTGTCGATCCCGCACTTCATGCTCAGCTTTACCAGCAAGATGGAATAAACAAGTGATATTATTATACTCCTTATACTCTAGAATGGTCTGAGTCTCTCTATTTAATCCACCCATAAAACGTGCAAGCATAGCTTCATTCTCCTCAACAATACCACATCCAATCATGCCAGTTTTAATGCCTGATAATATTCTTCTATAGAATTTTTTTCCTTGTCTCAAACGATGCAGTTTTTGAAGTAATTCACGTTAATAATATGGTGGAACCCAACGAGTACACATAGTAGTTTTCAAAGCAGCCCAAGTAGCTGGAATAGGATATAATCTACAATGTTATGACCACCATACACATGCAAAACTAGTGAAAGCACAAACAGCAGCAGCAACTCGTCTCTCCTCGGGATATTGTAAACATGTAAAACGTTGTTCAGTTTCTAACTCCCAAGTAAGATATATATCAGGAACATATCTACCCTCAAATGGTGGAATATTCAATTTCAGTTTAGGAATATGGTCATGATCTCGTACCTGAGGTGGTGGTGCAGGCCTACCATTGCAATTATTTGCATGTGGACGACCTGGCGCTAGTGCCAGTGGTTGCACGTAGTTCTGATTTTGATCAACCTCATCCTCATAATCGCCGGCATAATCATCATCCTCCTTGGTACCGGCAGCAGCAGTAGCAGGAGCCAAAGAAGCATCAACAACAGGTACAGCGGCACCAGAAGTTTGGCCGTCCTCAAGAGGAACACGCTTCGCTCGTCCAAACTGATTCGGAAGGGGGTGTTGTTGTTGTCGTTGCAGAGGTGCGATAGATGCAGCGGGAGGTGGTGGTGGAAGATGCGCGAGCAATTCATTAAACTTGTTATCGAGCTTTGTTTTGAACGTGTTCTCAATGCCATCTATCTTCTCCATGACCTCTTCAATCCCGTTTAGCACATCTTGCAACTGCCCACTCATCATTCGCTGAAATTTATCAGGTAGCTGTTTGTTCGTCATGTTCTCCCAATCAGTCTCATCAGCTTGTGATCCTGCCATGGTTAGCATCAATAGAAACGCACAAGAATATGATCCTACAGACTACTAGGAAGTGGTGGTGGTGTGTCACAAACCCGTCAAGCGAATCTCAAATTCTTACCAGTTCTTACCAAGCAGCAGGTGGTGATCGGCAACTGTTGTAGTCAAAAACTCTCAAAGCTTGGATAGAGCGATTACCAGGGACAGTCAAATGCACGATGTAGATTTATGTGGAGCTGGGAAGGCTAATAATATGGTAGCAAAAAGGGTCAGCAATAATCAATTCAGAGATGCAAAGTTGAATAAACGCTCAAAGACGATACTGTGCTGGTCCTAGGCTAGACCGTGCTAGAGACGCGAGCCTAGAACACTAACAAAATCACGGCACGACACGTAGTCGAGGGAGGAGCACACTCTGAATTTGTTTCTTTTTTTTCACATTTTTCCTCTCTTTTTTTTTGCTATGCAACAATTTTTTTTCGAGAAAGTCTACAAATGGTCTAAAAACTAACTAGCCAGAATTTTCCAGACTTAGTTTATTTTCTTTTTGAAACTAGAATTATTTTTCTACTATGGGTAGCCTTGAAGTTGGGAAGTCCGACTTGCTCACAACTCGGAGTATGTCGTGATCTAGAACTCAAAAACAAAGGAACAAATACTAGACTCGGAGTAGGACTAGTGGCAGAGATGAATCTGGTGGAAACTTGGACTGGTGATGATGGTATATGATGGGCGGTGGAGCACGGACTGGTGGAGAATCTGTGATGGAGGTGGACTCGGATTGGTGTGATGGTGACCTGATGGATGTATATGAATTGGATTGGTGGCGGATAAGCGGTGGATGTATATGGACTCGGATTGGCAGCGGATATTTGGTGATGGTATATGGCGTTGGACATGATGATGGTGTGGCGGCAATGTGAAAACCTATGACCAAAACCCGAAACTCTAAGGTAACTAGACACTAAGACAAGCAACTCGACACGACGATGCAACCGCAAATTCAACAAAGCAAAACACTAAAAAAGATTATGCAAAGGCTCAGATTGGTTCGGATATGATGAACTAACCCTATTTTTTTGGCTTTTTCGTCGATTGTAGGTATGAACAACAGATTTGATCTAAACTATGAAAAACTGGAAAATGTCACTGAGCAACCTGGAAATCTGATACCACTTGATAGAGGCAAATGTGTCTCGTATTTTGATGAGATGGTGGCTATCGTTTTGGTGGAAGTCGACTTTGACGATCCGACTACGAACGTGCTAGGATGTCGTGCCTCAGCAATCGCTAAACCAACTCCAAGAGGTTATTGACCACGCCGGAACACGATCAACCTGACCACGAAGGTCTATTTCCTGCAAGCAAATGAAGAACAAACAAGAAACTAAGATTGCAATTTGGATATTGTGAATAAAATAGGAAAGCTTTATTAATGAAGGTGGGGTTCTGTGACGTCTTGGTCTTGTCGTTGAACACAAATGAAGTACGTGAAGTTGCAGCTATGACAAACTTTTAATCTAAACAGAACCCAAAGTCTAAACGGTGCCCTAAGGGCTATATATATGGAGGAAGAGGGGGGAATTTCGGGGCCCTTGGAGGAGGGGTCCGAAGCCAACTCTATCTCTTGTTTCCCCACACATACGGACTCTAAAAATAGCCTATACTTATGTATTTCGAAATTACATGGGCCTGCCCCAATAATAATGTGACGCAGCACCAAGAATAGCCTCTCGATGAAATTTATGAAGTGGCATCTTGTATGTTTTGTCCAAGGCTTTATGCACTCATTATGGTCGCTTCAAAGTCCTGAAATCATCACTTGTAACTCCGTTGTTGATGAGGACATAACTACCATGTATACGACCAAAAATATTGCATACATGTGTATTTGTGAGGTGATTTCTAATGCAAACTATGCAATAATTTATTTATGTCACCCAGGACAAAAATACTTCACAAACTTTTATGTCATTTCCAATTGTAGGTGTATGGTACATTTGTACAATCCACATATCAAGATAAGGGGAAAAGAAATGTTTAAGTTCTGTTCAACAAGTCCTCACACGTCATTTTTGGGCCAAGAGAAGATAGAGTCCAAGTCTCTCACGTTCTGGATTCAGATTCGGACTGCACAGACACACCTGATTTAAAACGCCAAGAACTCTTTCATACGGACAACAAATCGGGTGATTATTTTTCTTTTGTAAAGTAGATTTTGTGCTCTTTCCAACCCAATTGGAATCACCTTAAAATCCCTCCGCAGTGTTGAGTTATCAACGAAACAATCTGACGTTGTAGCAGAATCCAAGTGAAACTACAAGTCCAAAGGTGTTGCATCACCTCCACTTGGGCCCATGAGCCTTGTATGACCTAGGGTTAGTTTTATGCTGCCTTGGGACGTTCTCCCGCCTCCTTGGCCGCCACCCCTTGCTCATATATAAGTAGATTCATCTAGTAGCTTTTCCCTTGGGTTTTATTTAGTTAAAAGTTAGCCATCACTGCAACTTCGTGTACTTCGTTTGTGTCCAACGACCAGACCAAGACCGCTTATGAAACCCCACTTTTATCAATACTTCATCCATATTCGCAATATTCAGATTGCTTAATCATATTCTTTCTTGTTCTTTGATTGCTTGTAGGAATAGACCTTTGTGGTCAGGTTGATCGCGCTCCGGCGTGGTCAATAACCGAGTTGGTTTAGCGATTGCTAAGGCGCAGCGTCATTGTACGTTCGTAGTCGGATTGTCAAAGTCGTCTCCACCAAATCGATAGTTATCATCTCATCGAAAGATCGGGCCCCTCGCCTCTATCAAGTGGTATCTGTTTTCAGGTTGCTCGGTGAGAATTACCAGTTATCCCTTGATTTGATTTATTTTCTTACCTATTGTCCAAAAAAATCCCAAAAAAAGTTAGATATATTCATCCTTCGTCCTAGCTAGTGTGTGCCTTTGCAATTTTCTTTTCATTGTTTGCATTATTGAATTATCGGTCGCATCGTCATGTCGAGTTGTTGGTCTTAGTGTCTAGTTTGTCTAGAGTTTTGAGTTCTGTTCACATTAGTCACGTCGCCGCTGCATCGTTATCCCTTCCACTGTCCACCACCCCATCCATCAATTTCCACCATGTGCTACCCATCGTTCATTGTCATAATCATAGTTGAGATTGTTCACATCTTTGCTTGATTCAATCTGCATCTTATCTAGTTTATTTTGGAAAGAAGGAGAAAAAAAGTCAGAGAAAAAAAAAGGAGAGAAAGAAAAAGAAAAAAAAGTGTGAAAAAAGGAGAGAAGAAAAAAAATAAAATTTGTATCTATCTAGACTCAATCTCGTACCTGAATTTGGATTGGAATCTGTTTTGCGCACTATTTAGTAAAATAGGCATAACTTCCTCATATGAAGTCCGTTTTGGCTCCGTGAGTACTCAAATTAAAGCTAGTGACGAGCCGCATCTAAATAGTTTAAGAAGCTAGTTCAATATTTGGCCCCTCAAAATCGGCATCTAAATAGGTCTTTCTTGCCCTCTGAAGTTCGCAAACACTGCTTGTTCCAGTTTTTCAAGCCAGTTTTAGAATTTTTTTGACTCCTCATATCAAGTCGGAATTGAGTGATTATTTTTGCATTTGAAAGCTTGAGTCAGTGCCATTCTTGGGAAAAAATATTAGAAAATTGGCACAAATTTCTAAAGAGAAAAGTTGGAGAGGAAGTTGTTGATATATCCTGCTTGGCAGTTGTTTAACATCATTATCTTTACTGCTATTGTGATCTTCACTTTTATCTTACTGTCTGGAGCTACTTCATATCTTTTATTGATGCTAGTTGTGCTACGTCGTGACCTCATTAGTGTTCTAGGCTCGCGTCTCTAGTCCGGTCTAGCCTAGGACCAGCACAGTACCCTTCTTTGAGCGTTTATTCAACATTGCATCTCTGAATTGATTATTTCTATTCTTTTGCTACCATATATAGCCAACCCAGCTCCACATATTTCTACATCGTGTATACTTACGTTCTCCTGGCAATCGCTTTACTCAATCTTTGGAGTTATTTAACACCGCTGGTTGCCTGTCACCATCTGCTGCATGGTAAGAACTTGTAAGATATTGATATTTGCTATATACTGTGAGTGTTTTACCACCACATCCTAGTAGTTAACAGGAACATTATTCTCGGATTTTGTTTCTTGTTTTCTACTAACTATGGCAGGTTGCAGAGTTGTTAGTTCTTGGGCTTCATCGATTGTGAGAGATTTGCCACCACCTAAGAAAATACAACAACCGTCACAAGAGGAGCAACGATTTGCCACCACCTAAGAAAATACAACAACCGTCACAAGAGGAGCAACGATTTGCCACCACCTAAGAAAATACAACAACCGTCACAAGAGGAGAAACAATATCAGAATGCACATAATCAGGTTAATGTTTTCATGCCATCATTTATTGGTCATTTTAGGCCTGATTTGTATATTGAATGGGAGTACGAAATAAATGCTATATTTGCTTCCCATAATTTTGATGAGCGTGGAAAATTCAAGCTGCGGTTAGTACTTTCGGTAGTTTTGCTTTAGTTTGGTGGAGCGAATATTGTCGGTTAAACCCAGATTTTATACCTACTACTTGGGTTGATTTAAAACTTGTCATGAGAGATAGATTCGTTGATGTTTATTATACTCGTGGCATGATTAAAAAAATTATAACATTTAAAACAAGGCACTGACACAGTCACAAAATATTATGATGATTTACAAACTGCATTGTTGCACTCATTTTAAGAAGAAAGTGAAGAAGATTTTATGGATAGATTTTGCGGAGGATTAAACCGTGATATTCAACAGATACTAATTCATGAAGAGTGTTATCATATTGACCATTTGTTTCGTCTTGCTTGCAAAGCTGAACAGGAAATAAAACGACGTGTTGCCCACAAGGAGAACAAGCGCACGGTGCACATTCCAAGTGTTGATACAGATGTTTCTTCAACTACTAGGCGTGCTATGACAACCACATCCGTTGTTACGTGAACTACATCATCTCCACCATGTGACACATCACCATGGAGAGTGCCTACATCATTTGAGTTGATCATAAGAGGTAATGACAAAGGTACATATTTTCCACTTTCACATGAGAATGATGCATGCCTAGTTAACTTGAATACATCATGTGTTGAGTTACCTATTGATTTTGGCACACCACCTATTTTTGAGAATTGTGTTACTATAATGAATGCGTCAGGTGATCAAACAACTAAAATACCAACAATTTTGAGTGCACCCATTGAATTAAGTGTTGATGCAAAAGAACTATGTTTAGTCATTTTGATATGACCTCTAATCATGGTGATGATTCTGTCAACAATGACTTATTGCAAGTTTGCTTATTTAAGCATGTTGTAGCATGCAAATTTTATGCAAGTAAGGTTTATTCACCAATGTTAGGATGGTTTAATGATGAATATTGTCAACCTTTTGAAATGAATAAGAGCTTCTCTTATATGTGTAAACTGAGTAACAATATTTTCATGCCTTCTACTTCTTGTGATAATATTTTGGCTTTAGATTTTATGAACTATGAAGTTTACTCATGTATACATGTGTCATATGTGCAAAAACCAAGGGAAGTAAAAATGGATGACATATACATATACAACATGTACACCTTGTCTCTTTTGTTAGCCACATTTCAGATTAAGCAACGGCAAGGACGGCTTTGTTTTCAAGAAGGGGAGGATGATGAGGACTTGACTACCATGGATACGACCAAAAATATTGCATACATGTGTATTTGTGAGGTGATTTCTAATGCAAACTATGCAATAATTTATTTATGTCATCTAGAACAAAAATACTTCACAAACTTTTATGTCATTTCCAATTGCAGGTGTATGGTACATTTGTACAATCCACATATGAAGATAAGGGGAAAGGAGATGTTTAAGTGTTGTTCAAAAAGTCCTCTCACGTCACTTTTGGGCCAAGAGAAGATAGAGTCCAAGTCTCTCATGTTCTGGATTCAGATTCGGACTACATAGACACACCTGATTTAAAACGCCAAGAACTCTTTCATATGAACTCCAAATTGGGTGATTCTTTTTAGTTGGAAAGTAGATTTCGTGCTCTTTCCAACCCAATTGGAATCACCTTAAAATCCGTCCGGAGCGTTGAGTCATCGATGAAACAATCTGACGCTGCAGCAAAATCTGAGTCAAACTACAAGTCCAAAGGTGTTGCATCACCTCCACTTGGGCCCATGAGCCTTGTACGACCTAGGGTTAGTTTTAGGCTACCTTGGGACGTCCTTCCACCTCCTTGGCCGCCACCCCTTGCTCCTATATAAGTATATCCATCTAGTAGCTTTTCCCTTGGGTTTTATTTAGTTAAAAGTTAGCCATCGTTGCAACTTCATGTACTTCGTTTGTGTCCAACGATCAGACAAAGACCGCTTATGAAACCCCACTTTTATCAATACTTCATCCATATTCGCAATATTAAGATTGCTTGATCATATTCTTGCTTGTTCTTCTATTGCTTGTAGGAATAGACCTTCGTGGTCAGGTTGATCACGCTCCGGCGTGGTCAATAACCTCTCAGAGTTTGTTTAGCGATTGCTAAGGCGCAGCATCGTTGCACGTTCGTAGTCGGATCGTCAAAGTCGTCTCCACCAAATCGATAGTTATCATCTCATCAAAAGATCAGGCCCCTCGCCTCTATTAGTTCTTGTTTCCCTTGAGCGTGCCATCATCTCTGATACGGGGCTAACCCGGTGTACGCCGATCTTTCACGATTGGAGTGGGTTCCCTCGAAGAACACGATGAACACGGGGAAGAACAGAGAGAAATCACAAGGGGAAACACTCAAGAACAAGTCCAATCACACACCCACTAGACAATGAAACAAACAAGATCCACAAGGTACATGAACAACATAGGGAAAGATACAAGGTAAGGTTCATTTCCAAGAGCAGGTCTTGATGGTATCCTAGACTAATCTTCCTGTGAGGGGTCTTGATGATATCTCGCAGGAGGATCTTCTCACATGGAGGTCTTGAACTCCATGGCAGTGGTGGTCTCTCTCTCTCTCTCTCAAGAGGAGGAGTGGTAGGAGCAAAGCTCACATACAAATGAGCTATCACTTTGCTAACCCTAGAGGGGGAGGTCTATTTATATTCTAAGTCACAAAGGGGTAAGGGGGAGAGGGATACAAGGCCAAAGGCCCGGCTGCGCACAGGCAGTGTCAGATGTCCGGTCGGGGTCGGACGTCCGGTCTCTCGCAGGGCCCGGACGTCCGGAGGGCGTCGGACTTCCGACGTTTTCGCTTTCGACAGGTGGTGCTGGTCGTCCGGTCGGCGTTGGTCATCCATGCACTAGGACTTGTCAGTCGTCCGAAGGATGTCGGTTGTCCGGTGGCTATAGATCTCCTGGATGGTCCTGGCGTGGTCGTGTCGGACGTCCGATGGACGTTGGTCGTCCGGGCGCTGTAGAGTGTCGGACGTCCGGTGGCACGTCGGACGTCCGGCAGCTGTAGACTCTGCAGCTCCATCTTCTCTTCCATGCTTCCCTCGCGGATGGTGTAGGTGTTCCTTGGCGCTTGGACTCCTCCTTGTTGTCCATGAAGCCCCGGCAATACCTATGCATGCACACGAATGGAGTGTCAAGTAGTATACCATCCTTAGAGGGGTCAAGTGAACACGTGTAAAGGAGAAGATTCACATTTATGTATGAGAAGTAGAGGTCGCATTTGTCACTTGCCAAACAGACTCTTGACATGGTGATGCCCGTAGGTTGCTCTGCATCAATCTCCATGCTTGTTCTTGCTCCAATGTTCATCCTTCTCCAAGCTAGGCCCTTCATTTGTAAGCAAAACAAATGTATCCAATTTAGGTATCATCATATTCTCATGAACATTAGAATCATTACCAAGAAACGAAAGTACCTGGTAATTCAATTGGCATGCACAAGCTCTAGTAATTGGTCTAGTATGTATAGGAGCATGGACTGTGGGTGTAACAACGGTATTGATGTCCTCATCTTCGAGAAGACGCTCAAGAGCACATTCTTCCGAGCTACCATCTCCAGCAAGATCACATCGGCATCGATGCTAACACTGAAAAGAACGTGAAGGTCAAGAGCTCAACACCAACTACCGCTCAACGACTTCACCATCTTCCTTGACATCTTCGCCATGCGACTTCAAGGCATCTTCGCCTAAGGACATACGGCATATTCGCCAACAAGCACCCCAAGACTATGCTCAAGAGAAGCTCCCAAGCTCAAGCCCGCGACTCCCACAAGCTACTACGACCTCGACACCGACCACGAGATTCCTTTCTTTGGGACTCAAGAACCCGAGTAGTATCTCGAGTGGGAACGCTTGATGGATGACTACCTCAAGCTACATCAAGTCCCTTCCAAAGATCAAGTGAAGTGCACCACAAGAAACTTCCATGACTACGCCTCGACATGGTGGCTTCACACACCTTCGGAGAGCTATGACATCAGTTGGCCCAAGACGAAGAGAGCTATGAGGCGAGAGTTCATGCCTCCAACCTGCACGGAACAACTTCTACGCCAATTGGAGAACACCACCCAAGGATCCAAGTCCATTAACGCGTACTTCAAGGCGATGAAGATTGCCTTGTGATGAGCCAACGTGGACGACCCCATTTCTATGAAATTCTGCTTCATGATGGGATTGAACAACGATGTCTCCAAGACTATCTTCCTCGAGAACTACAAGTCCCTCAACGACAACTATATTGGTGCTCTCAAGGCGGAACAAGAACTCATGAAGGCCAAGGCTTCTCCATCCCACGCTCACTTCGCAAGGACCAAGCTCCATGAGAACGATTATGAGGATAGTACCACCAAGATGTCCAATCCCAACGAGCTCCAAGACGATGCTCCCAAGTTTGACTTCACTGCCATCCCTCTTTGTGGCATTGATGATGCCAAGTCTACCTCGACTCTTTTTCAAGATGGTGCAGCGACGAGGACGACTATGGAAACCCTCAAGGACCAAGCTTTGGAGGCATGCGACAAGGTGGCGAGCAAGGATGATGCTTCCATCTTTGGAGGCGAGAGTGATGATGTGCCATCTTCAGCCTTCATCCATGGCGATGATGACGAGATGACCTAGCATGGGATTTTCCCTTCGGTCATGGAGGAGAGTAATGATCTGCCATCTTCGGCCTTCATCCACGGCGACAACGACGAGATGGTTGAGCATGGGATTCTCCCTTCGACCACGATGAAGTATGATGACTTGAGTGACTTTTGCCACGATATTGAGCGTGAGAGTGACTTCACCACTAGCCCCATATATGACGAGTTGCCCCACTTTCCATGTGAGGAGAGCCACAACCCCCAACACTTGAGTGAGATGAGTGACTCCACCATATGTGACATTGAGTGCACCTACTTTGAGGGAGTGAGTGAACCACCACATGGAGAGAGTGAGTTAGTTGATAGATCTTGTGAGGCCAATTTCAACATTAACGACTCGAACTCCACCTCTATTGTGTCATCTCATTTGGTGCTAGGTCCCATATATGATGATGCACCGATACGCGACGACTTTGTCCTCCCTTTGGACAAGATGATGAGCATGGTGGAATATGATGCACCACCACATGGTTCCATCAAGATGAAGGTGACCACCATTTGGTCTTTCCCACCTCACCTAAACCACTTGAGTGGAACGACAAAGGTAGAGGGTGATGCTATAGTCCCACTAGTGGACATTCTAGACATTGATTGCTTGCATGATGTTGATCCACCTAGTACCATGCTTCATGCTAGTATGATTTCCCCATGCGATGATTTGCCCATTTATGATGAGTATGATGATTCTCATGTGGAGTCTATTAGTTGTAATGCCATGTTACATATGATTTCTTGTGATAATTCTTTAGGTCACATCATGTTTGATAATCCACTTGACTTGTCATATGCTATGCATGAGATCAACCATATGTCTTATTTGCAATCTCTTCATAGTGACTATGCATATGCCATTAAAATAAACCAAATTTGCACATATGGCATAGATGACAAGCCCATGGTTATTGGCATTTGTTTTTCTTGCAATGATATTGATATGCTCCCTTTTCATAATTTATCCCATATGCCATGCCATGACAACCTAGCTTCGGATATGCATTGTTTTGGATGTTTTTCATTTTCTCCATATTATGTTTCCAATATTGCTCATGAGGACACCCCCATAGTTTCCTCATGCATTTTAGGAGATTTTGACCCATCCCATTCATTGCATGATCCCAATACTTTCGTGCACCATATGCTCCCCATGAATACATATGCTATTGATGTGCCATATACTTGCATTCTCAATTTGTGTCCCCATCGTGCTATACATAATAACTATTATTTCATGGTGGATGACATGTTCTTATACCATGCATCAAATTTCGTTGAGCGATGCTTATCTTGCGCTAACTCTCACAAGCACATACACATCATGATGGATGATGTGTACATTTACCACGCGCACAATTTCTTTGGTTTGTGTCTCTTTTGTGTTGGTACCCATGAATACTTGTCAACCTCGCAATCCCACGGGTTGACAAAACAAGCTCTAGAGAGCAATGAGGACTTGGAATCCCATGGATTGTTTTTCCCACCGCTCTCTTCGTGCCAACACTTCGCGCATTCATTCTACATGGCGCTCACTTGGCTATGGGTTATTGTCCATTACATATTATATGCCCATCTTGCCATGTTCACTTTGCATGATATGCTTATTCCTATGCCTTTTCCATGCATTTGTGACCCATGCTTTGCATTACACATGATGATTGAATCTAGTACTTGTATGTGTATTTGCAAGCTTGGTGGAGATATTGCTTGCTATTGCCATATTTGCTTTGTGCTCCATTCCTATGATGATACTTTCATCTTGCTTTGTGTTCGTGCTTGTGATATGTCACGTGCATTATCTATGCTTAGTATTTGCTCACATGACATGATTGCCATGATTTATTCTAGTGTGTTGCTTCTTCGCTCCACTAGTTTGCATGACTTCATCTCTATGCTTGATCATGTTGCATCGCCCATGATTCATACTTGCTCATTTCATGCGGTTGATGACAACCATTTCCATGCTTTGCACATGATTCATATTGCTTCTTCTCATATATCTCCATATGTTGCCTCTCTCATGCTAGATGAATTGCCATGTATTGAGTGCAACAATGATTCTCGTCTTGCTCATGAGATTTCCCCCATAGCATTCTCGCATATATTTGGAGATTTTGACATAATTCTTGTGAAGCATGCTTGTCTTACTTCTTGGCACCATGTACCTAGTGCCATTAATATATCCATTGTTGCATCATATTATTCATGCACTTGTTGATAGAGGCGAGGATCCTGATCTTTCGATGAGATGATAACTATCAATTTGGTGGAGACGACTTTGACGATCTGACTAAAAACGTGCAACGACGTTGCACCTTAGCAATCACTAAACCCACTCTGAGAGGTTATTGACCACGCCGGAGCACGATCAAGCTGACCATGAAGGTCTATTCCTGCAAACAATCAAAGAACAAGCGAGAATATGATTAAGCAATCTGAATATTGCGAATATGGATGAAGTATTGATAAAAGTGGAGTTGCATAAGCGGTCTTGGTCTGGTTGTTGGACACAAACGAAGTATATGAAGTTGCAGTGATGGATAACTTTTAACTAAATAAAACCCAAGGAAAAAGCTACTAGATGGATCTGTGCAGTCCAAATCTGAATCCAGAACGTGAGAGACTTGGACTCTATCTTCTCTTGGCCCAAAAAGTGATGTGAGAGGACTTTTTGAACAACACTAAAACTTCTCTTTTTCCCTTATCTTCATATGTGGATTGTACAAATGTCCCATACACCTGCAATTAGACATGGCAAAAAGTTTGTGAAGTATTTTTGTGTTGGATGACATAAATAAATTATTGCATAGTTTGCATTAGAAATCACCTCACAAATATACATGCATGCAGTATTTTTGGTCGTATCCATGGTAGTCATGTCCTCATCATCCTCCCCTTCTTGAAAACAAAGCCGTCCTCGGCGTTGCTTAACCTAAAATGTGGCTAACAAAAGAGACAAGGTGTACATGTTCTATATGTATATGTCATCTATTTTTTCTTCCCTTGGTTTTTGCAAATATGACACATGTATACATGAGTAACCTTCATAGTTCAAAAAATCTAAAACCAAAATATTATCACAAGAAGTAGAAGGCAAGAAAATATTGCAACTCAGTTTGCACATATAAGTGAAGCTCGTATTCATTTCAAAAGGTTGACAATGTTCACCATTAAACAATCCTAACATTGGGGAATAAACCTTACTTGCATCAAATTTACATGCTACAACATGCTTAAATAAGCAAACATGCAATAAGTCATTGGTCATAGAATTGACACCAAGATTAGAGGTCATACCAAAATGATTAAACATTGATTCTTTTGCATCAACAGTTAATTCAATGGGTGCACTCAAAATTGTTGGTATTTCAGTTTTTTGATCACATTACGCATTCATGATAGTAACACAATTCTCTAAAATAGGTGGTGTGCCTAAATCAATAGGTAACTCAACACATGATTTATTCAAGTTAACTAGGCATGCATCATTCTCATGTGAAAGTGGAAAATCTGTACCTTTGTCATTACCTCTTATGATCAACTCAGATGATGTAGGCACGCTCGGAGGTGATGTGTCACATGGTGGAGATGATGTAGTCATCGCAACAACGGATGTGATTGTTATAGTATGACTAGTAGTTGAAGAAACATCTGTATCCAGACTTGGAATGTGCACCGTGCGCTTGTTCTCCTTGTGGGAAGAACATCGTTTTATTTCCTATTCAGCTTTGCAAGTAATATGAAACAAATGGTCCATAGGATAACACTCTTCATGAATTAGTATCTCTTGAATATCATGGTTTAATCCTCCCCAAAATCTATCCATAAAATCGTCTTCACTTTCTATTAAAACTGAGTGCAACAATGTAGTTTGTAAATCACCATAATATTTTGTTACCGTGTGAGTGCCTTGTTCTAAATGTTGTAATTTTTTAAATCATGTCATGAGTGTAATAAACATCAACGAATCTATCTCTCATGACAAGTTTTAAATCATCCCAAGTAGTAGGTTTAAAATCAGGGTTTAACCAACAATATTCACTCCACCAAACTAAAGCAAAGGTACTGAAAGTACTCACCACAGCTTGAAATTTTTCACGCCCATCAAAATTATGGGAAGTAAATTTAGCATTTATTTCATACTCCCATTCAATATATAAATCAGGCCTAAAACGACCAATAAATGGTGGCATGAAATCATTAACCTGATTATGTGCATTCTAATGTTGTTGCTCCTCTTGTGATGGTTGTTGTATTTTCTTAGGTGGTGGCAAATCTCCCACGATCGATGAAGCCCTAGAACTAACAACTCTGGAACCTGTCATAGTTAGTAGAAAACAAGAAACAAAATCCGATAATAATGTTTCCTATGAACTACAAGGATGTGGTGGTAAAATGCTCATAGTATAGCAAATATCAATATCTTACAAGTTCTTACCATGCAACAGGTGGTGACAGGCAACAAGCGGTGTCAAATAACTTCAAAGATTGATTAAAGCGATTGCCAGGGGAACACACATATACAAAATGTAGAAATATGTGCAGTTTGGAAGGCTTAAATATTTGGTAGCAAAAGATTAACAATAATCAATTCAGAGATGCAATGTTGAATAAACGCTCAACGACGGTACTATGCTGGTCCTAGGCTACAGACGCGAGCCTAGAACACTAATGACGCCACGACATAGCACAACTAGCATCAATAAAGGATATGAAGTAGCTCTGTACAGCAAGATAAAAGTGAATATCACAATAGCAGTAAAGATAATGATGTGAAACAACTGCCAAGCAGGATATACCAACAACTTTCTCTCCAACTTTCCTTCGGATAATTTTGTGCCAATTTTCTGATAATTGTTCTCAAGAATGAGACTGACTCAAGATTTCAAATGCAAAAAGAATCACTCAATTCCGAGGTAATATGAGGAGTCAAAAAAAATTCTAAAATTGGTCTGAAAAACTAGAATAAACTGTGTTCACGAACTTCGGAGGGCAAAAAGACCTATTTCGAAGCCGATTTTGAGGTGTCAAATATTGAACTTGCTTCTGAAACTATTTAGATGCGGCTCGTCGCTAGCTTTCATTTGAGTACACACGGAGTCAAAACAGACTTAGTATGAGGATGATTCACCTGTTTTACTGAACAATGCACAAAACAGATTCCAATCCGAATTCAAGTACGAGATTGATTCTAGATAGATCCAATTTTTTTTCTTCTATCTTTTTTTTTCTTACACTTTTTTTCTTTTTATTTCTCTCCTTTTTTTCTCTGACTTTTTTTTTACTTTTTTCTCTCTTTTTTTCTCTGCCTTTTTTTCTCCCTCTTTCCAAAACAAACTAGATAAGATGCACATTGGTTCAAGCGAAGATGTGAACGACCTCAACTATGATTATGACCTTGAACGGTGGGTAGGACATGATGAAAATTGATGGATGGGTGGTGGACCGCGGAAGGGATAATGATGCAGCGACAGCATGACTACTATGAACAGAATTCAAAACTCTAAATAAACTAGACACTAAGACCAGCAACTCGACACGACAATGCAATCGATAATTCAATAATGCAAACAATAAAAAGAAAACAGTAAAGGCTCAGACTGGCTTGGACAAATGATGAATAGATCTAACTTTTTTTGTGGCTTTTTCTTGGACAATAGGTAAGAAAATAAATCTAATCTAGGGAAAACTGGAAATTATCACCGAGTAACCTGAAAACTGATACCACTTGATAGAGGTGAGGATCCCGATCTTTCGGTGAGATGATAACTATCGATTTGGTGGAGACAACTTTGACGATCTGACTACAAACGTGCAACAACGTGGCGCCTTAGCAATCGCTAAACCACCTCCGAGAGGTTATTGACCACGCTGGAGCACGATCAACCTGACCACGAAGGTCTATTCCTGCAAGCAATCGATGATCAAGCAAGAATATGATTAAGCAATCTGAATATTGCGAATATGGATGAAGTATCAACAAAAGTGGGGTTTCATAAGCGGCCTTGGTCTGTTCATTGGACACAAACGAAGTACACGAAGTTGCAGCGATGGCTAACTTTTAACTAAATAAATCCAAGGAAAAAGCTACTAGATGGATCTACTTATTTAGGAGCAAGGGGTGGCGGCCAAGGAGGTGGGAGGACGTCCCAAGACAGCCTAAGACTAACCCTAGGTCGTACAAGGCTCATGGGCCCAAGTGGAGGTGATGCAACACCTTTGGACTTTGAAGTTTGACTCGGGTTCTGCTGCAGCGTCAGATTGTTTCGTTGATAAGTCAATGCTTCGGACGAATTTTAAGGTGAATGCAATTGGGTTGGAAATAGCACGAAATCTACTTTCCAACAAAAAAAGAAATCACCCAATTTGGAGTCCTTATGAAAGAGTTCTTGGCATTTTGAGTGAGGTATGTCTGTGCAGTCCATATCTGAATCCAGAACGCGAGAGACTTGGACTCTATGTTCGCTTGGCCCAAAGTGATGTGGGAGGACTTTTTGAAGAACACCGAAACTTCTCTTTTTTCCTTATCTTCATTTGTGGATTGTACAAATGTCCCATACACCTGCAATTAGACATGACAAAAAAGTTTGTGAAATATTTTTTTCCTGGATGACATAAATAAAATATTGCATAGTTTGCATTAGAAATCACCTCACAAATATACATGTATGCAATATTTTTGGTCGTATTGAAGGTAGTCATGTCCTCATCACTTGTTCTTCTAATGGTTATGTGCAAAAGATGAGAACCATCATGATGGATGATGTGTTTATCTACCATGCGCATATGTTCTTTGTTTTGTTCTGTGCATGTGTAGGATACTTGGACTTCGTGTCGACTTCCACTTCACGTGAGTTGACCATTCGAGCTCTTGAGAGCGAGCCTTATACATTATACCACGAATCAGTACTACACCACATTTCCTACCACTTCGGCATTGTGAAGAATGCACAAGGACATGCCTTCAAGGTGACATCTTTCTTGAGCATGGATATTGTGGATCGTACTACTTATGTTGCTTGCACCACGAGACTTGTTGGTCATCTTAGACCACTTGATAGTGCATAGGTTAGAGATCTTGCCTCCACTTGCCGTTTTCGCATTTACATACCTCATGACATATATACCTTGTGTGTTGCATCCAATTCTTGGATTACTTGCTCCTATCATATGTTTGGTCGCAACAATGTCACTTCTTTACATATGCCATGTCCCATTGCTTGTCACATGCTTGACTTGATTGCCTCACACATGATGAAAAATTGCTCTTTCTATTGTATTGAGTGCAACACTATATTCACTACACCCTATGCACGTTATGCTTGGATTGTCTTGCACTTGACCATGTGTTTAGACACTTCATTTTATTTGGTGCTGTGAATCTTTCCTATGCCTACCATAGACCTTTCATTGAGCAATTTGTGAATGCTTGATATGACCTCGATGTAGATGCTTATTCTCTTCTCACACATATTTGCATCACTACCTCACATTTGCATACTTGTCCCCGTGATAATTTTGCTTGTGCTCGATTGATATGCTTACATGCCATGTCACAATCCTTTGTCACACCCGATGCTATGCTTGATGACAACACTTGTTTGGTGAATCACCTCTTGAATGCTTGGTTTTGCACTAATGCTAACCACATTTGTTTTTCCAAGTGTTTGTTCTATTTGCTCCTGTCGAAGGAATCACAATACGGTGCGACATTGGAGAGTGCCCATTTCGAGCTACTAGACGATGAGTGCTTGGTGATCGACCACTTCGACCCGACACCGCCATCTCTTTCCCATGGTGATTTGGTTTTAGACCCGAGGTCGGATCTTTTCCAAAGGGGAGGGTATGATGTGGAGCATCCTACGAGCATCACCATGTCAAGTGTCCATTTGGCAAGTGACACGTGCGACCTCTACTTTTCATACATAAAGGTGAATCTTCTCCTTTACACGTGTTCACTTGACCCGTTCGAGGATGGTATACTACTTGACTCTCCACTCGTCCGCATGCATAGTTATCGCCAGAGCTTCACGGACGACGAGGAGTGCGAGCACGACGGAACAACTACACCATCCGCGAGGGAAGCATGGAAGAGAAGACGGACGAAGACGGAGTTGCGGCGTCTATAGCGGCCGGACGACCGACGTGCCACCGGACGTCCGACACACCTTCCACCCAGCCAGACAAAGACGCTACAGCGGCCGGACGACCGATGACCACCGGACGTCCGACAATTACCAGGGACAGGACGACTGGTGCCACCAGTCCAGAGAAGAAACACCTCCGGACCCCCGCGAGCGACCGGACGTCCGGCCCCAACCAGACATTCGACACTGCCTGTGCGCAGCCAGGCCTTTGGCCTTGTATCCCCTCCCACTTACCCCTCCATGTCTTAGACTATAAATAGACCTCCCCTCGTCCTTTCTAGGGGCAGCAAAGTGATAGCTCATTTGTATGTGAGGATTGCTCCTACCACTCCTCGTCTTGAGAGAGGGAGAGACTACCACTCCCATGGAGTTAAAGACCTCCATGTGAGAATATCCTGCGGGATACCATCAAGACCCCATCACGGGAAGATCCGTCTAGGATACCATCAAGACCTCCTCTTGGAGATGAACCTTACCGCGTATCTTTCCCTTTGTTGTTCATGTACCTTGTGGATCTTGTGTGTTTGATTGTCTAGTGGATGTGTGATTGGACTTGTTCTTGAGTGTTTCCCCTTGTGATTTCTCCTCGTTCTTCCCCGTGTTCATCGTGTTCTCCATAGGATCCCACTCCAATCGTAATATATCGGTCTACACTGATAGAGGCAAAGGTGTCCCGATGTTTTGATGAGATGGTGGATATCGTTTTCTGTGGGAGTCGACCCTGACGGTCCAACTACCAGTACAAAAAAAAGGCACATCCGTGACATTTTGGGCCGAACGAAATTTTTTCTATCATACTTATGACACTTCTATGACGATAATTGTAACAAAACCCGGTATCATCATAGATGTGGTGGGCTCCTACTTCTATTACAAAAAATCATGATAGAAAAAGGGCTTTTCATCCTGGTCAGGCCGGAGACGCAGCTGCATGACATTCCTTGGGTCGTCTGCTACGTCTTGAGCTTGCGCTGGTTTTCCTTGAAGAGGAAAGGATGATGCAGCAAAGTAGCGTAAGTATTTACATCAGTTTTTGAGAACCAAGGTATCAATCCAGTAGGAGGCTCCTCAAAAGTCCCACACACCTACACAAACAAACAAGAACCTCGCAACCAACGCAATAAAGGGGTTGTCAATCCCTTCATGGCCACTTGCGAAAGTGAGATCTGATAGAGATAATATGATAAGATAAACATTTTTGGTATTTTTATGATATAGATTGGAAAATAAAAGATAGACCTGGGGGCCATAGGTTTCACTAGTGGCTTCTCTCAAGATAGCATAAGTATTACGGTGGGTGAACAAATTACTGTCGAGCAATTGAGAGAAAAGCGCATAGTTATGAGATTATCTAGGCATGATCATGTATATGGGCATCACGTTAGTGACAAGTAGATCGAAACGATTCTGCATCTACTACTATTACTCCACACATCGACCGACTCCTGCCTGCATCTAGAGGATTAAGTTTGTAAGAACTGAGTAACGCATTAAGAAAGATGACATGATCTAGAGGGATAAACTCATGCAATATGATATAACCCCCATCTTTTTATCCTCGATGGCAACAATACAATACGTGCCTTGCTGCCCCTGCTGTCACTGGGAAAGGACGCCACAAGATTCCCCCATTGCAAGAAAGATCAATCTAGTAGGCCAAACCAAACTGATAATTCGACGAGACTTGCAAAGATAAATTAATCACACAGAAAAGAATTCAGAGGAGATTCAAATATTTCTCATAGATAAACTTGATCATAAACCCACAATTCAACGGATCTCAACAAACACACCGCAAAAAGAGTTACATCGAATTGATCTCCAAGAAGATCGAGGAGAACTTGGTACTGAGATTCAGAGAGAGAGAAGAAGCCATCTAGCTAATAACTATGGACCCGAAGGTCTGTGGTAAACTACTCACAACTCATCGAAGAGGCCTTGGAGATGATGTAGAGGCCCTCCGTGGTCGATTCCCCCTCCGACGGAGCGCCGGCGAAGGCTCCAAGATGGGATCTCGCAGATACAGAAGGTTGCGGTGGTGGAATTAAGTTTTCATGGTCGCTTTCGATGTTTTCAGGGTACGGGAGTATATATATAGGAGGAAGAAGTCGGTCGGTTGACGCTCGAGGGGCCAACGAGGGTGGGGGCGCACCGGGCACCCTCGTGGCTGCCTCGTTTGTTGCTCGACGTCCACTCCAAGTCTCCAGATTTGCATTTGTTCCAGAAAGATTGCTCCCGAAGGTTTCATCCCGTTTGGACTTCGTTTGATATTCCTTTTCTTTGAAACACTGAAATAGGCAAAAGCAACAGCAATTCGGGCTGGGCCTCCGGTTCGTAGGTTAGTCCCGAAAATGATATAAAAGTGTAGAGTAAAGCCCATAAGCATCCAATACGGGTAATTTAATAGCATGGAACAATCAAAAATTATATATACGTTGGAGACGTATCAAGCATCCCCAAGCTTAATTCCTGCTCGTCCTCGAGTAGGTACATGATAAAAACAGAATTTGTGATGTGGAATGCTACCTAGCATAATTCTCAATATAATTTTCTTTATTGTGGCATGAATGTTCAGATCCAAATGATTCACAATAGAAGTTCATATTGACATAAGAAATAGTAATACTTCAAGCATACTAATAAAGCAATCATGTCTTCTCAAAATAGCATGGCTAAAGAATGTTATCCCTACAAAATCATATAGTCTGGCTATGCTCTATCTTCATCACACAAAGTATTTAATCATGCACCACCCCGATGACAAGCCAAGCAATAGTTTCATACTTTAGTAATCTCAAACTTTTTTAACTTTCACGCAATACATGAGCATGAGCCATGGACATAGCACTATATGTGGAATAGAATGGTGGTTGTGGAGAAGACAAAAAAAGATAAGATAGTCTCACATCAACTAGGCGTATCAACGGGCTATGGAGATTCCCATTAATAGATATCAATGTGAGAGAGTAGGGATTTCCATGCAACGGATGCACTAGAGCTATAAATGTATGAAATCTCAACGAAAGAAACTAAGTGGGTGTGCATCCAACTTGCTTGCTCATGAAGACCTAGGGCACTTTGAGGAAGCCCATCATTGGAACATACAAGCCAAGTTCTATAATGAAAAATTCCCACTAGTATATGAAAGTGACAACATAGGAGACTCTCTATCATGAAGATCATGGTGCTACTTTGAAGCACAAGTGTGGTAAAAAGGATAGTAGCATTGTCCCTTCTCTCTTTTTCTCTCATTTTTTATTTGGCCTTTCTCTCTATTTTTTATAAAGTCCGAAGTCTCATCCCAACTGGTGGGGGAATCATAGTCTCCATCATCCTTTCCTCACTTGGGACAATGATCTAATAATGAAGATCATCACACTTTTATTTACTTACAACTCAAGATTACAACTCAATACTTAGAACAAAATATGACTCTATATGAATGCCTCCGGTGGTGTACCGGGATATGCAATGAATCAAGAGTGACATGTACGGAATTATGAAGGTGGCTTTGCCACAAATACGAGGTCAACTACATGATCATGGAAAGAGAAGTATGACAATGATGCAGCATGTCATAATAAACAGAACGGTGGAAAGTTGCATGGCAATATATCTCGGAATGGATATGGAAATGCCATGATAGGTAGGTATGGTGGCTGTTTTGAGGAAGGTATATGGTGGGTGTATGGTACCGGTGAAAGTTGCGCGGCACAAGAGAGGCTAGCAATGGTGGAAGGGTGAGAATGCGTATAATCCATGGACTCAACATTAGTCATAAAGAACTCATATACTTATTGCAAAAATCTACAAGCCATTGAAAACAAAGTACTACGCACATGCTCCTAGGGGGACAGATTGGTAGGAAAAGACCATCGCTCGTCCCCGACCGCCACTCATAAGGAAGACAATCAATAAAAAAAATTGTGTCCAACTTCATCACAAAGCGGTTCACCATGCGTGCATGCTACGGGAATCACAAACTTCAACACAATTATTCTTTAAATTCATAATCACCCCACTAGCATGACTCTAATATCACCACCCCAATTCACTTCCTATGATAGTTTTTATTATACCCAACTTGGATGCCCATCATTCTAGGCCTAATTTTATAACCATAGCAAATACCATGCTTTTCTAAAAGACTCTCAAAATAATATAAGTGAAGCATGAGAGGTCAACAATTTCTTCAAAATAAAGCCACCGCCGTGCTCTAAAAAATATAAGTGAAGCACAAGAGCAAAAATTATCTAGCTCAAAAGATATAAGTGAAGCACATAGAGTATTCTAAGAAATTCTAAATCATGTGGGTTTCTCCCAAAAGGTGTGTACAACAAGGATGATTGTGGTAATCTAAAAAGCAAAGACTAATATCATACATGATGCTGCAAGCAAAACACATATCATGTGGCGAATAAAAATATAGCTCCAAGTAAAGTTACCGATAGACGAACACGAAAGAGGGGATGCCTTCCGGGGCATCCCCAAGCTTAGGCTTTTGGTTATCCTTGAATATCTTGGGGTTCCATGAGCATCCCCAAGCTTAGGATATTTCCACTCCTTATTCCATAGTCCATCAAATCTTTACCCAAAACTTGAAAACTTCACAACACAAAACTCAACAGGAAATCTCATAAGCTCCTTTAGTGCAACAAAGAAAAACCACCACATAAGGTACTATAATGAACTCATTCTTTATTTATGTTGGTGTTAAACCTACTTTATTCCAACTTCTCTATGGTTCATACCCCCCGATACTAGCTATAGATGCATCAAAATAAACAAACAACACACGAAAAACAGAATCTATCAAAAACAGAACAGACTGTAGCAATCTGTAACTTTCGAATACTTATGGAACTCTAAAACTCCTACCAAAATAGGAAGTCCTGGCAAATTTTTCTATTGATATACAACAAAAAGAATCAACAAAAAATCACGTTTCTGCGATTTACTAAAATTATTTTCATGCGTGCAAAGTTTCTGTTTTTCAGCAGAATCAAATTAACTATCACCGTAGGTTATCCTATAGGTTCTACTTGGCACAAACACTAATTAAAACATGAAAACACATCTAAACAGAAGCTAGATGATAAATTTATTACTAAACATAAGCAAAAATCAATAAACAAAAATAAAATTGGGTTGCCTCCCAACAAGCGCTATCGTTTAACGCCCCTAGCTAGGCATAAAAGCAAAGATAGATCTAAGTATTGTCGTCTTTAGTATTCAAATCTTCAATAGAGCACTTACAATCCTTATGCGTTTCTTTCTTAACGATTAAGCTCCTAGGCAAGAAATCAAGAAATTAATTTGAAGCAAAAGGTTCGTTTATGATAGAGAGACAATTAGGGTGAACACTTATTGATTTGAGATCCGCATTTTCCTTACTAGAAGATTCACCCTTATTTTTAGGAACATAAATAAATTTGGCACTTTTGGTAGGAGGAGTTGGAGTATTTTTCACGGATGAAAAGGCCGACCCTAAGTTGGTAATAATATCCTCAAGTTTACCGATTCTCGTAGAATCTAGATCTATTCTTTCATTAACTATAGGTTCTTTCTCTTTAAAAAATTTCAAAGTAACTCCAACCCTAGATCCATATTGGGTAATTTGGTTATGAATCTTTTTATCCAAATTTTCAATCAACTCAACAGTGGCAACTTTATTTTCAATAATTTGAAGCCTTTGCATCACATGCTGCAAAGTTAAAACAGTTCCATTAACCAAAAGAGGTGGTGGGCCAAACAAATCTAACATAGCATTATAAGCATGAAAAGTATGGCTACTCAAGAAATCCCCTCCGGTAATGGTATCAAGAATACATCTATTCCAAGGAGTAATGCCTACATAAAAATTTCGAAGAAGAATGGAAGTAGAGATCCTCCTAGTAGATCTATTTTGAGCATTGCAAATTCTATGTGAAGCATCTTTTAAATTCTCTCCCCCTTTGTTTAAAATTGAGCACTTCATGCTCGGGGGTAACAACAAGGATAGGAGGACTAGCCATAACGACGAGATAAACGATCTAACACGCAAGCACACAAAAGTCAAGCAAAAAAGAGAGGAGAACGCGAAAGAGAGGGCGAATAAAATGACAAGGGTGAAGTGGGGGAGAGGAAAACAAGAGGCAAATGGCAAATAATGTAATGCGAGGGAGATGAGTTTGTGATGGGTACTTGGTATGTCTTGACTTGAGCGAAGACCTCCCCGACAACGGTGCCAGAAATCATTCTTGCTACGTCTTGAGCTTGCATTGGTTTTCCTTGAAGAGGAAAGGGTGATGCAGCAAAGTAGCGTAAGTGTTTCCCTCAGTTTTTGAGAACCAAGGTATCAATCCAGTAGGAGGCTCCTCAAAAGTCCCACGCACCTACACAAACAAACAAGAACCTCGTAACCAATGCAATAAAGGGGTTGTCAATCCCTTCACGACCACTTGTGAAAGTGAGATCTGATAGAGATAATATGATAAGATAAATATTTTTGGTATTTTTATGATATAGATTGGAAAATAAAAGACGCAAATAAAAGTAGATGGAAAACTTATATGATAAAAGGTAGACCCGGGGGCCATAGGTTTCACTAGTGGCTTCTCTCAAGATAGCATAAGTATTACGGTGGGTGAACAAATTACTGTCGAGCAATTGATAGAAAAGCGCATAGTTATGAGATTATCTAGGCATGATCATGTATATAGGCATCACGTCCGTGACAAGTAGATCAAAACGATTCTGCATCTGCTACTATTACTCCACACATCGACCGACTCCTGCCTGCATCGAGAGTATTAAGTTCATAAGAACAGAGTAACACATTAAGAAGGATGACATGATGTAGAGGGATAAACTCATGCAATATGATATAGACCCCATCTTTTTATCCTCGATGGAAACAATACAATACGTGCCTTGCTGCCCCTGCTGTCACTGGGAAAGGACACCGCAAGATTGAACACAAAGCTAAGCACTTCTCCCATTGCAAGAAAGATCAATCTAGTAGGATAAACCAAACTAATAATTTGAGGAGACTTGCAAAGATAACCAATCACACATAAAAGAATTCAAAGGAGATTCAAATATTTCTCATAGATAAACTTGATCATAAACCCACAGTTCATCGGATCTCAACAAACACACCGCAAAAACAGTTACATCAAAAGATCGCCAAGAAGATTGAGGAGAACTTGGTATTGAGATTCAAAGAGAGAGAAGAAGCCATCTAGCTAATAACTATGGAACCGAAGGTCTGTGGTAAACTACTCACAACTCATCGGAGAGGCCTGGGAGATGATGTAGAGGCCCTCCATGGTCGATTCCTCCTCCGGCGGAGCGCTGACGAAGGCTCCAAGATGGGATCTCGCAGATACAGAAGGTTGCAGCAGTGGAATTAGATTTTCGTGGTCGCTTCTGATGTTTTCAGGGTAAGGGAGTATATATAGGAGTAAGAAGTAGGTCGGTTGACGCTCGAGGGGCCCACGAGGGTGGGGGGAACATCCACCCCAAGGGGGCGCACCGGGGACCCTCGTGGCCGCCTCGTTTGTTGCTTGATGTCCACTCCAAGTCTGCAGGTTTGCATTTGTTTCATAAAGATCGCTCCCGAAGGTTTCTTCCCGTTTGGACTCCGTTTGATATTCCTTTTCTTCGAAACACTGAAATAGGCAAAGAAAACAGCAATTCAGGCTGGGCCTCCGGTTAGTAGGTTAGTCCCAAAAATTATATAAAAGTGTAGAGTAAAGCCCATAAATGTCCAAAACGGGTAATATAATCGCATGGAACAATCAAAAATTATAGATTCGTTGGAGACGTATCACCGTCCATGATGGAAAAAACCGTGGTACAAGCGAGGGCGAGGAAAATATCAGGGTGTTCCCAGTTGTGGTGGGTGGTCGGGGCCGAGCGATGCACGGAGGTTTGCGTGTTTCTCTCATACACGCACGTGCGTGTGTGCGAGGTGTTGGGCTCTAAATGAACCTGACTGAGGCGTCCGCCTACTGAATCTGAGCGATTGCAGTGCAGGCTACGCGTTACTGAACCCGAGCGATCGATCGATGGCTGTTAACTGAACCCGATCGAGCGATTCCTTCGCTACTGCTGCTAACTGAAGCCGATCGATGCTGCCTCTAGATGAACAGTGAGCCTTGCTGGGGGGGTTGGATGAATAGTTCCTGGTGGGGGTGTATGAACAGTGTTGCCTCTAGATGGACAGGACCCCGATTGATTGAGCCGGTTGGGGCTGGATGAACAGGACCCCGTGGAGGGCTGGATGAATAGGACAATCCCGAGAAGTGCTGGATGAATAGTAGATGGTGGATGGCTGGATGAAAAGTGGTCCGTGCAGGGGTGGTTGACGAGGAGCCTGTGGAGAGGGCTCGTTGAACAATAGCCGGTGGAGTAGCACGCGGTGGAGGCTGGATGAACGGGAGCTCATGGATGAACAGTCGCAGGTGGAGGCTGGAGGAGGTCGATGGTGGATGAACAGTAACCCTTGGAGGCTGGAGGAAGTCGATGGTGGAGATGAACAGTATCCCGTGGAGTCCCATTTTGCGGTATGCCACACCCCTCCGGATGAACAGGACCCCCAGTTCGACCATAGCGCTCCAACACAAGTATGTTTCCTCCGTTTTGCGGTACGCCACACCCCTCCCGATCAACAGGACCCCGTTTCGACCGTAGGAGGTCCAACACAAGTCCGTTTCCTCCGTTTTGCGGTACGCCAGACCCCTCCTGATGAATAGGATCCCGTTTCGAACGTGTCCAGTCGAACACAAGGCCGTTTCCTCCTTTCTGCAGTACGCCATGCCTCGTTTCCATCAGTTGTTCCATCCAAGCCCTCCCGATGAACACGACGACGCATTCCATTCCGACCCAGCAGGTTGGCTCCCCATGAACATGACGCGACGCAATTTCTTTGTTCCGAACCAGCCATGTACACGAGCCCTGGCCGTACATATGCGCGAGTAGGCGTTCGAGACCCCGCCCGTATGTACATACGTGGCCATATTTACTTTCTTGCACCCTGGCCACTGTATGTACATGTACATGCTAAGTGCACGCCTCTACTAGGACACGTGTGCGCCTCTACATCGACTAGTATGTACGTACACGTTCGCGACCAGAATGACAACACTACGTACGCTTCGACCAGGTGGCTCCTGATTGTCAGGGACTTCCTTTCATGAGAGGATGTAGCTGGTGGGTCGCAGCAGTCAAGGGGCGAATCATTTTTTCGCCCGTAATATGGCGCACTTCCTTGTGTGCGAAGATGTAGCTGGTAGGTCCCAGCAGTCAGGGGGGAAACGTTTTTTTTTGCGAAATACGGTGGCCCGTCCGGTGGGTCCCTGCTGTCAGGTGGAGGAATCATTATTTTCTGCATAATAAGGAGGCACTTCCTTGCTGCGGCCGTAGATCCAGCTGTCAGCCTCTCCATGTACAGTCCACGTCTGATGGAAGTCGTTCCTTGACCACGTTGACCATGCCGCGCTGAGAGCACCAGGGCGGTGGACGACGATGAGGCCTGGGAAGGGGACGACGCGGAGCCGGGGAAGACGCGGCAGTGGATGCCCGCGCGTAGAGGAGTATTAGGGTTCACTGGTTCGGTTACGGTGTGAGGCTGTCGTCGCCGCAGAATAATGCTACGTCTTGAGCTTGCGTTGGTTTTCCTTGAAGAGGAAAGGGTGATGCAGCAATAGTAGCGTAAGTATTTCCCTCAGTTTTTGAGAACCAAGGTATAATCCAGTAGGAGGCTCCTCAAAAGTCCCACACACCTACACAAACAAACAAGAACCTCGCAACCAACGCAATAAAGGGGTTGTCAATCCATTCACGACCACTTGCGAAAGTGAGATCTGATAGAGATAATATGATAAGATAAATATTTTTTGGTATTTTTATGATATAGATTGGAAAAGTAAAGATGCAAATAAAAGTAGATAGTAAACTTATATGATAAAAGATAGACCCGGGGCCATAGGTTTCACTAATGGCTTCTCTCAAGATAGCATAAGTATTGCGGTGGGTAAACAAATTACTGTCGAGCAATTGATAGAAAAGCGAATAATTATGAGATTATCTAGGCATGATCATGTATATAGGCATCACGTCCGTGACAAGTAGACCGACTCCTGCCTGCATCTGCTACTATTACTCCACACATCGACCGCTATCCAGCATGCATCTAGAGTATTAAGTTTATAAAGAATAGAGTAACGCATTAAGAAAGATGACATGATGTAGAGGGATAAACTCATGCAATATGATATAAATCCCATCTTTTTATCCTCGATGGCAACAATAAAATATGTGCCTTGCTGCCCCTGCTGTCACTGGGAAAGGACACCGCAATATTGAACCCAAAGCTAAGGACTTCTCCCATTGCAAGAATGATCAATCTAGTAGGCCAAACCAAACTGATAACTCGAAGAGACTTGCAAAGATAACTTAATCACACACAAAAGAATTTAGAGGAGATTCAAATATTTGTCAAAGATAAACTTGATCATAAACCCACAATTCATCGGATCTCGACAAACACACCGCAAAAAGAGTTACATCGAATAGATCTCCAAGAAGATCGAGGAGAACTTTGTATTGAGATTCAAAGAGAGAGAAGAAGCCATCTAGCTAATAACTATGGAACCGGAGGTCTGTGGTAAACTACTCACAACTCATCGGAAGGGCCTTGGAGATGATGTAGAGGCCCTCCATGGTCGATTCCCCCTCCGGCGGAGCACCAACGAAAGCTCCAGGATGGGATCTCGCAGATACAAAAGGTTACGGCGGTGTAAATAGTTTTTCGTGCTGCTCCTCGATGGTTTTAGGGTACGTGGGTATATATAGGAGGAAGAAGTAGGTCGGTGGACGCTCAAGGGTCCCACAAGGGTTGGGGGCGCGCCCACCTGTAGGGGGCACGCCGGGCACCCTCGTGGCCGCCTCCTCTGTTGCTTGACGTTCACTCCAAGTCCACTGGATCACATTTGTTCCAAAAAGATCGCTCCCAAAGGTTTCATTCCGTTTGGACTCCGTTTGATATTCCTTTTCTTCAAAACACTAAAATAGGCAAAAAAACAGCAATTTAGGCTGGGCCTCCGGTTAGTAGGTTAGTCCCAAAAATGATATAAAATTGTAAAGTAAATCCCATAAACATCCAAAACGGGTAATATAATAGCATGGAACAATCAAAAATTATAGATATGTTGGAGACATATCAAGCATCCCCAAGCTTAATTCCTGCTCGTCCTCGAGTAGGTAAATGATAAAAACAGAATTTTTGATGTGGAATGCTACCTAGCGTAATTCTCAATGTAATTTTCTTTATTGTGGCATGAATGTTCAGATCCAAATGATTCAAAATAAATGTTCATATTGACATAAGAAATAGTAATACTTCAAGCATACTAATCTAAGCAATCATATCTTCTCAAAATAACATGGCTAAATAAAGTTCATCCCTATAAAATCATATAGTCTGGCCGTGCTTCCATTTTCGTCACACAAGAATGCTCTCATCTTGCACACCCCCGATGACAAGCCAATCAATTGTTTCATACTTTAGTAATCTCAAACTATTTTCAACTTTCACGCAATACATGAGCGTGAGCCATGGATATAGCACTCTGGGTGGAATAGAATATGATGATGGAGGTTGTGTGGAGAAGACAAAAAGGAAGAAAGTCTCATGTTAACGAGGATAATCAATGGGCTATGGAGATGCCCATCAATTGATGTCAACATGAGGACTAGGGATTGCCATGCAACGGATGCACTAGAGCTATAAATGTATGAAAGCTGAACAAAAGAAACTAGTGGGTGTGTGTCGGTGTCAAAACCCGCAGATCTCAGGTAGGGGGTCCCGAACTGTGCGTCTAGGCGGATGGTAACAGGAGACAAGGGACACAACGTTTTACCCAGGTTCGGGCCCTCTTGATGGAGGTCCCTATGTCCTGCTTGATTGATATTGATGATGTGGGTATTACAAGAGTAGATCTACCACGAGATCAAGGAGGCTAAACCCTAGAAGCTAGCCTATGGTATGATTGTTGTTCGTCCTATGGACTAAAGCCATCCGGTTTATATAGACACCGGAGAGGGTTAGGGTTACACAGAGTCGGTTACAATGGTAGGAGATCTACATATCCGTATTGCCAAGCTTGCCTTCCATGCCAAGGAAAGTCCCATCCGGGCACGGGACGAAGTCTTCAATCTTGTATCTTCATAGTCTTGGAGTCTGGCCAATGATGATAGTTTGGCTATCCGGACACCCCCTAGTCTAGGACTCCCTCAGTAGCCCCTGAACCAGGCTTCAATGACGACGAGTCCGGCGTGCATATTGTCTTCGGTGTTGCAAGGCGGGTTCCTCCTCCGAATAACTTATAGAAGATTGTGAACACCAGGATAGTGTCCGGCTATTCAAAATAAATTCCACATACCACCATAGAGAGAATAATATTTACACAAGTTCAATCTGCTGACGTATTTTGTGGCGTGACGTCACGCCACAACCAAGCCTTTACTCGAATCGTTTTTATTATACCACCTCCGCGCGTTTAGCGAAGCGGTTTCCTTAGCACGTCTTGTCAAAGCAGAGATCGTGTTCCCCTTATTCCGGGATTCCCATCAATACGGACGTGGGTAACCCAACCGCGCCCGTTACCACGCCCCCTCTATCGAATGCGGGTTCCAAACGGTCATAGGGACGGCTCTTGGTATTCTTCCTCTTTATAATGAGACCAAGGCCCGTTCTTTTTCTCCAATCCTCAATCGAATCCGCCCCTCGCCTTGAGTTCCAACACCCAGGGCTCCAGATTCGGGTACTTTTGACCTTCGACAATGCCTGGCTCCGACCTACGAGGCCGGTGGATGCCTTCCTCCATCACGGAAGAGGACGTGCTAAAGCTGAGAGATGCCAGGTACTTAACCTACGAGATTTCGCATAGGTTGTCTGCCCAAGGGCAAGTTATTCCTACTCCCAAGCCCGGTGAGAGCGTCGTGTTCGTGTGTCACTTCCGTTGGGGTTTAGGCTTCCCGATGGATCCCTTCTGAGGGGGCTCATGTTTTACTATGGGTTGGAATTCCATGATTTGGCTTCGGAGTCCATCCTCCACATCTCATCTTTCATTGTCATCTGCGAAGCCTTCCTCCGCACTACCCCTCACTTCGGCTTGTGGCTCAAAACCTTCAACGTGGAGCTGAAGATGATTGAGGGGCGTCAGGCAGAGTGCGGCGGGGCAGTTATAAGTAAGAGGGCCGATGCTCCATGGCCCGAGGGCTCTTTTCAGGAGGAGCTCGGCTTGTGGCAACAGGAGTGGTTCTATATCACCGCCCCCAGGGGCAGCAGGCAGAGGCCGCAGTCCGCCTTTCACCCGGGCCCTCCACAACGGCTGACGTCATGGGTCAACAAAGGGCTTGACTGGGGGCCGTCCAAAGACGTCCCCTTTTTGCAGGGCCGGATTCAAGACCTCCAAGAAAGGGAGATCAATCTGGTCGTAGTGACACAGGTTATGCTGATTCGGCGCCTTCTGCCCTGCAAACATCGCCCTCTCTGCCTGTGGGAATTTAATCCGGAGGGACCACGAGCTCTCCAACACTTCATGGGTTTGACACCCGTGGAGATGTACAAACTATTCTTCGGATCGCAAGAGATGCGTCCAGACTTGACCGAGGACGCTGGCCTAAGCTGCAATCGCCCGGATTCTCAAGTAAGTAGCCCTGTGTGTGGACACATTGTCCATTCATCTAACATGGGTTTGCCTTTTAACCAGCTATCCCTTGGACAGGAGTGGATAGCGCAAGCAAAACTGATACGGTGTCCGGCCCCCCTCCCCGAGACCACGCCGGATCCCGTATTAATCAAAATGTTGGAAGTTGCACCCTCGGAGGATGGTGAAGGGGGGCACAGGGAAACTACCACCTCTGCCAAGGAGGCTTTCAGTAAGGGGGGAATCGAGAATCCCTCCCTTCAGGGGGAGAAGAGGACCGCTTCCGAAGACCAGGAGGCCAAGGCCTCAAAGCGGGGAAAGAAATCTGCACCAAAAGGTCCTGTGCCGGGAAGAGCTCCAGCCGCACAGTCTCCCCAAAGGAATCAGCCCTCCAGTGAGCCGTAAGTAAAAAAGGGGAAATTTTGTAATAGGGGACATTCCTACTTTATTTCTGAGGGTAACCGTAGTTTTCACCTTGTAGTTCGGATCTCAGCCCTTCTCAGCAGAGCTCATCTTTGGGGGACCTTCATCCAGAGATGATGGAGAGTGAAACGCCTCCATCTGCCGCCCCGTCGGGCGGGGCGGGCGATCCTGAGGTGTCATCACGAAGGGTCTCCCCGAATCCGGCGGGGCCAGGGAGTTCGGCACCCACTGGAGTACGGCCGGTGGAGCTGCAGGATTTGCTCGAGAGGGCGTCTATCTCAGAAGATCACCGCACTTTAATGAGTATGGTGATTGAAAGGATCTCATCTGCTGAGAGCGGGTTGCATGAGGCTGTCGGAAGTTTGCTGACGGGGTTTGAGGTACGCAAAAAATGACATACCTTTTGACAGTTTTGCACATAGAGTGTGCCCTGTATAGATAGTAGCCCCTGAGACTTGGGATGCTGTCGAAAGCGACAGCTTGCCGAGGATCATAGTCTCAGTTATAGAATGTCGCCTTTCCTATGCAGGTGGCGGAATGTTCGATGGCCAGCTGGACTGATGGAGTTGCCGAGCTGAAGCGGCAACTTGATGTTGCGGATGCGGACATCGCGCTGGTCAATAAACGACTTGACGAGTCACAAGGTAGATGGTTTCTCCGCGGTCACCTAGTGAGGGAACTAATGCCCGTTCCTTACAATTAGTATGCTTGATGCAGATGGTGCCGCTGCTGTGGAAAACCTTCGAGCAGAGCTTGCTCGAGCCAAGGAGCAAGCCAGGAAAAGTGATGCGGCTGCCTCGAAGGCAGCGGAGGAATTAAAAGCCGAAAAGGCTGCTCACTGCCGAAGCAGGGAGGAGATGGCCGGAATGGCCGTGAAATTAAAATATGCTACCGACCGCTATGAGGTTCTTGAAAGAGAACGACGAGCGGAGCAAGAGGACCTGAAGAAGGCCGCCGCCGAAGCCAAGGATGCCCGTTGCGCGATGCGGGCTATGAAGGAGGAACTACGTCAGGTCGGAGACATTGCGGCTGGAAAGCCCTTTCTGCTGCGTTGGAAGTTCACGGATCCGAAGTATGCTCAGTTGGGCCAATTGTGTGGTGCGGAGGATCCTTATCTGGATTTGGCAGCGAGTGCGGCGGACGCAGTCGTGCACTTCCGAAGCCAGAAGGATCACGATATGGAAGAGCTTTTCTGGTCTCAATTCCATAGTCTGGAGCGTCCGCTTCCGTTATCCGATCGGTTGGCTGAGTGGGCTGAGCTGAATAGATTGTCCGGACTTGCCATGACGGATGTGGTGGCTCATCTGTGGCCAGAAAGGCCCAAGCCGAAGAGTTATTTTGGTTTGTTGCAGCAATTCCTTGAGGCGGTGCCGCATATCGAGGTGATGCAGCGGTCGGCATGCATAGAGGGTGCACGGATGGCTCTCGCCCATGTTAAGATATACTGGGCGGAGATGGATGCTACCGATGTTGCATCCCAAGGTTCGGACAACAACTGATTACCCGCCGAGCACTATTTTGAGGAAGTCCTGCAGGGCGCTCGTTTAATAGAGTCGAAGTGCTCAAAAGATATTATGTTCAAATGACATATATGATTTGTGGGATCATATTTATAATGTAACGGCTTTTTATACTTGTGCGTTCAAGTACTGCACTATCTCCTGTGTGACCATATATGTGTGTATAACCTGAAAGATGGCAGTCTTTGGCTTCAGCCCCCACGCACATGGTGCGGGGGTGTTTGCAAAAAAAGCACTTTTTCACACTTAATCCAATGTCTTGGTCCTTTGAAGGAGGTGATAGAATAGCAAACTAGGCAACCGGACTATAATGCTTTATCACTTTCACTTAGCCATAGGAGCTCGATGGTGGGGCTACTATATAGCCCCTAGAGCCACCGCGCTCTCCGAACTCGGGGCGCGTATGTGCCTGACCGGGAAGCGGTCCTTCATCAAAGCGGAGGAATTCTAAACATTCCAGTAGTCGATCGAGTGGTTGACCAGTCTCTCACTATATCATGACAGTCAGTTTTCGGCTTTCTCTACTGAGGTGCTCGCCCGGCCGAACCGGGGCACAATCGCAGTAGTTCTCCTGGTGCCGCGTTAGCCGATGGAGCGGAACATAAGGCAGCAAAACACAGGAGCCGGGCAAACCCAACATTTTACCAAAGACATGATTCGGAGCTGATGCATATAAGGCCTAACTCGAGACGCCGAACACTCCTTGAGGTATTCGGTCTTTATGATACCGGGCAGAACAATGCCCTAAGCCCCTAGTGTCCAGGTACGGGCGAGAACTTCTGACGCGGCTGATGCCAAAATGCCAGCCTCCTCCTCGGTTATGGTAGTAAACCGGGGGATGCATATTAACAAGAGACAGTAAGAAAGGTTTACACATGGTCTTAATCTGAAAAGAATCCTTGAACCGGGTCCCTGCTGCACGTCTGCGCATGTGTCTCCGTTGTGTTGTATCCTGGACGGGTGTAGCACGTGCTTCATCTGAAAAAGAGAAGAACTTAGTTTGGAAAAATATCGTGCAAAAGATGTATTTAAAATAAAGTATGATTTGGAAGATGAATAAAGTTGAGCTTTATTGGCTCTCATCGTTTATATGTGCAGCCCCTTGTAAAGAGGTATGCGGCTGGGAAGCCCCTTGTTTATTTATACCGGACTCGCCTAACCGTGTCCGAGGTCTGAATGACCTGTTTTTAGGGGCTTTTGACCAGCAAGGTCAGATTAGTGTGTGGCTGTCAAGGCAGTCTCACGTTTTCCGTGGTCGAGGAACACTCGGAATTACCCTTTAATGAGATTATGCCGGGTGGATCGGGCATTTTAAGTGTAAGAGACGCGTAATGCGGTACTGCGTTAAAGCGGGCGAAAGCTTCGCGCCCCAGTAGTGCTTGATGGCTACTTTTGAATGGGGCAATATGGAAAGTGAGCTTTTCACGACGGAGGTTGTCGGATGAACCGAACACAACCTCTAGCAGTACAGAGCCTGTGCAATTGGTGTAAAGACCTGGCGTCACTCCTTTAAAGGGAGTGCTGCTACAGTGAATTTTGTTAGGGTCTATCCCCATTCTGTGGATGGTGTCCTGGTATAGCAGGTTTATATCACTGCCGCCATCCATTAGGACTTGTGTGAATTGTAGTCCATTGATTATGGGATCCAATACCAAAGCAGTCCCTGCTGCGTTTTGAACACTTCTGGAGTAATCCTGATGGTCGAAAGTAATTGGTTTAAACATCCAATTTCGGGACTCTGCTGGGGTGGAACGTGCGGCGCGTGTTTTAGCAGGTGCCGCACTATTTTTCCTGGTGATCACATGAAGTGAGTTCACTGTTTTGACTTCTAGTGGGAAAGTCTTCTGTTTCCCGGTGTGCTGCTTGTGGGGTTCGTCGTCTTCTCTTGGTCTGTCGAGCCCCTTATGTTCGGAGTTAAGTCGGCCGGACTGCTTGAAGACCCAACAATATCGGTGGGTATGGTTTGCAGGCTTCCCGGGGGTACTATGGATTTGACACATCCTATCCAAGATTTTATTTAGGTTGGATAGATCATCACTATTGTCCTTAAGAGGCAGTGTTTTATTATTCGGCCGAGAGCTTTTGAATCCGGCGTTGACCGCCATGCTATTTGGGCCATTTTCCTTATTCCGGCGCTGATCTTTTCTGCGTCGTGATTTCCCATTTCCATCCCCAACCTCGGATGTACTTGGGTCGCTGGTACTGCATCTTGCCAGCCAGCTATCTTCCCCCACGCAAAAGCGGGTCATGAGGCTTGTTAGCATGGCCATTGTTCTTGACTTTTCCTGGCCGAGGTGTCTGGCGAGCCATTCGTCTCGGACATTATGTTTAAAAGCTGCTAAGGCTTCGGCGTCCGGGCAGTCGACTATTTGGTTCTTTTTGGTGAGGAACCTGTTCCAGAATTTGCGTGCTGACTCTCCGGGCTGTTGAGTTATGTGACTTAAATCGTCTGCATCCGGAGGGCGGACATAAGTCCCCTAAAAATTTTCTCGACACGCATCCTCGAGCTCTTCCCAACTTCCAATGGTATTTACTGGGAGGCTTTTGAGCCAATGCCGAGCTGGCCCTTTGAGCTTGAGGGGTAGGTATTTTATGGCATGGAGATCGTCTCCTCTGGCCATATTTATGTGTAGGATATAATCCTCAATCCAGACTCCGGGGTCTGTTGTTCCGTCATATGCCTCTATGTTGACGGGTTTGAATCCCGCTGGAAATTCATGATCCAGTACCTCATCAGTGAAACATAGTGGGTGTGCGGCGCCCCTGTATTTAGGTGTGCCGTTGTCAAACACTCGGCGGGTTGTGTTGCTCCCTGGAGTCTTCTTTTTTGGCCCATAGATGGACCTGACCGGGCCATCCTTTTTGCGAGGATCCTTATGTGGATCGTGAGCCGGCTGGTGTGCGGCGCCGCTTGCCGCTCTTAGCCTGTCATCTGGTCGTCTATCCGGCCAGGCGGCCTCTTTCTTTTTTGACTGTGGGGGCTCTACGGCCTCCTCGTCAAATTCGGGCAACAGCTTGCGCTTCGGGTAGCTCTTTGTTTGGTGACTATTGCCGTATTTATCTGCGGTATTGAGTACTTTGCTCCATCTTATTCTGAGTGCGTCCTCCGCTGTTTTGAGCTTCCGCTTTTGCTTCTTCATACTTCTTGCAGTGGCGACGAGCCTTTTATGAAGGTTCTTATGCTCCGGTGATGTGTCCGGCGTGAGATTGTCTGCACTGTTGTTTTCGCCGGGGATGGGTTGCTTGTCCGGTTCATCCTGTTCGGATGGTTGCTTGGTGGCATGTTCGTCTTCCACGGCTTCGCCCTGCTCTAAGGCTGGGTCGGTATGGGTGCCGTTGTTATCGAGGCGGGACTTCGGGCGGCGCTTGCGTCGCCGTTTTGGTTGTTTGTCGGGGGAGTTGTCCTTCGCCACGTCCCGTTGTTCCTCGTTATCGCTTCCCTTTGGAGTATCCACCATGTATACGTCGTTTGTTGAGGTGGCTTTCCAGTGCCCAGTAGGCGCTCGTTCTTGGTCGTCTCCGGTATCGTCGTCCATACCGTCGATGTCTTCGGAGTCGAGGTCTAGCATGTCGGTTAAATCGTCGACAGTGGCTACTAAATGGGTGGTGGGTGGGCCTTGAATTTCTTCGTCGACCGCATCCCAACCGTCCTGACCGCAGTCCGGCCAGGGCTCTCCTGATAACGAGAGATACTTTAGCGAACTCAAGATGTCGCCAAAAGGTGAGTGTTGAAAGATGTCCGCAGCGGTGAACTCCATGATCGGCGCCCAATCGGATTCGGTTGAAGGGGGAGAGGGAGGCTCAGAGTCCGGCGAGGAGTCTGGCACCTCGGAGTCACGAGCTTCACAAGGGACAAGGTCAGTGTTCGGCTCTATCGCCGTAGAGGTTGCAGCCCCCGAGGCGGTGTCTAGCCACCCATCCTCGATCTGCGCAGCCGGCTCCGAATTGAAGATCGGAGCGGACTCGTGTGCGGCCTCCAGGGTACTGTCCGGCTGCAGAGCTAAATCATGCCCATCGTGACAGTGCGGCGTGCTCGGCTATGGCTCGAATCCATCGAAGATCAAGTCCCCGCGGATGTCAGCCGTGAAGTTCAAACTTCCAAATCTGACCTGACGGCCAGGGGTGTAGCTTTCGATCTGCTCCAGATGGCCAAGCGAATTGGACCGCAGTGCAAAGCCGCCGAATATGAAGATCTGTCCGGGGAGAAAGGTCTTTCCCTGGACTGCGTCTTTGTTGATGATCGAAGAAGCCCTTGAGCCTATCGGTGACGAGACAGAGGAACTCTCAATGAAAGCACCAATGTCGGTGTCAAAACCGGCGGATCTCGGGTAGGGGGTCCCGAACTGTGCGTCTAGGCGGATGGTAACAGGAGACAAGGGACACAATGTTTTACCCAGGTTCGGGCCCTCTTGATGGAGGTAAAACCCTACGTCCTGCTTGATTGATATTGATGATGTGGGTATTACAAGAGTAGATCTACCACGAGATCAAGGAGGCTAAACCCTAGAAGCTAGCCTATGGTATGATTGTTGTTTGTCCTATGGACTAAAGCCATCCGGTTTATATAGACAACTGAGAGGGCTAGGGTTACACAGAGTCGGTTACAATGGTAGGAGATCTACATATCTGTATTGCCAAGCTTGCCTTCCACGCCAAGGAAAGTCCCATCCGGACATGGGACGAAGTCTTCAATCTTGTATCCTCATAGTCTTGGAGTCCGGCCGATGATGATAGTCGGCTATCCGGACACCCCCTAGTCCAGGACTCCCTCAGTGTGCATCCAACTTGCTTGCTCACGAAGTACTAGGGCATTTGAGGAAGCCCATCGTAGGAATATACAAGCCAAGTTCTATAATGAAAAATTCCCACTAGTATATGAAAGTGATAACATATGAGACTCTCTATATGAAGAACATGGTGCTATTTGAAGCACAAGTGTGTTAAAGGATAGTAACATTGCCCCTTTTTTGTTTTTTGGGCCTTTCTTTTTGTCCTTTCTTCTTTCTTTCTTTTCTTTTTTTGGGACAATGCTCTAATAATGATGATCATCACACTTCTATTTATTTACAACTCATGAATTACAACTCAAAACTAGAACAAGATATGACTCTATATGAATGCCTCCGGCGGTGTACCGGGATGGCAAATGAATCAAGAGTGACATGTATGAAAAATTATGCATGGTGGCTTTGCCACAAATACGATGTCAACTACATGATCATGCAAGGCAATATGACAATGATAATGTGTGTCATGATGATGAACGGAACGGTGGAAAGTTGCATGGCAATATATCTTGGAATGGCTATGGAAATGACATAATAGGTAGGTATGGTGGCTGTTTTGAGGAAGATATAAGGAGGCTTATGTGTGATAGAGCGTATCGTATCACAGGGTTTGGATGCACTGGCAAAGTTTGCACCAACTCTCAAGGTGAGAAAGGGCAATGGACGGTACCGAAGAGGCTAGCAATGATGGAAGGGTGAGCGTGTGTATAATCCATGGACTCAACATTAGTCATAAAGAACTCATATACTTATTGCAAAAATCTACAAGTCATCAAAAACCAAGCACTACGCACATGCTCCTAGGGGGATGGATTGGTAGGAAAAGACCATCGTTCATCCCCGACCGCCACTCATAAGGATGGCAATCTAAGAACACCTCATGTTTCAAATTTGTTACACAACGGTTACCATACGTGCATGCTAGGGGACTTGCCAACTTCAACACAAGCATTCTTTAAATTCATAATCACCCAACTAGCATGACTCTAATATCACTACCTCCATATCCCAAAACAATTATCAAGTATCAAATTTGATCATAGCATCCAATTCACTTCCTATGATAGTTTTTATTATACCCCACTTGGATGCCACTACTAGGAAAAGGGCTATAGCTAATATGGACATTAATGGTGCACCACATATGTGGTGCGCCACTGCTATATAGCAGTGGCGCACCATGTGTAGGTACGCCATTAGTGTCCATATCACTAATGGCGCACCACACCAACGGTGCACCACTACTAACATTTTTTTCCAAAACTAGTAATGGCGCACCAGGGTCTAGTGTGCCATTACTAGTTTTAACTAGTAATGACGCACCACACACTCTATGCGCCACTACTGACAATTTTTTTACTTTTTTTTTCAAAACTAGTAATGGCGCACCAGGGTATAGTGCGCCATTACTAGTTCAAACTAGTAATGGCACACCCCAGCCACGGTGCGCCACTACCAACAATTTTTTTTATTTTTTTTGCAAACTAGTAATGGCGCACCATATAACAGGTGTGCCATTAGTAACCATGGTTACTAATGGCGCATTTTAAGGTGGTGTGCCATTGGTAACCTGAGAGCAGCTAGATATTTTGGACAGCCACCTACCACACTCACTTTCCCCACTTCATTCTCTCCACCTCCTCCTCCAAGCTTATCTCGGGTGCCTCCTCCTCCTCACCTCATTTGCACCATAGATTCACCCAAATTAAGTGGTTAAATTTCCTTTTTTTGATAGGTAAGTAAGGGGAAACCTTTCTTTATGTTGTAGATCTACTTTTTTCTTCCTCCAACAACGTGCACATGCACTTTTTATGGCCTATATCTACGTATGTTTGTGGTGTTGCATATGTTTGTGGTGTTGCATATGTTTGTGTTTGCAGGTACCGGTATTTGAAATGCGATAGTTGTCAATATTTTGTCGGAATGTTGATTCATTTCCGTTTCGGCGAGAATTTGGCACTATGCATTCTTTTTGGTCCTATTTTTAGGCAAAGTCATGCCAAAAAAATTTTGGGTTCTAAAATATCGTTCTGCTCTACCCCGCAGGCGACCATGGTCCGCACGATGATCGAAGGCATCATGAATAGGTTTTTGAGCTCAGCGAAGGCCGAGATGCTTCAAAAGAATGAGATGGAGATAAGATGTCCGTGTCGAAGATGCAAGCTGAAGAGCCTTACGGACCGGGATTCCGTACAGGTGCGGGACCACCTGCTCTTGCGTGGTTTCACGGATGGCTATCGGTGGAAAGGTGATGAAGATGATTATGAAGTCGTCCATGGGGGCCGGGCAAGAAATGAGGAAGGGCAGCAAGACAACTGCGGCGAGGGCGGGCGAGAAGACGAAGAATCTCTAGAACATGATCATGAAGTAGATGCAGTACACAATCATCATGTAGAAGATGCCGGACATGATGATGAGGAAGATGCCAGAGCAGACGAAGGGCATGATCTTGAAGATGAAGATGCCGGAGCAGACGACGATGGACCATCGATTTGCTAGGTGCAGGACCCTCATATTCAAGAGCTGCTTCTCAAGCAGACGGATAACACAAGAGCTGCCGCCCGAGAGAAAGCCAAGCTGGATCAACTGGAGATAGACGCGGTTACTCCATTGTATGAAGGATGCAGGCCCGAGGATACCCACATGAAAGTAACGATCATGGCTCTGGAGATGAAGGTAAAACACAAAATGACCGACGCATGCTTCGACGAGAACATGTCATTCTTGCACGAACGTCTTCCCAAGGGGAACAAGTGCCCGACCAGTTTCGAGGAGGCAAAGAAAATCGTGTGTCCTCTAGATTTACTGCACGTGAAATACCATGTGTGCATGAACAATTGCATCATTTATCAGGACGTGCACATGGAGTCTACCTTATGTCCGGTGTGCGGCGTCACTCGATACAAGAAGAGGAAGAAAGCTCCTCGAAAAGTGGTGTGGTACTTTCTGATCACTCCTCGTCTGCAGCGGTATTTCGTGGACCCTAAGGTAGTAAAGCTCCTACGTTGGCACGCAGATAAGGAGGAGAAGAACTGAGAAGATGACGGGAATGATCCGGAGATAAATAAAAAAGACAAGATGCTGAGTCACCCTAAGGATGCGAGCCAGTGGAAAGCATTGAACTTCGAACACCTAGAATTTGGGGACGATCCAAGGAACATCATGTTGGGCACGAGCACCAGTGGAGTCAATCCGTTTGGCAGCCAGAGAAGCACACATAGCACCAAGCCTGTGTTTGTGTGGATGTACAACCTTCCCCCCTAGTTGTGCATGAAGAGGAAGTACATTCACATGAGTATGCTAATTGAAGGGCCAAAATAAACAGGGAACAACATCAATCTGTATCTGGGGCTGCTGAAAGAGGAGCTAGCTAGACACGATGTGGAAAACGCCAGCCAATACGTGGGACGCCGCAGAGAAAGAAGATTTCCCTATGAGAGCCGCACTGCTCACGACGGTGCACGACTATCTCGGTTACGGATATGTCGCAGGGGCAGGTGGTCCACGGATTTTCTAGATGCATCAGGTGCATGGATGACACAACGTATTGCCAGCTACATAGAGATCCCGTGTCTTCAAAAACCGTGTTCATGGGACATCGAAGGTGGCTTCGCGACGATGACACATGGAGAAAACGCAAGGATCTGTTCGATGGTGAAACCGAACCCCGAAGACGCCCGCGTACGAGGAGCAACGAGGAAATAGACGAGCTGTTGAAAAATTGGAAAGAGTGCCCACCGCCGAGAAAGGCGCCAGAGCCAGGAAAGAAGCGAAAGGTGCCAGCGCCGCTGCTGAAGGTATGGAAAACGAGGTCTATTTTTAGGGACTTGCCGTACTGGAAGATCCTCTGTGTGCCTCATAGCCTTGATGTCATGCATATCACGAAGAACGTGTGCGAGAGTCTTCTTGGCACCCTGCTCAACATGCCAGAGAGGACCAAAGATGGGCCGAAAGCAAGGGCAAACTTGAAATCAATGGGCATCAGGAAGGAGCTTCACGCTAATGATGATGATGATGATGATGAGGCGAAGGACACGTGTCAGGAAGGAGCTTCGCAAAGGGAAAAAGGCCAAGAAGATCGGAAATGACTTCCCTCCCGCGTGCTTCACTCTAAGTCAGGAGGAGATCGAGCAGTTTTTCACCTGCCTCGTAGGAGTAAAACTTCCTTACGATTACGCGGAGAATATAAGCAGATACCTAGACTCAGTGAAGCAGAAGTTCAGCGGGATGAAGTCTCACGACTGTCACATGCTGATGACGCAGATACTTCCAGTTGCAATCCGTGGGATCATGGACGCGCACGTCCATGAAACGCTTTTTGGCCTATGCAACTTTGTCGATGTCATCTCTCAGAAGTCGGTTGGCGTGAGGCAACTTAGAAGGCTACAGGAAGAGATCGTGGTGATACTATGCGAGCTTGAGATATACTTCCCGCCCACATTCTTTGACGTTATGGTGCATCTGCTGGTCCATATCGTGGAGGATATCATCCAACTCGTGCCGACGTTCCTGCACAGCATGATGCCGTTTGAAAGGATGAATGGTGTCATCAAAGGATACGTTCGCAACATGTCACGTATAGAGGGAAGCATAGCCAGGGGCCTTCTGACCGAAGAGTGCATCTCCTACTGCATGAATTATCTAGGCATTGAGAACCCCATTGGTCTGCCTGTCAACAGGCACCTCGGCAGGCTCGCTGGATGGGGTCACCGCGAGGGTCGCCGTGAAATGCATGTCGACTTTGAGGGTCGACTCGCTGACTTTGAAAGAGCAAACCTAGTCGCGCTACAACACATAGACGTGGTTGATCCTTGGGTGGTAGAGCACAAAACCTTTATTGAGAAGACGTACAATGAATGAGGCCAACAGAGGACGGATTGAGATATAATCAAAGAGCACAACTCATTCTTCACGCGTTGGTTCAAGGAGAAGCTACTGTCGTACCCTTTACATGAGGATTCTTCCGCGGGAGAAAAAGTCATATTCGCCTTATCACAGGGCGCCGAGGACAACCTGATGACCTATGAGGCGTACGATATCAACGGCTACACATTCTACACCGAGGAAAAGGACATCAAGAGCGATGGTTATCAGAACTCCGGGGTAACGATGGAATCCTACACCGGTAACGACAAGGACAGATACTATGGAAGGATCGAGGAGATCTGGGAGCTGAGCTACGCTGGAGAGATGGTCCCGATGTTCCGTGTCAGATGGGCCAAGAGCGTCCTAAAAGAAGACCGGTATTTCACCACCATGGTTATACCCGAAGCCAAATCCGAGACCGCGGGCGCAAACGTCACCGTGAAAAATGAGCCATGGGTACTGGCTTCCCAAGTGGACCAATGCTTCTTCATTACCGACCCGTCAAAGCCCAGTCGTGTTGTCGTGAGGAAAGGCAAAAGGAAGATCATCAGAATGGATGGAGTCGCCAATGAGCAAGACTTCAACAAGTACGGTGACCCGAAGATGCAACATGACGACGACGATGAAGTGCCATACACCACAAGAAGAAGCGGGACCACCCTACCTAAAGGACGTCTGTTCAAGAAAAGAACTCAATTTGCGAAAAAGAAGGGCAAGAAGATTGTGAAAAGATAGCTAGCTAAGATCGATTGTACTTAAATTGTAGTCATGAATATTTATATATGTTTATTCTGGTATACCAATTTTTATTTGATGATATTGTTTGAACTCATGAATATTTTTAAATTTCATGGGCACGTTTTGAATTCATGAATATTTTTTCAAATTGGATGATATTTTTTCATATTCATAAATGTTTTACCAATTCACAAATGAATGCAATTAGAAATCCAAAAAAACAAATTTGATGATATTTTCAAATAACAAATTTGATGATATTTTTCATATTCATAAATATTTTCAAATAACAAATTTGATGATATTTTTTCACATTCATAAATGTTTTCAAATTTGATTGTCATTTTCTAAAAAATTATTAGATGCAACTAAAAATAAAAAAAACTTTGTAATGGCGCACCAGGGGAAGGTGCGCCATTGCTATCACTGTTTTTATGGCGCACCCCTAGATGGTGCGCCATTGCTAACCTTCCCCCTATATGTAGCTGTGTTTTGTACATCTCGCTGTCCCTCCCTCGCCAGATCCCCCTCGCCCCCGCGCCCGCTCCACCGCCGCCGACGACCCCCCGCACCCGACGACCCCCGCGCCCGCTCCGCCGCCGGAGTTGCCGCCGGAGCACTAGTAGGAGGAGGCCCGCGTCCACCAGGAGAGGAGGCCCGAGCACCTCGCGGCCTCCCCGCCGTCTATCCCCACCTCCCCCAAGCTCACCGTCTCCGCCCTCCGTCGTCTCCGCTCCGGCCACCACCTCATCATGGTCAGGTGATCTTCATTGCCCTCCTCCCTCTAACTCTCTTCCTCCTCTCCTCCCTCCTGGCCATGCCCTCTTCTTCTCTCTTTTTCTAGGTTTAGGTTAAACCCCTCTCGAATTTAGGTCAAATTAGGTTCAAAAAATTGCTAATTTTGGTCAAATTAGCAAGTGTCCATCTTCTTGCTCTGTAGCAAGTGTCCATCTTCCTGTGTAGGCATGGCCATGATTTTTTTTAGAATGGGGATTAATTTAGGAACCAAACATTGGTCAGATCGGCCTCCTAATCATGTTAAATTCAAAGTTGCTAAATACAATCTTTACGTTGAATTGGTGTCATGTAGGAGCAAATACATGCGGTTGTAGACTTTTTTTAGGCAACACAGTGGGTGATCTTCCAACTGCATTTTTTCAAAGATAAAAACAGTACCATCTACTTATCTAGTTATGAGATTAGTAAAACCAGTGCTAGAAATCAATTAGAAATTGCTTGACTCCTCTTCTTTCTGCTCCTTACCTAGACATAAACTTGGCAAGTTTTAGCAACAAGAATACAAATGATAGTCACTGCAGCTGCACATGATCTCTGCTAGTTATAGAAATTCATTGCTTGTCCTATGTTTTCTGTCAGGGTATTGTTCAGGAAGCTTGCTTGAGTTTGTGTCCTTTAATGTGTAAATCTGCAGTTCTAGCCACTGTTTGCAGTTCTAGCCACTCCTTGCTGCTAGTTCCTCAAGGAGTTCTGCTCAAAAGTAGCTCAACAAGTTGCATCTGGCTTTTACAAAGTTGTTTTGGCTTAAGAGGATAAGTTGTTGTATATACTGTCATAAAATTTGCTTCATATGGTTGTATCTGGGTGCTAAAATCACATTTGTTAGAGCTTTATTATTTCAGAAAAACTGATAGATTTAGTTCATTGATATGCTTCCTCTGATCTTCTTTGGCAAGAGGCCGAGAGGTGGTAGCAGATAGATTTAGTTCATTGGTATAGATAAATTTTGTTAATATTCTTTAGGAAGCTTGCTTGAGTTGTTTATATACTTGCTTGCTTGCTAGCAAAAACAGTAGCTTTGTTTACGGTGTTAACTAATTCCTGCGACCAAATGGTAGAGCCAGAGAGCAGGTCTCTTCTAGTTTCCCATGAATTAATAAACCATGCATGGTATCAAGTGAGCCATGCACAGCCATGAAAACAGCTTGCTTGCTACTGTTTAAATAGTTAGTCAAATGAACTGCTTGCTTGATACTGTTTTTATTCCAAAATTATTGTGTTTATATCATATATATTGTTGGCATGTATTTCATATGTTCTGTAGCATCAAGGCTACATAGCATGCCATTTTTGTGCCTTGTATTAATTGCTTTCCCTACATGTTTGTAGGTTTAAGTGAGAAAAGAGGAAGAAAGGAGAATCAAGGTAGGGTTTCATGGCTAGAAGATATATTGTTGGGTTTTGTCTCCGACCATCGTGTCACGATGATATTGGGGGTTTTTGTCTCCGACCATCATGTCGTGATGATATTGTGGGGTGTTGTGGGGTTGCATCGGGGCGGGGTGGGATAATGATTTTGTAGGTACCCCGAGAGGCCCTTGAGTCTGCCGGAATGTCGATTAACTTCTGTTCCGGCAAATTTGGGTACTCCATATGTCCTATTTTCAGCAAAGGTCATGCTGAAATTTTCCGTGAATTTTAGCGTGACTTTGCTAAAAATAAGACATATGGGGTACTTGCGACTAATGCATGGGCCGGGGTATCTTAGCACTTAATTAAGTAGGATCAATTGTTTTTTGTCCATCACTCGATAAACTACATGTATGTGTATTTAGCATGACTTTTTTTAAGAAACACAGTGGGTGATCTTCCAACTGCATTTTTTCAAAGAAGATGCAAATGAATGAAATTGGCTCACCGTGCCAAGGGAAATCAGGCTCAATGTAGGACAGATGTAGTTGATTTGTTGTTCTTATGGAATAAATAATAGATGTTTAACTGAAACCATTTACTGTAGGACTTGCAAGCAGCTGTGCTTGCAAGCAGTAGCCCATCTCTCTTCTTCTCATTTCTCTCAACTCAAGCAGTTAAAAACTTTATTTAATTAAAACTACTCCACACAAAATTAAATGAAACTTTTCAAACAAAAATGATCATATATATATGGAGTAAAGTTTCAGTATAGTTCCAAGCATAGTAAAGTTTCAGTAATGTTATGGAGTACTGAATTTTGCAATTTTGGTTTTTTGTAATTTTCCAATATTGGTTGTAGTCAGTATTGCTTTATTCTATGAAAATTGGAGTAGCATTATTGCTTGCTCTGTAGTGCATTTTTGCTAGGGACCTGATACTCCATAGCGGTGCATTTTTACTGCAACCTAAACTGGAGTAAACTAGAGTAGGACCTGATACATTTAAGCCATTTTCTAGCACTTCTTAACTAAGACAATTCCTAACAATTTCTGTAGATTTCCAAAATTCAGTTTTGTACCGCACACCGAAGCCCCAAGAAAGAAAACTGCAATCTGAAACAGATGATCAATTTTCAGCCCTTGTATTAGTTTATTATTTTTTCACACACTCAGACACCCTTGCTTGCCATGTGTGTGAGAGAGATAGTGAGAGGAGACAAGAAGAAGGGGGTTAGGAAGGGACTTGTGAGAGAGATAGTGATAGGTTCCATCCCAAAACACCTAGGCAATATCACAAACATCTCTCAATTGTTCCTTGACAATAACCAACTTTTTGGCAACATTCCTCGAGAATTAGGTTATTTGGTCAACTTAGAAATCTTGTTCCTTGATAATAACCAACTTTTTGAACAAACTTTTTTCCTATTTAGAGCAAACATGGCCCACAACGACGAGGCCGACGGTTCGGGTAAGCAATTCTGGGAGCTATCCCAGGAGATGGAGGAAGAACCTCACCGCTATGAGGACGCCGAGGAAGACACCGGTCCCGACTACACAACCCCTAGTGGCATCGGGGATGACACCACTGATGGTGCCACCAAGGATGCCACCACTGATGGTGCCAGCGCATGCATAGATGGGAGCCAACCGAAGAGGCAACGGAAGGACCATCACCCGAACATGCTCGGCACCGTCAAGCAGGAATTTACCGAAGTGTCCTCCTGTGGGCATCCAACGGCGCCCAAAGAATTAGTTAGTGGGTACTCGCGATAACTCGGCTGCATTCTCCGGAGCACCATCTCGATCAACACCGAGAACCTAAGGCATCGTGATCGAGGGAATTTGCGCAACCTCCTCTTGACGAAGCTGCACGAACGATACAAGTTCCCCGGTGACGTTGCAAACACACGCCTCTCAGGGAATAAAGTGAACAGTGCCACCCTCACGAAGATGAGCACGGCCCTGGCTACTTGGAGAGCCGCGGTGAGGAGAAGGATTCTAAGACATGATAGTTATGAGAAGATCAAGGAGACAAATCCTTCAATCAGTGAAGCTAACTACAAGGAGTTCAAGATCAAGTGCGAGAGCAACACAACCGCGGAATCAAGTCAGTGGGGGAAAGATATGCGGGACTTGAACTTAGGGGTCCACAAACTCGGTCCCCGCGGTTACAGAGTGGCGAAACCTATATGGGACAAGGAGGACGCGGAGCGTGCCGAGCAAGGCCTACCGCCCCTCTTCGATAAATACCATGACAAGCAGACCATGAACTATGTTAGGGCCCAGTACAAGGTGGACCCGGTAACAAAGGAGCTTACCACGGATCCGAAGACCAAGGCGCTTGAGCTTGTTCTGGTAAGGAATACACCCCCGCATAATTAGCTCCATATGGTTGCATTCTAATTAATGAAGCCAAATTTTTAAATGGTTCACGTTCCTTCCGTAGGACACTGAAAGCAGTAGCGTGGGGTCGTCTCAGAGCTCCCCTTGGGACAACAATTTAAATAGGGCGTTGAACGTAATGAAAAACAAGGATAAGTTTAGTAAGCCATCGTCAACTGGTCGTGTGGCCGGCAAAGGCTTGTCCACAAAATGGTCGGAATACTATAATGTTGGGCGAAAGGAGAGAAAGACCAGCTCGGAAAGCCAGGAGCATGAGGTTCAAGAACTCAAGGCGCAAGTGGTGCAGATTCTGGAGATGGTCCAAGAGCAAGTGCGAGACCAACTGGGGGCGACGATCACCGCCATTGTGCCTTCCTTGATTGAGGGGCTGCAGGCGTGGATTGTGGGCGGCCAATAGGGGCCGCCCTTGATTCCCAGCTTCACGGCCAGCAACTCGCACAACGCGCCGGCCGCACCATTGGTGTCTCCGGCGGAGGCGGTATTGGTGTCTCCGGCGCCGGCGCGGGCATTGGAGCTTAATGCACCCAGGTGTGGGAAGAATACGCCGGCCGGCACCTCGACAGCAAGCGGCCCCTCCGTCACTTGCACGCCTGCCGTTGGCGGTGCCTCGACATTAGCCGAGCTCGACGCCATCACGGTAACTAAGCCTCTCTGCCGATGACTTCATCTCCTTGCCTTTGACTGGGCATCCCTGACGCCCTACATGTTTTCGCAGGGCACTGCTGATGTTCCGTGCACTCTCCTGCACTTTGTGGGCGGTGAGTTGATCGATGTCGCCAAGGGAAGAATCGTTCAACTGGGAAACCCCGTGTTCCACGGTAATCCGATGCCACCCACCGTGTATAGGGTTCAACTGGTTTGGGTGCTGCCAGGCTGCGACGACTTGTTACCTCCGTTTCGACCCGCTGGGGCCGACGAAGATGATGTGATGACCCTCAGCACCTGCTTTGGCTGAAGAGCCATATTCGTTTGGGGGCGGGGGACACCACCCCACAGACAACACCGCCAGTCGTGCCGGTGCCAAGCCATGGCAAGACCGCCACAACGCTACCGGACATGCCAGACATGCATATGGCATAGGATCTGGATGACGAGGACGACGGTACATTTACCAACGTCGATAAGTACTTCAACGAACATGTACAGTGATGAATTCTTGAGGCCTCCTTCTCAAGAACCAAACCCTGCAAAAGACGATCGCAATCTAGCTGGTACCGCGGAGAAACCCAATTGCAACAGGCGTCGTCTGGCGTTCAGTTCTCAGGAGACGCCTCCAGCTGCCGCCTTCACCGAGCCTTAGATAGCCGAGGTGCGAAATATTATCAGCCCCAACACACTCAAGAAGGCAGTCTCTGAGAGAACTCGATCCCATTACAGCAGAAGAAGAAGGGACGGAAAAGAAAGATTAACAAGGGTGCTAGCCAGCCGGCACCGAGTATGATTCGTGCTCAGGACGGGCCACCTTCACCTAAGGATATCTCAAGGAGGGTGCATGTGGCGGGTAGGCCGATGCTACCGACTAATCTTCTCAATGCTGCAACCCGTGCTATGCGGAGTCTGCATGACAGTGTTCTTTCTTTGGAGAAGCGGCGTCTCTCCGAGAATGATGTGGCATACCCGGTTTTTGTGGCCAAGGTGCCAGAGGGCAAGGACTTTGTCGATAGCACCATCGGGGGTATGATCATCCTTTGGTTTGATGACATCTTTGCTATGTTTAACCTTCATCCGCTGCACTACACCTTCATTCGGCTATTTTCGCTAAGTATGGAGATGCGGATCATTAGAGACAAGACCCCAGACATCATGATAGTCAACCCCTTCTACATGCATGCCAAGATCTTGGGCAGCGCTGGGGACCGACAAATCGTGAGTTCATACCTCGAAGGCGTCATTCTGGCAAACCCAGATAAGGATAACTTCTTCGTGCCTTACTTTCCCGAGTAAGTCATCCCCTCACCGCCCCGTAACATATGATTTCTTAGATTTCAATCATTCTTTTTTTTCTAACATTCCGTGTTTTGTGCAGTGACACACATTGCACACTCATCCTCTTAAGCCCGAAATATTCCATGGCCACGTATTTCGACTCGGACAGTCAATCGAAGAAAGACTACACAAATATCAAGAAAGTTCTTGATGAAGCTCTTCCCAGCTACGCCAGATCTGGAGGCACCTTCAGCAGACCAATTCGTAGGTATGACAAGCACGTGTTCACCCACAATACGATGTTCCCCTGCGTCAAGCAGGCGCCTTGCGGTCAGAAGGATGCCTACTATGCCCTCCATCACATGCGGGCGATCGTACGGGACCATAATCACCTTCTGCTACCAAATAATCTCAAAGATTGGGCCGCACGCTTGTTGGCAATCCAGGACGCGGACATCAGACAAGAATTCTTTCGCATCCAGTTGGAGTTTGCGGAAATCATCCATCAAGATGTCCGTCGTACCTCGGGGCAGTTCTACATCAGATATCAACCGTCCAACAGTGAGATAGAAACAACGCTACAAATGTAGGCTGACAACGACCGCGATTTCATGACCATCATGATAGACGGCGGCTTCAGCCACGCTCCGGTCCCTGAGTCGAGTCGAAAGTAGTGATGCTATGTAGTTCTGAAATACCGATTAGCTCATGTTTTAATTAAACTTTAATGAACTTGTATGTCTCTTTAGTTTGGATAGTCATTCAACTTATATGTAATCGATGCTATTTATTAGTAGGACCATGAATCATGCTATTAATGTGTTGCTTTTCTCTTCTAATTTTTTTGTTGCATACTTATATATTGCTTATCTATTGTCTGTGTGATGAGGACATCAATACCATTGTTACACCCACAACCCCTACTGCTACATATGCTGGACCAATTACTAGAGCTCGCGCACGCCAATTCAATTATCAGGTACTTTCGTTTCTTGGTAATGATTCTAATGTTCATGAGAATATGATGCTGCCTAAATTGGATACATTTGTTTTGCTTACATATGAAGGGCCTAGCTTGGAGAAGGATGAACATTGGAGCAAGAACAAGCATGGAGATGATGGCATGCGCAAGGGGAACAAGAACGGAGTTACAAGTGATGATTTCAGGACTTTGAAGCCACCATAATGGGTGCATGAAGCCTTGGACGAAATATACAAGATGCCACTTCATAAATTTCGTCCAAAGGCTATTCTAGGTGCTGCATCACCTTATTATTGGGCCAGGCCCATGTGACTTTGAAATACATAAGTATAGGCTATTTTTAGAGTCCGTATGTGTGGGGAAACAAGAGATAGGGTTAATTTCGGACCCCTCCACCAAGGGCCACGAAATCCCCCCCCCCTCTTCCTCCATATATACAGCCCTTAGGGCACCGTTAGACTTTGGGATTTGTTTAGATTAAAAGTTCGCCATAGCCGCAACTTCGCGTACTTTGTTTGTGTTCAACGACCAGACAAAGGCATCACAGAACCCCACCTTCATTAATAAAGCTTTCCTCTATTATTCGCAATATCCATATTGCAATCTTAGTTTCTTGCTTGTTCTTCGTTTGCTTGCAGGAAAGAGACCATTGTGGTCAGGTTGATCATGCTCCGGCGTGGTCAATAAACTCTCAGAGTTGGTTTAGCGATTGCTAAGCCGCGACGTCCTCGCACATTCGTAGTCGGATTGTCAAAGTCGACTTCCACCAAAATGATAGCCACCATCTCATCAAAAGACGGGACACATTTGCCTCTATCACTGTGAATTGCTACTAACGTTTTGTTTGTCTAGTGCACAGAGATGCCATCGTATGTCGTGTACAAGGGTAAGGTTCCCGGAGTTTACGACGACTAGGAGGAGTGTCGGAGACAGGTTCACCTTTTTAGCGGTAATAGTTACAAAGGGTACACCACCAGGGCGGAGGCGGAAGCTAGATACGCGCGCTATCTAGTGGGAGAGAGGAGGGAGCATTGGAGGAACCGGATGAAGACCAGTTTCACCGCGATGATGCTCATCGTGATGACCGCAGCTCTCTTCTATGTGATGGTAGATTAGATAATCGATATCGACTTGTAATGTGAAGACAAACTCGCTACTCGCGGTCTTGAGACTTGTAATGATCTAACTTTGTTCGGTATTTTTAATTCGGAGACTAATATGATGAATTGTATTCGAAGACTAATATTCTATTGTATTCGATAAATCTGTTGTTTATATGTTGTGCTGTCCATATTCTGTGCAGTAATGTATTTTGTAACCTGTGCAAATATCAGAAAAGAAAAAAAATTGCTAATATTCATAGTAGTGGTGCACCGTATTGCACTTTAGCAGCGCACTGTAATAAACACACCAGTGGCGCATTATATTAAAGTGCGCCATTAGTAACCCAGAGCACAAGGTAAATATGCCCCCCTGGGAGGCATAGTAATGGCGCACCTGTGTACATAGTAATGGCGCACTGTGTGGTGCACCACTATTATCTGGGATACTAGTGGCGCAACATAGGTGCACCATTACTATTTGTTACTAGTGGCGTGTTAATAGTGGTGCACCTGTAGTGCGCCATTAATAGCAAAAACAGGTGTGCCACTAACAACCCTTTTTCTAGTAGTGTGCCCATCATTCCAGGACCAATTTTATAACCATAGCAAATACCATTTTGTTCTAAAAGACTCTCAAAATAATATAAGTGAAGCATGAGAGATCAACAATTTCTACAAAATTAAGCCACCGCCGTGCTCTAAAAGATTTAAGTGAAGTACTAGAGCAAAAACTATCTAGCTCAAAAGATATGTGAAGCACATAGAGTATTCTAATAAATTCTAATCAAGTGGGCTTCTCCCAAAAGGTGTGTACAGCAAAGATGATTGTGGTAAACTAAAAAGCAAAGACTAATATCATACAAGAGGCTCCAAGCAAAACACATATCATTTGGCAAATACAAATATAGCTCCAAGTAAAGTTACTGATAGACGAAGACAAAAGAGGGGATGCCTTCCCGGGCATCCCCAAGCTTAGGATTTTGGTTATCCTCGAATATCTTGGGGTTCCATGGGCATCCCCAATCTTAGGCTCTTGCCACTCCTTATTCCATAGTCCATCAAATCTTTACCCAAAACGTGAAAACTTCACAACACAAAACTCAACAGGAAATCTCATAAGCTCCATTAGTGCAAGAAAGAAAAACCACCATATAAGTTACTGTAATGAACTCCTTCTTTATTTATATTGGTGTTAAACCTACTGTATTCCAACTTCTCTATGGTTCATACCCCTTAATACTAGCCATAGATGCATCAAAATAAGCAAACGACACACGAAAAACAGAATCTGTCAAAAACAGAACAGTCTGTAGCAATCTGTAACTCTCGAATACTTATGGAACTCTAAACATCCTACTAAAATAGGAACTCCTGAGAAATTTATCTATTGATCTACAGCAAAAGGAATCAACGCAAAAGCACGTTTCTGTGAATTACTAAAATTATTTTCGTGCGCGCAAAGTTTCTGTTTTTCAGCAGAATCAAATTAACTATCACCATAGGTTATCCTATAGGTTCTACTTTGCACAAACACTAACTAAAACATAAAAACACATCTAAACAGAAGGTAGATGAAAACTTTATTACTAAACATAAGCAAAAACAAAAAACAAAGATAAAATTGGGTTGCCTCCCAACAAGCACTATCGTTTAGCGCCCCTAGCTAGGCATAAAAGCGAGGATAGATCTAAGTAGTACCATCTTGGGCACTCAATTCATAAGTAGCTCGCATGATAGATTCATAAGGTAATTTAACTTTCTTTCTTTGAAAGTGCTCCATGCCTTTCCTTAACGGAAATTGGAATCTAATATTCACTTCCTTCATATCAATAATTGCACCAATCGTTCTAAGGAAAGGTCTACCAAGAATAATAGGACATGAAATATTACAATCTATATCAAGAACGATAAAATCTACGGGCACATAATTCCTATTTGAAAAAATAAGAAAGTCATTGATCCTTCCCATAGGTTTCTTAATGGTAGAATCCGCAAGGTGCAAATTTAAAGAGCAATCATCAAGATCATGGAAACCTAGAATAGCACATAAAGTTTTCAGAATCGTGGAAACACTAGCACCCAAATCACATAAAGCATAACACTCATGATCTTTAATTTTAATATTTATAGTATGTTCCCACTCATCATAAAGTTTTCTAGGTATAGAAACCTCCAAATTAAGTTTTTCATGATAGGATTGCATCAAGGCATCAACAATATGTTTGGTAAAAGCTTTATTTTGACTATAAGCATGAGGAGAATATTGCAACAAGGAAATACAATCTACTAAAGAACAATTATCATAATTAAATTCCTTGAAATCCAAGATGGTGTGTTCAATGCTATTTAAAGTCTAGACCTCTCCAATTCCACTTTTACCAAAGTTAGCATCAAGATCTAAAAACTCCGAATCATTGGGACACGTTTTAACTAAAGTTAACTCATCTCCAGTCCCATCATTATTAAGATTCATATTCCAAAACAAATATTTAATAGGGTACACATCAATAAATTTTAGATCTTCATCATTATTTTCATGGAAACTAGAAGAACATGATTTTACAAAGCAATCTTTCTTAGCACACAATCGAGCGGTTCTTTCTTTGCACTCATCAATGGAAATTCTCACAGCTTTGAAAGACTCATTGATATCATGCTTAGGAGGAGTAGATCTAAGTTTCAAAGAATCAACATCAAGCGAAAGTCTATCAACGTTCCTAGCCAAATCATCAACTTTAAGCAATTTTTGTTGAAGCAAGGCATTAAAATTCTTTTGAGAGATCATAAATTCTCTAACGCTATTCTCAAAATCAGAGGGCATCTTATTAAAATTACCATAAGAATTATTGTAGGAATTTCCATAATTATTAGAGGAATTACTAGGGAACGGTCTAGACTGAAAGTTTCCTCTGTAAGCATTGTTACCAAAATTATTCCTACCAACAAAATTCACATCCATAGATTCATTATTATTCTCAATCAAAGTAGACAAAGGCATATCATTGGGATCAATAGAAGCACTCTTAGTAGCAAACAATTTCATAAGTCCATCCATCTTTCCACTCAAAACTTGAATTTCTTCTATAGCCTGCACTTTTTTACTAGTAGATCTTTCGGTGTGCCATTGAGAACAATTAGCCATAATGTTATCAAGGAGTTTAGTAGCTTATCCTAAGGTGATTTCCATAAAAGTGCCTCCCGTGTCTGAATCTAAAAGATTTCTAGAAGCAAAATTCAATCCGGCATAAAAGTTCTGTATGATCATCCATAAATTCAAACCATGAGTAGGGCAATTGCGAATCATCAATTTCATTCTTTCCCAAGATTGGGCAACATGCTCGTGATCAAGTTGTTTAAAATTCATAATATCGTTCCTAAGAGAGATGATCTTAGTGGGAGGAAAATACTTAGAGATAAATACTATTCTTAGGCAAAGACGAAAACCAAACTTTAGCACGATCTCTTGAAAATGGAAATAACTTCAATTTAACAATATCATTATCCGTATCTTTCTTCTTTTTCATCTCACACAAATCAACAAAGTTGTGTTGATGGGTAGCGACATATTCACTAGAAAGGCCGGAGAATTGATCTTTCATAACAAGATTCAGCAAAGCAACATTGATTTCACAAGACTCAACATCATTAAGAGGAGCAATCGGAGTACTAAGGAAATCATTATTATTGGTATTGAAAAAATCACACAATTTGGTATTATCTTGCGCCATCATGACAAGCAATCCAACACACAAGCAAACAAAAAGGCAAGCGAAAGAGAGAGAGAGGAAGTTGGGAAAGAGAGGGCGAATAAAACGGCAAGGGTGAACTGGGGGAGAGGAAAACGAGAGGCAAATGGAAAATAATGTAATGCGAGGGAGATGAGTTTGTGATGGGTACTTGGTATGTCTTGACTTGAGCGAAGACCTCCCCCGCAACGGCGCCAGAAATCCTTCTTGCTACGTCTTGAGCTTGCCTTGGTTTTCCTTGAAGAGGAAAGGGTGATGCAGCAAAGTAGCGTAAGTATTTCCCTCAGTTTTTGAGAACCAAGGTATCAATCCAGTAGGAGGCTCCTCAAAAGTCCCACACACCTACACAAACAAACAAGAAACTCGCAACCAACACAATAAAGGGGTTGTCAATCCTTTCACAGCCACTTGCGAAAGTGAGATCTGATAGAGACAATATGATAAGATGAATATTTTTGGTATTTTTATGATATAGATTGGAAAATAAAATATGCAAATAAAAGTAGATGGAAAACTTATATGATAAAATATAGACCCGGGAAGGCATAGATTTCACTAGTGACTTCTCTCAAGATAGCACAAGTATTATAGTGGGTGAACAAATTATGGTCGAGCAATTGATAGAAAAGCGCATAGTTATGAGATTATCTAGGCATGATCATGTATATAGGCATCACGTTCGTGACAAGTAGATCGAAATGATTCTGCATCTACTACTATTACTCCACACATCGATCGACTCCTGCCTGCATCTAGAGTATTAAGTTCATAAGAACGGAGTAACACATTAAGAAAGATGACATGATGTAGAGGGATAAACTCATGCAATATGATATAAACCCCATCTTTTTATCCTCGATGGCAACAATACAATACGTGCCTTGCTGCCCCTCCTGTCACTCGGAAAGGACACCGCAAGATTGAACCCAAAGCTAACCACTTCTCCCATTGCAAGAAAGATCAATCTAGTAGGCCAAACAAAACTGATAATTCGAAGAGACTTGCAAAGATAACTTAATCACACATAAAAGAATTCAGAGGAGATTCAAATGTTTCTCATACATAAACTTGATCATAAACCCACAATTCATCGGATCTCGACAAACACGCCGCAAAAAGAGTTACATCAAATAGATCTCAAAGAAGATCGAGGAGAACTTTGTATTGAGATTCAAAGAGAGAGAAGAAGCCATCTAGCTAATAACTATGGACCCAAAGGTCTCTGGTAAACTACTCACAACTCACCGGAAGGGCCTTGGAGATGATGTAGAGGCCTTCCATGGTCGATTCCCCCTCCGGCGGAGCGCCGGCGAAGGCTCCAAGATGGGATCTCGCGGATACAGAAGGTTATGGCGGTGGAAATAGTTTTTCGTGGTGCTCCTCAATGGTTTCAGGGTACATGGGTATATATAGGAGAAAGGAGTAGGTCGGTGGATGCTCGAGGGGCCCACGAGGGTGGAGGGCATGCCCACCTGTAGGGGGCGCGCCGGGCACCCTCGTGGCCGCCTCCTCTGTTGCTTGACGTCCACTCAAAGTCCCCTGGATCAAGTTTGCTCTAAAAAGATCGCTCCCGAAGGCTTCATTCCATTTGGACTCCGTTTGATATTCCTTTTCTTCGAAACACTGAAATAGGCAAAAAAAACAGCAATTCGGGCTAGGCCTCCGGTTAGTAGGTTAGTCCCAAAAATGATATAAAAGTGTAAAGTAAGGCCCATAAACATCCAAAACGGGTAATATAATAGCATGGAATAATCAAAAATTATAGATACGTTGGAGACGTATCAAATAACAGGGGTGTGGGTGAGTAGAGGGATGGCCTGGCCAGCAGTGGGAGTAGTAGGGGGCGGTGAGGCCTCCGCGACATCACAGCCGGCCACGGGAGGCGGGAGCACGCGACACGACCGACACTGATTTGTGCGACTGGAGCAAGAAGACCAGAGGTTGAAGAAGCACTAAGGCCGTTGGATGGGCATCATACGGGCACTTGAGCTAGAATCGTTCATATTGGCTAAGTTGATAAAGCCCTCTGTCCCCGTCAACTTAGTAGGCCCACAAGTCAGCCTGCCACTAAGGTGGGTCCCAGCTAGTAGGGGGATATTCTTTTTTTGTGTGTAATAAGGAGGCACTTCTGGTGGGTTCGAGCTGACAGCGGGGGGATGTTTTTTTTGTGAAATACGGTGGCCCGTCCGATGGGCCCAGCCGTTAGGGGGGAAACATTTTTTTTGGAAATACGGTGGCCCGTCTGGTGGGTCCCTGTTCTCAGGTGGAGGAATAATTATTTTGTGCATAAGAAGGAGACACTTCCTTGCGGCTGCATGGACCCAACTGTCAGCCTCTCCATGTACAGTACTCTTCCGATGGAAGTCGGTCGTTGACCACATTGAGCACGCCGCGTCGAGAGCACCTGGGCAGTGGACGACGGTGAGGCCTAGGAAGGGGACGACGTAGAGCCAGGGAAGACGCGGCAGTGGAAGCCCACGTGGAGAGGAGTACGAGGGTTCACTGGTTCGACTGCGGTGTGAGGCTGTCGTCGCCGCAGAATAACAGGGGGTGTTGGTGAGTAGAGGGATGCCCTGGCCAGCGGTGGGAGTAGTAGGGGGCGGTGAGGCCTACGCGGTAGCACAGCCCGCCACGGGAGGCGGGAGCAGGTGGTCCCGCCAGCACTGGATTTGGCGGCTGGAGCAAGAAGATCAGAGATTGAAGAAACATGACGGCCGTTGGATTGACATGCAACGGTTACGCTTGATAGAATCGTTTGTTGACGTATATACACTACAAGAAATATGTCAACTAGTGACCTTTTGTCAGTGACCCTGGAAGAATTGGTCATAGATCTATGACCATTTGAGACCAATTGGTCAAAAGCTGTTCGGGGGGCTCCAAACCCTAAACCATTGTGACCATTTTGGTCAGAAAGGTCGTAATTTCCTTACACCAAATGGTCACAAAGCAAACAGGGCTGGCCGCTGCCTTATTTCTAGTTGTTAACGACCAAAATAGATGGTCATAGCCTTGTAGATTGTGGTTGGTTGTGATGACTAGGCGCCACCTCATCAGTTTTGCCTATGTGTCATGCCCATCTGGCAGTTTTTGCCCTAGGTTGTGAAGCAACCTATATTTCTGTCATTCCAAAAATTCCCAAAAAAATCTCATAAATTGTTTGGATCATATCTTCATCAAATATGTCAAAAACCTTCCTTGCCTAGTTCAAAAATAACTCAACAATATTCATTTTCCTATTCTGTTCAGAGCAGTGGTTTGTGAAGGAAGTACCACTTTGGCATGTCCAAATAGTATCCATTTTCTACAGTGCTTTCCTATGCCCAAATAACCATCCAGTTTCAAATTTGACCCGCTTCCAGCTGAATCGGCGGAAATTTGTCTTTTTCACGAGAGGTGGATCAAAACTTTATGCACCCAACCATTTTGTCAATTGTGCATTAAATATGTCCTAGTATTTTAGAAAATTGATTTGGTCCAATTTTGCAACAATTATTTGGTAGTTCCTTCACAAAAAAACCTTCTTTTAGGCACTCGGAAAATGAAAAATGGTTTTTTCATCCAAAGAAAATGAAAACTTCCTTAGGCAACATTGTTTGCCATTCCAATATGCACCCTTGTGCACAATATGAGATCATTTGAACAAACTATGCCACGAATGTGGCCATAAGATTGATCATTTGGCTTGAAAGCCATGAATCTTCAGAGATGATAGCTCATTTCTGAGAACACTTTTTAAAAATAATTGTCATATTACAAGTTTGTTATTTTTCCTGGGAACTTGGCCACATATAATGACAAAATGCGAAGGTTTCCCATTTTTTTGATTTTTGTTGAATTTTTTATGCCCGTTTCAAAATGCGGTCAAAACGGCGGGAATGACCGTTCCAAGCTAGTGGTTGAATCTTCGAATTTTTTGGTGTTTCTGTGGTTAAATAGGTACTTATGTAACTAGAAATGATTTTTGGAAAAAATAAATAGCAAGCTATGAGGCAGCTGCAGTTCAAATTTGACCCGCTTCCAACTGAATCGGCGGGAATTTGTCTTTTTCACTAGAGGTGGATCAAAACTTTTTACACCCAACCATTTGGTCAATTCTGCATTAAATATGGCCTAGTATTTTATAAAAATGATTAGGTCCAATTTTGCAACAAATATATGGTAGGTCCTTCACAAAAAAAAACTCATTTCAGGCACTTGGAAAATGGAAAATTAATTTTCCGTGCAAAGAAAGTGAAAACTCCCTTGTGCAACATTGTTTGGAATTCCAATATGCACCCTTGTGCACAATATGAGATCATTTGAACAAACTATGCCATGAATGTGGCCATAAGATTGATCATTTGGCTTGAAAGCCATGAGTCTTCACTCATGACACCTCATTTCTGAGAACACTTTTCTAAAATAATTTCCGTATTACAAGTTTATTATTTTTCCTGGAAACTTGGTCACATATAATGACACAATGCGAAGGTTTTCCAATTTTTTGATTTTTTTTGAATTTTTTATGCCTGTTTCAAAATGCGGTCAAAACGGCGGGCTTGACCGTTCCTAACTAATGGTCAAATCTTGGAATTTTTTTGGTGTTTCTCTGATAAAATAGATACTTATGTACCTAGAAATGATTTTTGGAAAAAATAAAGAGCAAATTACAAGGCAGCTGCAGTTCAAATTTGACCCGCTTCCAGCTGAATCGGCGGGAATTTGTCTTTTTCACCAGAGCTCGATCAAAACTTTTGACACCCAACCATTTTGTCAATTGTGCATTAAATATGCCCTAGTATTTTATAAAATTGATTAGGTCCAATTTTGCAACAAATATATGGTAGATCCTTCACAAAAAAAACTCATTTTGGGCACTCGGAAAATGGAAAATGAATTTTCCGTGCAAATAAATTAAAAACTCCCTTAGGCAACATTGTTTGAAATTCCAAGATGCATCATTGTGCACAATATGAGATCATTTGAACAAATATTTGATAGGACTTTCACAAAAAAACTCATTTTGAGCACTGAAAAATGTAATGAAATTTTTTATCTTAATCGATCATGACCAATTTATATGCTCATAAGGTCATCAAATGGTTTGCTGCGTTCTGATTGGACCATGGGCATATCACGCGGATCACGCTCAACCACCATCGGATGCTTCCGGATCCAACGGCCTAAACCCACCCGAGCCGAAACCCTAGGTCTGTCCTCATGGACATTTTCCACCCACCCCCGCCTCCATTCTTTCTCTCATTCCTCCCTCCCCCGCCTCCATTCTTTTGCTCCAGATCCGCCACCCACCCCAATCCGTCTCCCTGATCCAGATCAACGACGACGGCCCCCATCGCCACCCCTCCCTTATCCCCTTCGCCACTGCCGCTCACGCTCCCTTTTCCCCATCGCCGCCGCCACCTCTACTTGCTACACCACAGCCACATGGCCATCCCCATCCAGATCCAACCGCCACTGCACATCGACAAGGCGTCGAGCGGGTGGGGCGCGCCGGCGCGGCCCTCCGTGCGCGCGCATTGGCAGGCCCTCGAGGCGGCGCCATCATGGATCGTCTCCGGGCTCGACCTCGGCCGCCTCAACTCCTCCTGCGCCGGCGGCTCGCTCCGCAAGGTCGCTGCCGGACCCGCTGGATGAGGAGGATAGGGCCAAGTGCCCGCACTTCATCGTGCTTGCCGGCGATGAGTTCCGGGCCCGGGGGCGGACCGTGGAGCTGCCGTGCTTCCGTGCGGGCTCACGCTGGACCCCAAGATCGCGCAGCTCAGGGAGGGGGAGGAGCCACTGCACAGGTTGGTTTTGGGCAGTGACGGGGTGCAGGAAGCTGCAGGACACGGAGTTCTTCTCACGCCAGGACCCCTACGTTATCATCGAGTACGCCAACACCAAGCTACGCACTAGAACATGCACCGGTACGATACGCCCCTCCCGTTCGCCATTTTGGTTTGCTTCAGCTTCTCTATCGCACAGCCTGGCTGGATGACGTTATGCGTGACCACGTACTACTCATGCTCTTCAAGTGAAGATTGTTTGTGTGCATCATCCAATCAAGCCTAGTACTCAAAACCGGTGCCATTTGAACTGAGGGTCTAGTGCACTGCGCAATCAATCAATCCGACAACAATTTAGTCTGCTTATTCAGCCATAGTACCCATCTCAATCTGTTCCAGTCATTAACTTATTATCATGCCTTTGACCACGAACACACATTGTTTCAGACGAGGGTGGGTGTAATCTAGTACTAGCAATGGCCTGCTCATTTGGGAGGTCATACCCAACTAAATTTGCTCTTCGGTGGTTGCGCCAACCGAGCCACTGCCGCTAAAACAAAACAGTGGGTGAGTGACCTTGTCAGCATTGCTTCTTCTTTCTTCTCGGGGAGCAGAAGCAGCGACGTGTTCTCATCTTCAGTTATACTTTGCCACAAGCAAGCCTCACTGCTCAGTTTGTTCCTTCCTGCAGTTTGTGCGTCCACAAACTCTACCCAAGCCTAGGTGCCCAAAACTGGTGGTATTCAAACTGAATTCACCCGATATTTGAACTGGATTTACCCGAGTCATCTAGTGTATTGTCAGTCCGGAGCCAATTTAGTCTGCTTAATTAATCAACATACTCGACTCAATTTGTTTCAGTAGTTGCACCTACCGGCACCACGCGGTGGTTGGGTAACTAGGTCATGCGCATTCATAGTTTGTAACAGCAAGGACCCACTGTTTGATTACTATACAGGCTGCTTCTCTGAAACATCTGCATGCCATTATTACTATACAGGTTTGCTAGGAGAAGTACCAGTACCATTTTATGGAGTCCGTCAGTTCATAGGCCGAGCAGCGTTCCAATGTGTGCCTCCTTTTATGCTGAAGTGTACGTTTCCCGTTGCACGAATAGTAAGACCGCGTAGAAGCACAAAATGATCTGTTTTAGCAAAATACACTGTCAAGTCAGTCCTCAAGTAGTCTTTTACGGCTACATAACTTTTACTCCATGTCTTGGTCCATATGCTGCAGAAAACTTCGGCTTTGTGTTTAATTTATTTCTTATACATCTCTATTAATTAGTAATAGCAGTTTGGATTGCTCTGTCTTCACAGTGCTAGAATGGACTAGATTTACAAATCAATGGTGAACACTAATCTAGTGAACGAAATAATGGAACAAAAACATGTCCCCTTTTTCTTCAGACGACATACTGAAGTAAAACCCAACTGAAGATGAACTGTTCATGTTGAGGGATTAAACACAGCATGCGCAGTTTTCTGCTCTATTTAATATACTTGTGCATCGTGTGCTTATACTACCATTTGCTTGGTTCTTAACACAGGTGAAGTGTCCAGCTATGCTTCACACTGACCAGTCACACTGGCAAGTCGAACGTGCAGGGTGAGAGGTGAGACGACCCTCGTTACCACTCTGTACGCTGATTCTGATTCAAGGTATGGCTAATGTTTCCCCTCCTTGCTCTTAGTTCTTCCTTGGATGTTGTGTTTGTGTGATGATTTTTTGAGTCTCTTGTAGACTGGGGTGTGCAGTACGTCCGCAGGTGCCACCGATCCGGAGCCTGATGTTGCTGCTGAAGAGTAGAGCGATCAAAGCTCCCCCAAAGGGACATCTGGAGGGCCTTACTCATCAGGTGAGCTGATGTTTGCCCGAGCGCTTTGACTAGCGATGTTTTTTATGAGAGAGAGAGGGATGTGATATTGATGTTTTGGTTGTTGTTTCGTGCTTCGTGAGATGGTAGTTGGTAGTGGGATAGGTTGTTGTCCTTGTTGGATAGAATGTCTGCCTCATTGGGATAGGCTACTTGTTACTGCAAGCATGTGGAGTTTTACTTCGCCTGATCTCATATACATAGATTACATTCCTCCGGATATGCTTCCCTGAATCAACCATTTCTTATGCTGTTTCTTTTGACTGACCGGGTCAGGTCCTCGTTGTAGAAGATGAACAAGTGCCTGGCCTGCTATATAATTCCTGTTTGTTCTAATTTTTTGTTTGTTCTAAAGTATAACTGTTTGTCCTGTCTCCTCTCTTTTCATCTTGAGTATGACTTGGTCAATGTCTATATAGCCTGAAAAAAATCTGGCTCGCCTTTGGTTTGTTGCGATCCCAAGCATGGAGTTGTTGACGTTATTACTCCTACTTGTTACTATAAGGGAAGGGAGCATCTTGTCCTGACTAATTAACTAAATTTCGACCTGTCTGAATACAATATGTTAGTATGGGCGAGCGTAGCATTTGGTGTTAATGGCACATCCCATGCACTGAAACCTGAAGATCAGCCAAATCTTATGTACTAGTACAAATTAACTGTGATGGCCATTACATTGACTTACCAGTACTTATTACATTGACTTCCCAATACTTATTTATGTAAACATGTTCTTTTTACTGCTACATTATGGTTGAAATGTCAATATATTTAAACTCACTGTTTAGATTCTGCAATCATAAGCATCACTTGTATTCTGGTCTTAGACAGATTATTGTTTGAGCTATCTTGTCCAACTAAATAAGTGTACTGTCTATCCCATTATTTTCTTTTGCTACTTGGTCTATGAGCCATGATGGCATGACATATATTATTGTGTTGATTCCCTATGTGATGCAAAAGCTATGGTGTTTTGTTTTGAGTCTGTTGTAAATTGTAATTGATAATGATTTGTGTAAAATTAGTGTAGAACATATGTCTTATTATCTTAAATCGTTCGTGCCGTGCTGAATGAACCATCTAAGATCGAACCATTTTCTGCATTCAACATCTAGAACCATTCTGGGAGTTTTGTTATTCACACAACAACTATGTGTTCTTATCTCTTGTGTTGTTTCTGTGAGCTAGTCTTTGTGGTTATTACTGTTACATGTTACATGTAGAGATGCTTCATGAATTAGTCCCTAGCTGCTTTCTATATATTTTTTTATTTTGTTTCTAACTCTTTTGATTTATTGGTAGGTGCCTTCGTTCAGCATGTACGAACATATCCAGAAATGGTGTTTCCTCTCACTTAAGAAGCTCCAGCCTGAAAGTGAAAGTGAAGAACTCAGGAGTATAGTTGTAGTAGTTATATGTTGTGATAGTATCACATGTAATGGTGAAATGAATATGTAAAGATTGTGCTCTTAGCCAAAATTGGCATGTGGTTTGAAAATGTTCATTTCTTTGTTGTTCTGACTGAAATAATTGTGTGGAAATTGAAACCTGCTTTGTCTTAATTTAGAACCTGACAAGTGGGACCTAATAGTATTTGGCATCTAAAATGAGCATTTTCCAAATGATATTCATAGGGAAAAAAGTAAAAATTAAGGAAATGGACTGTAAAAAGGCTGAGGCCCATTTGAGAAATAGATGCGACCCAAAAAATAAATGGTCTAAAACAGGATCACTCCTTGGAAATAAAAAGGTTGCAATGTTGGGCTTGGCCCATGAAGCCGTTCAAAAATTGATAAAAAAATATAGTAAAAAGGCCGAATTGTTGGGCTAGGCCCATGCAGAAAACCAAATTGGACTGGGCTGAATCTTGTGCCACATCAGCTTGCCACGCTGGATGCCTACGTGGACTGGGAGGCTGCTAGTGACCAAAATGCCACAGTAGGAATATTTTGGTCATAAACGTCCACGACCTTCTCACAGAGAAGGTCGCTATAGTCAGTTTACGACCCTCAGCTTTTGACCTTCTGTTTTTGGTCACAAAAAGGTCGCAAATGAAAAACTATGAACTTTCAGTGACCAATAGTGGAGGTCACAAGATAGCTTATTTCTTGTAGTGATAATAACTAAAAAAATCTTGCATACGTGTCAACTTAATAGGCCCACAAGTCAGACCATTCCCTCTTTTTGTAATAATTCATATATAGCTCATTGCAACTTCTTATGCAATTTATTGCAGTCCGTTTGTTTTGGTTGGCCAGGGCCAATTACGCATATTTCTGTGGGTTCCAAACTATTTTTAATACTGAAATGTCGAGACAGATTTAAAGTACTTCGAATCTATATTTAAATTAGGTTAATGCCCAGCGAAATAGGAATCTGAAAATGTGAAAAAATTTAGAAATTGTAAAGTAATTGCCAATTTGTCATCTGTTTTTATATTTACAACCCATTTCATATTACTTTCATGATTTACAGGCGTCTTGAAAGAGTTCCAGCCCATCAGGGCGTAGAAAAATAAGTAGGCCTAGTCTGGGTATTCTTCAGAAAAAATAAACTGGGCTCATTTTCACAGAGAAAAAAATAGTTGGGCTGGTCACATGGTGAACATAAAATATAAGCCTGGGCTAGATGGGCCATAGCCCAGTTCAAACCCTGCTCCGTCTCAACAATAACAAAAAAATACTGCTCGAGCAGCTACGTCCCAGGTGTCAGCCGATCTTGTGTTGTTCTCTTGTCTATTGACTATATACGCTCACAATGTCGTGGGTCCCAGATGTCAGAAAAACACTAGGAGGAAGCATTTTATTTTTCCATATGCTGACATGGTGGGCCACTACTATCATCCTCTCCACGCACTTCTGCCGATTCCTGTTGTTTGTTGACCATGTTGAGAACGCGAGAGGGCGGCGCCCCGGCGAGCACACCAAAGCGCGCGGAGGACAACAGTGAGGCCTCGGACGTCGGCGTTAATGATTTAGGAGACGGTGTGGCGGCGATGCATGCGCTGAGGCGCAGCCAGCCATGGAAGGCGGAAGCAGGCGGCCCCGCCGGCGCTGGTTTGGTTTTGGCAGCTGGAGGAAGACATGACTGAAGAAACATGATAGACTGTAAAAGCAGCAGGAGTACTTAACAACCTTAACTAAAACCACCAGGGGGACTTAACAACCATAGCTGAAAGCAATATGAGTACTTATACAGGTTCAACCGTACAAAGCATGCCTCTAACAGTGCTACTTTGCCTACTGTTAACCAAAGGTGGGGCCGCCAAGCCCTAGGACAAGACCCAGGCGCCAACCCATGCATCCACAACCTTCTGAAAGCGGCTTCATCTCGCAATGTGGTCAATAAACAGGATATTCACTTTAGATCCATGGAAAAGCAGGAACATAATCTTCTATCATATTCTCCAAGATGGACGGGCCTTCATTATTTGATACCACCCATGAATAAGTATCTTTTCACCTCCAAGGGGAATGGAGTAGGTCGACATAAACATCATGTTGTAACCAAGCGCAAGTCTAACCCGACCATGGTCAGGCATCTGTATAGGAACACTAGAATTGGGTAGTTTCTGTTTCAGGAAGATCACAGCTGTAAAACTATGTATAAGCAATAGTTTATGAACAACATATATAACAGAAAACAACTCATACCATAAGTTTCTCGACACAGTTGGACCTGTTCAACGAGTGGAGCAGTGGCACACATATCCCACATGGCCTTCCACCATTGTAACGCCCCACAAGGACCTCAAGACGATCAATAAAGTGTAGAAACTTGTGGATGTCGTCCCAGTCAACTTCAGTGCCATCAGTAACAGCCGAGTTATTACAGAATAACAAACAAGCAGCCTGCTTAACTCTGAAAAAACCTACACGTACCACCAATTATAAGAAAGTATTAGTTAGAAGAAGGATCTTCGTGAGAGATTCATTGCTACTTCTAAAGTTAAATTGTGATTAGTTAGACATAATAGGTGGATTAAGAAGTAATCGAGGCAACAAGCAAGAACCAGATACAAAACTAACATAGATGAACAATTGGAACAACGTCGGGGTGGAAGATCATAGTGAAGATGAGACCAGGTTCTGCTATTTCCATCAACATTCATGCGCCAACTTTCAGTCCGTAACACTTGAGAAAGTTTATCCAAGTTCGGCCATAAAAAAGTTGCGATCTTCTTGGTTCATGAACCCAACTCGGAACTTATATCCATGGCTTGTCTTCACTGTGACCATTAAACTGGTGTATTCAGTTATGGCAAGGCCAAGCATCTTGAGTACATGTGTTCTGGTAGAGCAAATATGCATTGCAGGAAAAATAATATGAGAACACAATGTATTCCATATCCAAATCTAGATATAACTTCCTCCTTCACGTCAGTGTTGACCATCGTACTAGTAGTACCTTTTATCCAAATATAGCAATCCAAATTTCCAAATTTTTCAACAACATGTTCAAAAAAAACCACCCTCCCGGATAGAAAAGGGGGTTCTAGGAACATACTATGCGCGTTTTAAAATCATGTGTAAGTATGAGAAGGAACAAGTGTGGCGTCTCGCCGAGGGTGCAGAAACCTGTAGGGTCCTCGCACTTTGGGTACTGCAAATGAAACACACTAGATGCAGTAGGCAAAAAAATGCATCAAGGGCGGCGGCTACCATCCTAGGATTACCCACGACCAAGGGACTTGGATTTATCAGGGATGGATGAAGAATTCGTACATGGTTCTCCATGAGAAAACCCTATGCAATCGCCGAGAGGGGGTTTTCTCTGAACAAGCATACGAGGGAGAAGGGTATTCGGTCATTTAGGCCCAGTGAAATATTGCTGCTTCATCCGTCCAGCTTACTGCTAAAGCTGGAAGGGGGGTTGTGATTTGATGGCTCATTGGGCATTACTGCGGTGCTACGACCGAGGTGTGTCTACCGTACAATTGTGCACTCTAATTTGTGCATATGGCACGTGGACCCCCATTGCCGGATGCCCCACATATCAGCGAAAGGAAGTAGAAAGACAGGAGACATAAATATATTTTTGACAGAGAGATAATCCCTCTGTAAAGAAATATACAAATCTTCTATATCACAACTTTATACATAAGAAAAATCAAGGGGAATATATATAACATATATAATTATAAAAAACAGAGTTTTTTTTAACACAGTATAGACGAGTTGGTGATGATGGTGTGTCTGCCGTCCTGCAATATAGGCCATCCAATTTATATCTGACGGATAGGAAGGAAACTATGGCAATTTTGCAAAAAGGTACCCACACACATCTCCACATTTGCGAATAAGGCCTTCCCTCATTCACCCTTTTCACTCACAAGATAAAATACTCATACAAATGCATCTTGATGTTACGTGCAACGCACGGGCATTATGGGGGGTTCAGCTGAGAATATAATACTCAGACAGGCTCACGGTTCTGGACTTTGGGCCGCAGGCCCACCCTGTATGTTTGGGGGGCCATGTGTTCTACCTTAGCGCTTTTCATATTGCAAGTGATCGGTACGGCGCTGGTTTTAGATGCTACCACAAGGCGAATACACAAAATTGAATAAAGCACGACCACTGTTGGAATGAAATCGAACGACAATTCCTAACCAGCAATGAGAGTTGCAATTCTATCAACGATATACCATGTGATAAATAATACTGTCGTACTACTTATACACACAGGACACTTGTTTCACCATGCCAGATTATTACGTCAAAATCTCTCAGAGGATAGATCAATTCGGCAGTTGCATGCTGCTACTGAAGAATTTCAAAGTTGATTTGGACTAGCTCTCCTTGCCAAGAAAGTTCGATTTTGACATCATCCCCTACCGCAAGATATGATTTAGATTTGAACCTTGACAATCCTTTAGCATCAATCATCATGATACCATCCTTCGTACTTACGGTATATTGAGCAGGTTCATTCACACCAAGGCTGTGCATGGTAAGAGATACTTGGTCGCGGTCACCTGGATTGTTGAACGACTCCCTCGTTGCTCTAGGAATTATCTTTTTGCAAACAAGAAGACATACCCAAACAGTTAGATCAACATAGGAAATCATGTGAAACAACATGGAAAGAAAAAAGAACGAAGCACTTGGGCGGCCATTGCTTACCAAGAAGGTGGACATGTCGATTTTTGTAAGGACTTTGGTATATGAAGTGCGAACTTCAGCCCAGTCTATTGCTGGTGCAACTGCTCGTTCGCTTGCCGCTGCACGGGCCGGAGCAGATGCAAGTGCAAGTGTTGGTGCAGGTGCCGAAGCCGCCGCTGCTGCTGGAGATGGTGCTCCTTGTAGAGCTGGTGCCGGTGTCAGAGCAGGTGTCGGTGTCGATACCCGATCCTCCGGTAGATCAGCCTGATCGGCTGACGCGGTCGGTGCCCAATCCTCAGCTGGATCAGACTGAGCTGCTGCCACTGTTAGTGCTAGAGCAACTGTCGGTGCTCGATCCATTGCCGAAGGTGGTACCGATGTGTGAGACAGTGGCCATCGTGTTTGGTCTGCTATGATCAGCTTTCTAACTTGACTAGGATCCATGACCGTGATCCTGTTTTTTTCATCATTTCTTTTAAATGCGAGAAGGACTAATTTTCGCATTTTTATTAAACTAAACTATAGTTCATCATAGTGATTCAACTTGTACTCAGACAACAGGCTGATCCAATTTTTTCCAGTAATATAAGTGATGGACAGTGCCTTCATTACTGACATGACATAAGAAGTGAAACCTGCAAAAATAGCCATCATAGAGCAAACCAAATGGTTTATTCTATGATGAATGTCACATGGCAAAACCTGCATCGTAAAATTGCAGGAAAAGAAAGAAAACATGACATTAAATTAATAGGATTTAGACAGTAATCAATAAGATTTACTTGATATGACACGAGTGTATCCTTACTAGGAAATCACTATGTTGACGTACTAAACAAAAGATTGACCATCCAACTACGGGTGGCATGCAGGGGCCCCGCCTACTCCCACAAGCAGGACAGTCCAAAGGTCGTGATAAATCGTATGGATCGAACATCCATTGGACTAGAAATCCTGGTGGGTGAGATAAACCCTGCAATGCATACATATATTGGTGTGTAACTATGACAGCCTGGGTTTTGCCCTCTTTTTCTTTCCTTGCTTTTCAGCTGAGTTGATTCTGAATTTGGAGTTTTGAATCATTTCATTTGGACTTAGCCACTTGGGTATCCCTTGATTTTCACCCATGTATTCCCTCTCCCCCTCTAAACAATCATTTCACCCCTGGCCAACCCAACAATATTGCTTGGAAATGAAAAATATTCATTTTTGCCTCCAAAACCCTAGCTAACTCCTTGAGTTCCAAAGCAACCCTAATTTCTCTTGCCCCAAAAATCCTAAGAAAAATCCCAAATATTCTTTGGACTCTAGGGCACATTTCTGAGCAAAAATATTTCACCACTCTTCGGAGTATTTTGGCTACAGAAAATGAAATCACTTCTGGGCTGAAATGGTAGTTTCTACAACAACTACCTTTTTACGAGCTCCAATGTAGCTGGTTTTCCTTCAGCTTATTTACCTTAGTAAGAGTCAGTAAAACCCCAAAGTGCAGCCCTTGAATCCCTGTGGTTTGACCACGGTAACTCTCAAAAGTTTCTGTCCAGTAACTTAACCTAATCACCATTTTACTTCATTTGCACCTGGAACCAACCCGAGCCATGGTAACACCTCAGTTTACCAAGGACTACACGCCAGACATCCTTGTTAGTGCGTAGGTGGCCTGATGTCACGGTCCATGCGGTGACCGCCTTCGTCCGAGCATGCTGGCATGGCAAACGCGCGCTCTGCGCGTCGCCAGCGCCTCTGTTGAGCGTGTGCTTGCTGCTCGGCCGGCCAGAGCATGCCACCCCTCGCCACCATCCTCGTCTCCACCCCCATAACTCCACCCTGCCGCTCGCCAACGTCGTAGCTCGCCGCAGCGAGCACGGGCACGGTCCGGCAAACGACACAGTGCACGTGCACTGTGTTCGTCTCTTTCCCCCTCGTTCCTGTGCTCGTCCGCGCCCGCGTACAGTGGCTGCGTGACCTCTGTTGCCTTCTCCATTGCTCTCTCACACCGTTCATCGCTAGGCGCCGGGGACAGGTGTCCTCCGGTGGATTTCGAGCCCTCCTCGCCGCCCCGCCTATAAAAGCCCCCCTCCGCAACCGCCTGGAGCATCGCAACCCACTCCCACTCCCTCCTAGAGCCACTAGAAGCCGCAGCCCGGCCGGGCAGGCCGCAGGCTGCCATCCCAGAGCCGAGCTCGCCGACGATCCCCTCTGGTTCGTTCCCGCAGCTATGGACTATCCCAAGCCAAGGCGACCCCGCCAGAGCCTCCGCCTCCCCTCCGTGAAGCCAACGCGCCTAGCTAGAGCCCCTGGAGCTGCCCCAAGCCGCCGTCTTGTTCAACTCCAGCAACCTCCGTCCTCTATCGCTGCTGGAGAGGACAAATCCGACGCCGTCCGGCCACCGTTAGCCATGCTATGGGTACGGGCAGGTGCGCAATAGCCTTCTCCGTCGATCCCTCCCTCTGGTTTGCCTCCAAGAAGTCTCATCGCCGGCGTAAGCTCCGGCGAAGCACCGCGCTCCTCTGTTTCCCTCTCCCCTCCCTCCGGCCTGACTAGCGGGGCCCACTAGTCAGCCACTCACTACGCGCATGAAGCGGTATGAGTGGTGGCGCCCCGGGAGATTACGCCTTCGACGTCACCCCCCCTCTGTTTTTATTTTCAAATTCATTTAAATTGCAGGAGACTTCAACTGGCCATAACTTTTATTCTACAAGTCCAAATGTAGTGATTCTTTTTCCATCGTGTTCTGTGTCCAAAAATCTAACAGCACCCAAAAGATGGGATTTTTCCTTGCTGTCTAGATTTTCTTGCAATTTTCAGAAGGTTTCTTGATATTTTTGTTTTGTGGTTTTGAATATTTTCAGAAGAGCCAGCTTGTCTTGAGGATCACCAGGAGCTTTGTGAACCTCATCAGTGCTAAGGCAAGCCACAGTAACATTTTCATGGTGCCACTTCAATATTTATGATTTTCAGACTTGAACTTGTGAATATTTATGCACTTAAATTTGTTATATAATAAATATATATTCTGTGATATGATTGTTATGTTAAAATACTTGAACTTCAGAATGTTTGAAGTAAATATTGTTGGCAAGATAAGGAGAACTTAGGTGCAAGTGATAAATAAATAATATGGTCATAGAGTTTGATGAGTAATTTAAATATTAGTTTGCATGATGAATAATGATGATAATGCTAGAAATGGTTCTGGTATAAGTAAAGTGAAATTTTAACCTGAATAGTGGCATAAGTTGATGATGGCTCCATAGGAGCATGGTTCGTGCAGTCTTTGCATGGTTATGTGATGCATATGTTAAGTGATGCATAGTATGGCAGTATGACACCGGTTATTTTCTTTCACATTAAGTTGAACCTGATTAATAATTCAACTTGAACATGTTGTTGACCGGGTCGTGGTGCCGCTGAAACGAGTCTTTCCCAGTGCAACCACATTCGCCGATATGGGACAGCCTTAATGTGTTTCGTTGTTGTGCCTCTGGTCGGTGCCTCCATTTAGGGAAGGTTATGGGCGTGTTGTACCCTGGCCCGGTAGGCAAGCATAACCTTGTGAGCCCGTTGTTAAGTTAATTTTGGTACCAGATCCCAGAGTGGATCGTGGCCCCGACGGTGGTCGAGGTGTCTAGAGGTAGACAGGGGCCACCCAGGACTAGCCCGGTGGGGTCTGAGTCGGAAGGGCCGGGAGAGTGTCATGACAGTGAAATGGTTTCGTCGGAACGATGTTCGTCCACCCGAATCGGAGTGCGAGGCCATGGGTTCCGTAGTGTGGGTACAGTGTACTAACCTTTGCATAGTGTTTTTAATCTATCGATAGCCGAGTCCATGGTTATGGACACGCTCGAAAGTAAGGTACACCATGGGTCAATGCTTAATAAATATGCACACTAAATTGCACTAAGGATGTTAGTGAGGTCATCATGTTGAGTTGGCCATGAGTTGGTCGGGTTGTGATCGCCGTAAGGATCACGAGTGTGCTTTGATATCATCATGTTTATTGGTCACATCTGGTAAGCAAGTCAGGAGAATGAGTACCTATTGAGCATAGTCACATCATGTTGAACATATGGTTGCATTGATGTTTAATTGGATAAATATCATAATATTGTCTGTCATAATGTTTATGCTTATTGTGAGCTCGCAAGTACATTCAATGTACTGACCTGGCGTGTCATGCCAGATTTCAGGAAAGTCCCGTTGGGAAGGACTGTTGCCCGAGTCTAGGCTGTGTCCACGTCGGTGTCCTTGTGCTATGGAGTCCCGCTACGACGTTGTTCCGCTGCTGAGTAGTTGTCATGATCGAGGCCCCTTTATGTTCACTAAATAATGTACATATTGTTCAGCCACACCGTGTGTGCCGCTTGGCCTCGCTAACTATTGTAATATGAACTATGTTCTGCTAGCATGAATAAAGCGGTTGCTTTCTGTACCATGTTGTTGTGTGTTGCCAGAAGACAAGGTCTCTGGGATGGCAATGCAAGGTAAACCGGTCGCTCTGAGCCGGGGTGCCACAACGCTTGGTATCAGAGCCACACTGACTGTAGGCCACGCTAGACTAAGCCGAGTTAACTGGATGCTAGATATGAGTTATAGCTGAGTGTCGGTAATAACTGTAGCTGGTTGTTGCATTGCTTGCACTGATTATATTTTTTCTATGCTAACCTGCTAATGGTTGTGAGTGTAGATGGCTTTGGTGCTGTATCCGTGCCAGTTGCAGCTGATACCGTACATGTCGCCGCATTTCCTTCGTAACGTGTGGCGTCGGCTGTACCCTCACGGAGACGATCCAGTCTATCGTGTGTACCGGGAGCACCTAGCTGACTCAGTGTATGAGTATCACGCCGTGGTTACTCTGCGCACTAGTTCCGATTCCGGCTCTTACACTCGTACCTCTCATAGCGGCTATGCTTCTTCCGCTTCTTAGGCTGTCCAGTTTGCTGCATTCGAGGTACTTGTTGAGCTCCGCTACAACGAGGTCCGGATGCAGAATCACCCAGGTTTCCATTACTATCCTTCTCTCCACGATAATGGTCATGTCCGTTTCCCTATCATTGATCCGGAGTCTGATAGTGTAGCTAGCCACCTTTCTTGCTACATCACTGCTAGCTATCTTCTGATCTACGAGATGGCTCGTGAGCTGAGTCGTGCCCGTACTGCTTTAGCCTCTACCTTAGTCTCTGCTCGCTCAGCCACTACTTCTCCATCTGTAGGATTTATTCCCTATGTTCCTGCCAGTTCTAGATCCCATGTTTCTCCGGTTACTCCCCCAAGTAGCTCGGGCACCATGACTGCGAGTCCACTTAGTGCTCCTGCCAAGTGGGTTTGACTACTCGCCACTCCTGCAGCCCCGATGATCCACCCTCCACCTGCCCCAGAGGGAGAGCCCTCGAGGCAGCGTCGTCGTGTCACTTTTAACCCGGAGGTCTCCGTTAACCCCGTCAGTTCTAGATCCGAGTCCGCTTCAGGAGAGGACCCTGCAGCGCCAGCCGAGCAGTAGAGCTTTCGAGTATTCTCAGTCATCGGGGTGGAGTATGGATGTAATCGTACGAGTCATGAAGTTTCGTTTCATGTATGATGGTAGTTGGACTTGGCATGTGTTATCTTTCATGTATGAGTCTATGTATAATTATGTTGGACTTTATTTTATTCGCCGTATTTTCTTCGCCTTTTCGATTTCGCTTGGTTTTTGTTGCTGGCCTCTCCCCAGTTTTTGTCGAATGCTTCTCATCTCGGTTGCGTTGACTTGGGAAAAATCATATATAGGATGATGTGGGGAGGCTGTAGTAGCAACGTTCATGAGGGTTCTCCTGTTCGGCGTTCCGCACAATAGACAGGACAATCACCCGAGCCATACGTTCCACCACCGCCTCCACCGCCAAAGCCGCCCTCCACCGAGCAAATTATGCATATGTTTGAGGAACGATGAAACAATGATCTAATGGAAATATTCAGAAGTATTCAAGCAATGGTTGGACAAAATGGAAATCAGCCTGCTCCTCACTCCAAGCTATCTGATTTTCAAAGGACTAAGCCTCCTAGTTTCAGTCAGGCCATTGATCCCTTGGATGTAGATGATTGGTTAAGAACTATGGAAAAGAAACTTGAGGTTGCTCGAACTGATGAAGAGGATAAAGTTCCATTTGTAACACATTATCTGGAAGGAGCTGCTGCCATATGGTGGGAAAGTGAGAAAGCCATAGGGACTAAGAATGAAGCAATTACCTGGTCAAGATTCAAGGAGAAATTCCGGAAATATCACATCCCTGCGTGAATTATGAAGACTAAGCAGCGTGAATTTCTCGTGCTCCTCCAAGGAAGTCAGTCGGTGGGAGAATACCTACAGAAATTCAATCACCTGTCACATTACTCTCAATATGACATGGACACTGAAGAAAGGAAGATGGACCGATTTCTTGGTGGATTAAACCCGCAACTTCGTTGTGCTCTCAGTGTGTTTGATTTTCCAGATTTCCAAACCCTGGTGAACAAGGCTTTCATTGCTGAAAGGGAACACAAGCTCGTGTCAGATATCAAGTCTGCCCATAATGATCACAAGCATAAGTTTGAGCCCAAGAAGGAAATGCAACCGGTGCAAAAGGTTCGTACCTGGCAGCCAACTCTGGTGGCATACCAGCCTAGTTGGCAACAAAATGTTAATAAGACCACCACCCAAGTCAAGAATGACGTGCTCAACCCAGTTACGGAGAATCGTCTGTGCAACAATTCCTGTTATAGTTGCGGACAAACCGGACATTATGCCAACAGTGTCCCAAGAACAACCTGACCAATGCTACGTTCAAGCCTCAAATCCATTATTTGGAAGCCAGTGCAAGTCAGCACGATGTCACGGGATATGTTCATCATATTTCAGCCGACGAAGCCCAAGAAAATCCCGGAGTCGTCATTGGTATTTTCCCTGTTAATAATACACCTGCAGTAATTTTATTTGACTCTGGGGCTTCCCACTCTTTTATTTCTCGGAGTTTTGTTGCCCAAAACAAATTTCCTTGTTCACTTTTGGGCAAGAATATGCTGGTAAAACCCCGGGATCTATTATTCAAAGCAATCTTGTCTGCCGCAATCAGGAAGTCAGTATCAACGGAATCCGTTTCCCAACATCTTTGATACTCATTGAGTCTGATAAATTGGATGTTATCTTGGCTATGAATTGGCTCACTCAGTACCAAGTATGCATAAATTGTGCGACCCGAGAAGTCAACTTGACCGGACAAGATGGACAAGCTACCAAGTTTATTGCTCGTAGAAGCATACCCTCCAAGGAAATGGTTTTTATAGCAATAGCAGAAATGGAATTAATTCCGGTGGTCAGTGAGTTTCCCGATGTATTCCCAGAAGAACTGCCAGGCATGCCACCTGACCGAGAGCTTGAGTTTGCAATAGACTTGTGCCCGGAACCACACCAATACACAAGAAATATTATCGAAAGCCGTCATCCAAATTGGTGGAGCTAAAGAAACAGCTCGATGAAATGCTCCAAAAAGGATATATCCGCCCCAGTTCCTCGCCATGGGGATCACCCGCTATTTTTTTGGACAAGAAAGATGGCAGCCTTCGCATGTGTGTGGACTACCGACAGTTGAATGATGTCACGATCAAAAACAAATACCCTCTGGCAAGAATTGATGATTTGTCTGACCAGCTCAGTGGAGCTAAGGTATTTTCAAAGATTGATTTGCGGACTGGATATTACCAGCTCAAAATTAAAAAGGAGGATATTCCCAAGACCGCGTTCACCACTCGCTACGGTCTCTATGAATATACTGTCATGTCCTTCGGCCTCACCAACGCTCCCGCCTTCTTCATGCACATGATGAACAAAGTATTCATGGATTTCCTCGATAAGTTCATGGTCGTCTTCATCGATGATATACTTATTTACTCAAGAAATGAAGACGAGCATAAAGGACACCTCCACGCAGTGTTGCAATGACTCCGTGAGCACCAGTTATACGCCAAATTCAGTAACTGCGAGTTCTGGCTCAAGCAAGTTGGATTCCTCGGGCATGTGCTATCCGCTGAAGGAATAGCCGTGGACCCAAGCAAAGTAAAAGGTGTGCTCGACTGGTTGCCACCCGCCACTGTGTCTCAGATCCGGAGTTTTCTTGGATTAGCCGGATACTACCGTCATTTCATTGAAGGGTTCTCCAAGATTGCTAATCCCATGACGGAGCTGCTTAAAAAGGATAAGAAGTTTGAATGGACATCAGACTGTGAGAAAATTTTCACCGAGTTAAAGAAATGCTTAACAACTGCACCAGTATTAACACTGCGAGATATCTACCGCAGCTTTGACGTATATTGCGACGCTTCCCGGCAAGTACTTGGGTGCGTGCTTATGCAAGATGGCAAGGTAGTAGCTTATGCCTCACGACAGCTACGACCCCATGAAGGAAATTACCCCACTCATGATTTGGAATTGGCCGCGGTAGTACATGCTTTAAAAATTTGGAGACACTACCTCATTGGAAAAAGGTGCCAAATTTTTACCGATCACAAAAGTCTCAAATACATATTTACTCAACCAGATTTAAATCTCCGTCAGCGAAGATGGCGGGAGTTGGTCAAGGATTATGATCTTGGAATAAATTATCATCCGGGTAAGGCCAACGTGGTTGCCGATGCACTCAGTCGAAAGCCCGTCAGTTTAAACATCATGTTGGAATCTCTGCCTTCCGAACTTAAAGAAGAAATTGCTCAGCTCAACCTGGTCATAGTTAAGGCTGGCCTTGCCAATATTCTGACGGTTACCCCTACTCTTGAGGAAGAAATCCGTAAGGCCCAGTCAGGCGATGCCGATCTGCAGAAACGCATCAACTCATCCGATTTCTCGAAGGATCAGTGCGGTACCCTCCGATTCGGGGGAAGGATTTGTGTGCCTAATCAAGCTGAACTAAAGCAGAAAATTTTGTAAGAAGCCCACGAATCCTCATATTCGATCCACCCTGGAGGTACAAAAATGTACAAAGACCTTCGACAAATATTCCGGTGGGATGGAATGAAGAAAGACATTGCTTATTTCGTGGCCTATTGCGACATATGCAACAAAGTTAAGGCAGAATATCAGAAACCAGCCGGACTTCTCCAACCACTTCCCGTGTCATAATGGAAATGGGACGACGTCTGTATGGATTTAATCACAGGATTACCCCGGACCCGACGAGGCAATAATGCGATCTGGGTCATAGTGGATACATTAACCAAGGTGGCCCACTTCCTCCCAGTCAAAACCTCATACCGAGCAGATGAGCTTGCCCGACTGTATGTATCCAGGATTGTCAGTTTGCATGGAGTTCCCCGAACCATCACTTCTGACCGAGGTTCACTTTTTACCTCTGCATTCTAGTCCCGTCTCCATCAGGCCCTCGGAACGGAATTGAAATACAGTACCGCTTATCATCCTCAGATGGATGGGCAAACGGAAAGAGTAAATCAGATACTCGAGGATATGATCTGAGCCTGTGTTTTGGCCCAAGGACCACAATGGGAAGATTGCTTGCCGTATGCCGAGTTCTCGTATAACAATGGGTTCCAGACCAGTTTAAAGATGTCACCATATGAAGCTTTGTATGGCCGTAAGTGCCGCACTGCATTAAATTGGTCTCAAACCAGAGATAGCCATATTTTCGGAACATATCTCATGCTTGAAGCCGAAAAGCAAGTCAAGGAGATCCGAGACAGATTGCAACTGGCCAAATCGCGACAAAAAAGTTATTACGATGCAAAGCACCGGCATATCAGTTTTCAACCCGGAGAACATGTCTACCTTCAAGCCACACCCATGAAAGGAATAAAAAGGTTCCAAACCTGTGGAAAATTGGCAGCCAGGTTTATAGGTCCATTTCCCGTCATGACGCGAGTAGGTGCTGTGGCATATCAGTTGGAGCTGCCCCTTGAACTGTCAGACATGCACAACGTGTTCCATGTTTCACAACTACGACGGTGCATCTCACCACCCGAGAAAAAGACCTATTTGGCAGAGATAGAGCTGGCAAAGGACTTGACCTACGAAGAGAGGCCAGTGAAAATTTTGGATCAGATGGAAAGGGTCACTCGCAGTAAGTCACGAAAGTTTTACAAGGTTCAATGGATGCATCATACCGAGTCAGAATCAACCTGGGAATCAGAAGAATTTCTAAGGGCATGCTATCCAGAATGGTTTTCCCAAGCAACCGAATCTCGAGGACGAGATTCATTCTAAGTGGGGGAGGTTCGTGACAGCCTGGTTTTTGCCCTCTTTTTCTTTGCTTGATTTTCAGCTGAGTTGATTTTCAATGTGGAGTTTTGAATCATTTCAGTTGGACTTAACCACTTGGGTATCCCTTGATTTTCACCCAAGTGTTCCCTCTCCCCCTCTAAACCATCATTTCACCCCTGGCCAACCCAACAATATTGCTTGGAATATTTTTCTTAACTGAAAAATATTCATTTTTGCCTCCAAAACCCTAGCTAACTCCTTGAGCTCCAAAGCAACCCTAATTTCTCTTGCCCCAAAAATCCTGAGAAAAATCCCAAATATTATTTGGACCCTAGGGCACATTTCTGAGCAAAAAAATATTTCACCACTCTTTGGAGTATTTTGCCTACAGAAAATAAAATCACTTCTAGGCTGAAATGGTAGTTTCTACACCAACTACCTTTTTACTAGCTCCAATGTAGCTGCTTTTCCCTGAGCTTATTTACCTTAGTAAGAGTCAGTAAAACCCCAAAGCTCAGCCCTTGAATCCCTGTGGTTTGACCACAGTAACTCTCCAAAGTTTCTATCCAGTAACTTAACCTCATCACCATTTTACTTCTACTGCACCTGGAACCAACCCGAGCCATGGTAACACCTCAGTTTACCAAGGAGTACACGCCAGACATCCTTGTTAGTGTGTAGGTGGCCAGATGTCACGGTCCACACGGTGACCGCGTTCTCCGAGCGTGCTGGCATGCCAAACGCGCACTCTGCACGTCGCCAGCGCCTCTATAGAGCGCGTGCTCGCTGCTCGGCCGGCCAGAGCGTGCCACCCCTCGCCACCATCCTCGTCTCCACCCCCATAACTCCACCCTGCCGCTCGCCGATGCCGGAGCTCGCCGCAGCGAGCACGGGCACGGTCCGGCCAACGGCACAGTGCACGCGCACTGTGTTCGTCTCTTTCCCCCTCGTTCTTGTGCTCGTCCGCGCCCGCGTACAGTGGCTGCGTGACCTCCGTCGCCTTCTCCATTGCTCTCTGGCACCGTTTGTCACCGGGCGCCAGGACAGGTGTCCTCCGGCGGAGCCCGAGCCCTCCTCGCCTCCCCCCTATAAAAGCCCCCCTCCGCAGCCTCCTGGAGCATCGCAACCCACTCCCACTCCCTCCTAGAGCCACTAGAAGCCGCAGCCCAGCCGAGCAGGCCGCGGCTGCCGTCCCGGAGCCGAGCTTGCCTGCGATCCCCTCTGGATCGTTCCCGCAGCTCCGGCCTCTCCCAAGCCAAGGCGACCCCGCCAGGGCCTCCGCCTGCCCTCCGTGAAGCCAACGAGCCTAGCTAGAGCCCCTGTAGCCGCCCCAAGCCGCCGTCTTCTTCAACTCCAGCAACCTCCGCCCTCTGTCGCCGCTGGAGAGGACAAATCCGACGCCGTCCGGCCACCGTTAGCCACGCTACAGGTATGGGCAGGTGCGCAATATCCTTCTCCGTCGATCCCTCCCTCTAGTTTGCCTCCAAGAAGTCTCATCGCCGGCGTGAGCTCCGGCGAAGCGCCGCGCTCCTCTGTTTCCCTCTCCCCTCCCTCTGGCCTGACTTGCGGGGCCCGCTAGTCAGCCACTCACTATGCACGCGAAGCGGTATGAGTGGAGGTGCCCCGGGAGATTACACCTTCGACGTCACCCCCCCTCTGTTTTATTTTCAAATTCATTTAAATTCCAGGAGACTTCAAATGGCCATAACTTTTATTCTACAAGTCCAAATGCAGTGATTCTTTTTGCGTCGTGTTTTGTGTCCAAAAATTTAACAGCACCCATAAGATGGGATTTTTCCTTGCTTTCTAGATTTTCTGGCAATTTTTAGAAGGTTTCTTGATATTTTCTTTTGTGGTTTTGAATATTTTCAGAAGAGCCAGCTTGTCTTGAGGATCAGCAGGAGCTTTGTGAACCTCATCAGTGCTAAGGCAAGCCACAGTAACATTTTCATGGTGCCACTTCAATATTTATGATTTTCATACTTGAACTTATGAATATTTATGCATTTAAATTTGTTATATAATAAATATATATTCTGTTATATGCTTGTTATGTTAAAATACTTGAAATTCAGAATGTTTGAAGTAAATATTGTTGTCAAGATAAGGAGAACTTAGTTGCAAGTGATAAATAAATAATATGGTCATAGAGTTTGATGAGTAATTTAAATATTATTTTGCATGATGAATAATGATGATAATGCTAGAAATGGTTCTGGTATAAGTAAAGTGAGATTTTAACCTGAATAGTGGCATAAGTTGATGATGGCTCCGTAGGAGCGTGGTTGGTGCAGTCTTTGCACGGTTATGTGATGCATATGTTAAGTGATGCATAGTATGGCAGTATGACACCGGTTATTTTCTTTTCACGTTCAGTTGAACCTGATTAATAATTCAACTTGAACATGTTGTTGACCGGGTCGTGGTGCCGCTGAAACGAGTCTTTCCCAGTGCAACCACATTTGCCGGTATGGGACGGCCTTAATGCGTTTCATTGTCGTGCCTCTGGTCAGTGCCTCCATTTAGGGAAGGTTATGGGCGTGCTGTACCCTGGCCCGGTAGGCAAGCATAACCTTGTGAGCCCGTTGTTAAGTTAATTTTGGTACCGGGTTGGATCGTGGCCACGACGGTGGTCGAGGTGTCTGGAGGTAGACACGGGGCCACCCAGGACTTCCCGGTGGGCTCTGAGTCAGAAGGGCCGGGAGAGTGTCATGACAGTGAAATGGTTTCGTCAGAACGCTGTTGGTGCACCCGAATGGGAGTGCGAGGCCATGGGTTCCGTAGTGTGGGTACAGTGTACTAACCTCTGCAGAGTGTTTTTAATCTATCGATAGCCGAGTCCACTGTAATGGACACGCTCGAAAGTAGGGTACACCATGGTCAACACTTAATAAATATGCAGACTAAATTGCACTAAGGATGGCAGTGAGGTCATCATGTTGAGTTGGCCATGAGTTGGTCGGGTTGTGATCGCCATAAGGATCATGGGCCACGAGTTGGTCAGGTTGTGATCGCTGCAAGGATCACGGGCCATGAGATGGTCGGGTTGTGATCGCCGTAAGGATCACGAGTGTGCTTCGATATTATCTTGTTTATTGGTCACATCTAGTAAGCAAGTCGGGAGAATGAGTACCTGTTGAGCATAGTCACAGCATGTTGAACATATGGTTACATTGTTGTTTAATTGGATAAATATCATAATATTGTCTGTCATCATGTTTATGCTTATTGTGAGCTTGCCAGTACATTCAATGTACTGACCTGGCGTGTCATGCCAGATTTCAGGAAAGTCCCGTTGGAAAGGAGTGCTGTCCGAGTCTAGGCCGTGTCCATGTCGGTGTCCTTGTTCTATGGAGTCCCGCTACGACGTTGTTCCGCTGCCAAGTAGTTGTCATGATCGAGGCCCCTTTATGTTCACTAAATAATGTACATATTGTTCAGCCGCACCGTGTGTGCCGCTTGGCCTCACTAACTATTGTAATATGAACTATGTTCCACTAGCATGAATAAAGCGGTTGCTTTCTGTACCATGTTGCCAGAAGACAAGGTCTCTGGGCTGGCAATGCAAGGTAAACCGGTCGCCCTGAGCCGGGGTGCCACAGTAACCATAATTGATAAACCATCCTCACAAAAAAGATGATCTGGATACTTCAAAATATACAGACTAGATTGAGTGGACAGACATTAACATAGACCGTTCTAAGGACTGACCACACACCAAAAGCGGCACTACTAATAAAAAATACAGGGTTCACAAACACAAATCAAGTACTGAACAATAGTACTTACTACAGACAAGCAAAGTTGCACTAATTAAACTCTGTAGACTATTTGTAGCCACCGACCTACAGGATGAACCCTGCATAACTGACTAGGCCATGGACTTCGTGAGAGATGTCTACATGCACCATCACCATCTCGTCAACCTTGGAGAACCTAACAGAGTGGTCTTTCCACTCATAAACATGATGATGAAGACAGGCCGCATCAGATTTGTTGGGACGCTTTACAAGAACCACACCCTTCGTAATCGAAGGCACAGCCAGGAAATAGTTGTGGTCAAGTACAGCCTCGAGAACACGCCTGACAATAATGCTACAGGAAAACACTAGTTTAGGACACGTGGCGACAAGGACACAACAGCTAGATAGTTTAGCAGTAGAACTCATCCTCAGGTCTTCCAGTTCACATGGCATGACTTTGAGAACTTCATCTCCACCGCGGACCTGGTTCTAATTCAAATAGAAACCATATTTTATTACTACCTCCGTTCAGAAATATAAGATGATTTTCGATATTATAGTCCATATATGACTACATATACGCACAGAAATGAGTGAACAAAGGCGCTAGAACATGTCTTCAAAGGCATGAGAGTAGAGGGATTACTTGTAATATCCATAACACAAGTTACTGAGGCAAATATACCCTCTTCAAAGGTAGCATTGTTGTTCATAATGTACTCCCTCCGTCCCAAAATTCTTGTCTTAGATTTGTCTAGATACGGATGTATCAAGTCACATTTTAGTATTCGATACATCCGTATCTATACAAATCTATTCGATACATCCGTATCTATACAAATCTAAGACAAGAAATTTAGGACAGAGGGAGTAGTTGAAAGTAATCTATAAGAAATCAGTGTCAACCTCTCGCATGTTTTGGTCAAAAAGAGGAATTTAGAACCGTCATTTGGCAGACAAAAATCACATGCAAGATCACCCAGAAAGTTGTACTACTAGTACTAGTACTGTGTGTTAGATGAAAAAACACAATCAAGATCGAGAAAAAGATCATCAAGAAGAGATATTACCTGGACTTGCTTAATAAGGGATCCCGGAGAGGGGGGCTTGGACAGGGCGATGGCTTTGAGCTTGTCTATGGTAGTCTCGACAGGGTGCTTCCGCTTCTTCGTACCATGAGCGTTGACAGTTTTGGCCAGAGCCATAGATATCACATCAGCCGGTGCTCCAGCGTCCATCTAAGAGAGGAAGCTGAGAGAAAAGAGTGAAATGAGGAATAAGATGAAGGAGAAGCGCAACGAGTGGGGGTTTTCTTCAAGAGAGGAAGCTGAGAGAGAAGAGTGAAATGATGGTTGCTTCGTCCGTCCAACTTACTGCTGGAAAGGAGGGGGTTTTGTGATTTGACGGCTCATTGGGCATTACTGCGGCTCTTCGATCGGGGTAGTCTACCATCACTCTACTATGGAGTAATTTAGTGCATGGCTGGTGGACCCCAATGCTGGTTGTCCCACACGTCGGCAAAAGTGAGTAATTTAGTGCATGGCTGGAGGAGGATCCGCACGGTAGAGCATGTCCACTGTTTTTCTGAAGAAAAAAATGATTACAGCAAGTGTTTCCACTCTTAAGACGGAGGAGTGCGAAACACGGCAGCCACTTGAACATACACAGTGCTCCTACTACTAGCCATGTGCAGTGGTTCATACGTCAGTGCTACATAATCTTGTTGCTAGTGTAGTAAGATATGATGATAACAAATGATGTTGTGCGCATGTCAACTATATGAACAGTAATGTAGTAACATAGTACCGCTTTTTCGACTGTCCGGCGAGAATGAACGGTGAGATCAATTTTAAGAGAACTAGGTCTACGTCGCACGGAGAGTACGGTGCTACAGTACTCCACGAAACATGAACCATATGAAGCATGAATAGTGTTAGGCAGGGTGTATGAAGGGTGCACAGGATGGGAGCAAAAGTTCCCTTCTTGACCACCTTTTGGGTGTTTGGCAGAGTGCATGAAGGGTGCATGAGTCCACACTAGTAGGTTAACACAAATACACGAAGAGGAAACAACTATATTGAGATGATAATGCAACCAAACACACCCACACGCTTTGTGCTACAGTGACTGATCTGCACCGTTTGAGTTTGATCCAACGGTCTTGTTGCGCCGAGAAATGGACATACCCATACAGAGGGCGCCTAAACACCACCGAAGTCCCTCTGCTTCTCGAGGTGCATGACGTTGGTGATGCAGGGTGCAACCGCCTGCAGAGCCCGCTCCCGGTTGACGGGAGCCAGCTCGTCAAAGACAGCGTCCAATGGCACGAAAGGATTCCGGTGATGGAGCCCTGAAAGGATTCACCCGGCAATGGTGATGGCAACCCGCAACCCCTCCTTGTCCAGCTCCGCCCCCACCATCGCGCGGAGACAGCTCAGCTCCTTGGAGATATAGGTGAAGAAGGAGACCAGGTCAGGAAGCTGCAGCTCGTTGAAGTTGACCGGGTGGTCAAATAGGTTTAGCCCGACGGCCGGCATGGTCGCGCTGCCACGATGGTAGGCATCGCGCAGCCGCAACACGTGTGTGGCAACTTGGTTCACCAAGTGGCTGAGGCGATCCTGGACCTCGTCACGATCGGCCCGCTCGCGCTCCAGCCGGCTCTCCTGACAGCCTATCATATCTCCCTCTTTCTGCAGCAACACCACCGATGCCTCGACCATCTTTGTGGTGGACGCCTGCCGCTTTTAAAGCTCCGTGAACTGCCGCACATAACAGAGGAGAATGGCACTCCTCTCCTCCTTGAGCTCACGGAGCTCCACGTCCTTGGCCCTGAGCTCCACATCCTTGGCCTAGAGTTCCTGTGTCAGGAGCCTCACCTTGGACTCCGTGATCTGCTGCGCCGCCATGGCACCAGGTAGAAGCAATGGGGAGAGGAAACAAAGGGGGTGAAACAGTTGGAAGGCAATGCAATCTACGGGAAGGCAGAGGGAGCCAGCTGAGGAGTGGGGAATCTTTTTGTTTTCACCATGGTAAAACAGCAGTCGACGACTTCTCACATCAAGGAGCAGTGGGTTTTACAGGTGGAGTCATCATGACTAATTGCTGCCACGCCTGCTCCCGTCAACCAAACAATTAAAAATCATGTCGCACCCAAACACCAGAGCAACGCCGCGGTGGATATTTAAATTTACCTTCCGGCAAGTAGATAAAAGAAGGGGTGAAAAAACAAATGTGGTGGCAGCCTAGCTAATCAGTCGAACTAGCCCAACTAGCTAGCCACCGTGCTTCACTGATGTACTCGGCGGGAAAGGTGGTCTTTCGTGATTTGATGACTCATTTACTTGCTTCAGTGCTACGATCGAAGAGGACCCAGAAAACGCGTGGTAGGGCGTCCCACGTCAGGAAGAATATATGCGTGCACCACCCGGGAGGACCCCGAAACCGCGCGGTAGGGTGTGCCACGTCCCGACACGGAAGAAAAATGTGTGTGTAAAAATATACTATATCAGACGTAGTACCTATGGTTCGACCTCGGGACCCAGCCAGTTGGTCGAAAACACCCCACTAGCCACACAGCTTCATCATGCTAACATGGTACGGAGGATAGGTGTGGTTAGCTCCGTCTCGACCAGCCACAACGTCTCTTGTTCTAGGCCATTCTTCTATTTTTCAAGCTTTTTTTAGTTGTAATAACACCACGGAAAGCTGGCGCCGCTCTTCGTGTGTGCCCGTGCAAAGGTTAGACGATGGGGAGAAGAGAGAGATCGCAGACCTGGGACCCACCAGTAAGTGAGTCAACGATCATGCACGTGTTGACGAGGCACTCCCTCTACTCTACTCAACTAATACTGTATAAAATCAAGTTATGGGACAAAGACAACAACAGTTGTTGTTTCAGGCTATCGGCTTACACTTTGTAGTCCAGGTTGCCAGTTCAAATCTCGTCTTTCAGATTTGTTAGTTTTAGGTCCAAATTTGATTAATGACAAGTGGGACCCCCATGTGTTGTTCCGATATTTCAGTGTAGGATGGTTTTTTTGAACAAACACTTTGCGCGGTTAGACAAGTAACGACACGAGTTACACGTATTTTGCAAGTTTACGAACAAAAATGACAGCGGCATAGAATAACACATCCACCCCATAGCTTAGATGCTATGGTGATATGAGTTTTTACACCGTTGGAAGTGAGATCAAATGGCTTGGGAGTAGTCTTTGTAATTATGCGCAATTTCCAAACTCTCCAAAGGTTTTTTTGCAAATAAAACATTCAGGCCTCGTGTGTGCCACTGCATCTTGGATCCAACGGCTCCCCCTTGCTCATATTAGGTGCTCCCCGTAGCTTAATTACCCACTACGGTGATATGAGCATCTAGGTCATATGATTAGTGATCAGATAGCACATGCGTAGTACTTGTACTTTCTACGCAATTTCCAAACTCTCTCAGTTGTATATTGCAAAAACATTCAAACCTCCTACTGTGGGCCGTTAGATCTCTGTGAACTGCTATCACCATAGAATCTATAGTGCGGGAGCGCCTCATATTCTCCCGTGCAAGAAAACATAAGGTGCTCCTGCAGCTTGGATGCTACGATGATACGAGCTTTGAGGTCATTTGATCTGAGATCCAATGGCATCTGAGCAGTCTTTGTGCTTGTAAGAAGTGGCTGAACTCTTTGGGTGCTTTTCTTCAAAAAACCATTCGAACCACCAAGGAGGTGTTGGGTCACAAATCCAATGGCTCCGAAGAGCTTGTATCACCAAAGCATCTAAGGTGTGGTACCACATGATATTCTTACATACAGGAGAATATGATGTCCTCCTTCATCTTAGATGCTACGGTGATACGAGCTTCGAGGTCGTTGGATATGGGATCCAAGGGCATCTGAGTACTTTTTGTACAAATTGTGTGCAATTCTCAAACTCATCAAGGTTTCCTATAAAAATATTAAGACATCATGTGAGCTTCTATATCTCAGATCTACAAGCTCCAAGCAACTCGTATTGGCATATAGCATCTAAGGTATGGGGGCACATGATATTCTCCCGGGGAGGAGGGGTGTTGGGTGCACAACCAATCGGTGGTTGGGAGGGTGGGGACAAATATAATCTAAACAACCCTAAACAGAGCTTCACAATTTTATCTAAGGTCGAGGGGTTGACCCCCGACAATCATAGCTCCGCCTAAACACAACATTTGCATGTACTATAGTACTAGACTTAATATTCATGTTTCAGTTTCATGTTCATTTTAAATATTAAATTAAGGACCATGCATGTCTTACATTTTACTCTCTTCGTTCCTAAATATTAGTCTTTTTAGAGATTTCATATGGACTGGCACATACGGATGTATATAGACATATTTTAGAGTGTAGATTCACTCATTTTGCTCCGTATGTAGTCACTTGTTGAAATTTCTAATAGACTAATATTTAGGAACAGAAGGAGTATGTTTGAATTCGTGTCATACATGCATGGTTTGGAAATATAGATGCACTATACTTATTAGATTGTTGTTGTGTTCGTGTGTGTGTGTGTGTGTGTGTGTGTGGTCATATGCTTGATACATACAAAGTTTTCTCACCTCCATATTGTTCATCTTTTAAATTTGAATTTGCATTGAAAAACTTACTAGGGATACCATGAAATGTGAAATCCACGTTGAGATCACTATATCACAAACTCACTCTAGTTCAACAACTCGTCATAAATCAATTACCACGTTGAGATTAGTATTTGCAAGGAAAATACAGGCATTGTAATACACATAGATTCATTCAGCAATTTAAAAGTTTCCTTTCGTATTCTCGAATGGTAGGAACCAACGGCGTACCAGCCAGACCTTGGCTCGTGTTGATGCTAAAAAAATAAAAATAATAAAATCGGGCTCGTGTCCTTCTGGTGGTGTGCGTGGTACGCACATTAGGCAACCCCAACCAGTCGAGCCTCCGCGTTTCGAGTCGAAATATCTGGCGGCCAGAATTCCAGACCTAGGAAATTCCCCTCATGTCCCCGGTCCATAATGACTACCGATGAACAACGGAGGGATGCTTTAGTAACTAGACAACGTTACCTTCCGTGCCGAGCAAGGTTCAATTCCCTCGGTCGCCGCTCGCCAAGGTCACCCGTCAACTACATTGCCTAGTACTACTAATACTACTACAGGATGAGCACAAAATTGAGCCCGTTTGTTCGTGCCTAGTACTTGAGTTAATATATCAGGCAATGCACTGGTACGGAGGGATTATCCTTTTACTCTGCATATATAACTTGTTTGAAGTCTAACTAAGCTAAATGTTTGACCAAATCCTTTCTTAAGAAATACAACAGGACATATGTATGGCTTGAAAATTTATTGCATGATGCAGGTTATGATATTGTTTTGAATCCTAGATCTTAAATTTCAGAAAATCCAAAAGTGACTATAAATTCTTGAAACCGAGCATGGTCACGTGATACGGCACAAATATTACTTCATAAGTTTTTTTCTTCAATTTGAGACAAGCTGCTTATCACAAGTTGCACAAATGAAGAGCCAATGTATTTTGGAACAAAGACCTATCACATTAAGGCGAACGCTTTCACTATTGAAACCATGTGCGTTTACGTGCCGCCACGAGTCCCGCTTCTCATCGGCAGGTGCCGTCCGAGCAAGCGTGTGAGTCGACCGGAGGCGTGCGAGCAGACCGCTACGCCAACTGACAAGGAGGCGTGCGAGTAGACCGCTGCGCAGGCTCACCGGGAGGCGAGCCCTTTGACCAGGCTCCGCCGCCCACCTTCGTCCCAATTGCTCCCACTTTTAATGTCGTCGGTGCCGCAGTTTAAAATCAACCCTACACTACTCGGTATCGCTACAATCTTCTCTCTTCCTCTCCAATTCTCCTATCGTCTACCTCCAACCAGCCTGACCTAAATGTATGCCATGCCGCATCACGATGGTCTGCCCTTAGTCTTCCAGTTTCCTGAGGAAGACACCCAGCCGGAGTCTCAAGAACATAAGGCGCTTTGGGATGAGCTTGAACTGGCCTTGCGGGAAGACGCCGTGCCTGTCCCCGCTCCCGTTCCGGCTCCCCCCGCCCCGACTGTGCGAGCGCCCATCCCCATGGCATTGATGGGCTGGGAGATGCACATTGTCGCCGAGCTTGATGCCACGGGGTTCCACGAGGTCCCAGCCAACTTTCAAAGGCCCGTGCACCTCCCAGCGCATGCGCCTGTGCATGCACTGATGCGCATGCCCGTGCCGGTACTCGTGCACCTGCCAGCGCATGCGCCTGCGTGTGCGCTGACGTGTGCACCCGTGCCGGTCCCCGTGCTCACGAATGTCTCCGTTGCACCATTGACAGCGCCTGTCCCCGCCCGGGTGCTAGTGCCCCACTCAGCAGCATGGATGGTTGCCGTCGACTGCTTCCTTGCACCAACGCCAGTCGCCTCCTCTCGCCAGTTGACTCGCTCTGAACTCCAAAACATTTTGGCCTTCCTTGAAGCTAGGCCAACGTCCAGGAGTACGACAACAACGGCGCAAGACGCCGCCGTCGCCGTTGGTCAGTAGCCCGATGACACACAGAGCACGGTAGAGGAGCCGCTTCCCACTGCAAGACGCCCCCGCCGCCACCGCGTAATCTAAATTTGCCATGAAAAACATTCCGAATGCTATGCTTAATATCCGAATGTTTATCATTTCCGTTTATGTTAGATCGATCGTCGTATAATTTAAAGTCAGAGTCAGACTGAACGAAATCTATGGTTTGATCGATTGAATGTTCTTCTAGAGCCGTATCAAATTAAACATAAAACGTCATCAAGCCACATGTATTCCTTGTCATCAAACAACCTAGACTGCTTCAATGTCGAGCGCTCAACACGTTTAGTGTGGAGTTAATTTCATGCCAAAAATAGTGCTAATCACTTAATAACACGCAAATAATATCCTACTTAATATCCGCATGCACTTAATATACTTCCAAATTAATGTGCATTGCACGTACACACTGACTAGTGCTGCTAGTATGTGAAACTGGTGTCATAACCTGTGAACGTGTCTAGATATGGTCAACGGCAACATCGCCCACGAGTTTTTTGTGTTTGCCCGTGCGTCTAAACGCAGAAGGGGAGGAGAGAGAGAGAGTACACATGGAACCCACCAGTAAGCGAAGGCGAATAGTAATAAAAATAATATTACATGTTATCCATTAAATAGGTTGTGGCAATATAAAAACATTATGTGAACAAAGGGGGGCACAACAAACATTGATGTTCTACTTATGTTGCCTATTGACGTGCGGCTTGAAGGCCCTCGTCGCATGTTCAATCCTCGTCATTTATTTTTTTAATTTGTGTATGGGTCTAAATTTGTTTCATGACATGTGGGCCCCTCCGTGTGTAGTTTGTAGCACTTTAATTTGTGGGTCGACATTTGTTCCATTCCAAGTGGACTATAGGTGTGTAGTTTTGTAGCTTATTTATAATTATTAAAGAGAACAACAGAGTTTTTTGCAATAATACCATGGTGCGATGTTGAAGGCGAGAAAGGACGTGCGAGAGAGAGATGACCGAGCCAGAGGGAAATCAACTAGGGGAGTTGCGGGGGTTGTAACGGTATTTGGAGTAGTTGTGGGCTGAATGCTATGAAAATATAATCTAAACCAACCAGAATAAATGCCTACACAAATTATTCCAAGGTTGTAGTGCCCCTCGCAATGTAAATAGATCCAGCTTTGCGAGGGATGCAGAGGTAGCTTCAATGCGTGGAAGTTACGGCGCGAGAAAGCGAGGTCAATCGAGAGACATATAGATAGAGAGACAAAGTGAGTGTGGTCCGACATTCATTGAACAGATATATATATATATGCTCTAGAGAGTTATTGTCCGATTGAGCTTTTGGCAAGGGTGAGGGTTGTAAGATAGAGCTTGAGAGATGATCCAGTCACAGACGTGTAGATATATTTTGTGCGTGGGGGGAAGCAAGGTCAATCGATCACATAGGGTCGTCGTGTGATCGAAAGAGTGAGACCAGTTGGAGAGAGTGACCTAGATAGACAATGTGTGTGAGAGAGTATACAATGTGAATAGGTCGAACTGGGCTCAAACTTGGTGATATATCGTTTTTGTCCAGGAAAGAGCGAGGTCAATTGAGACATACAAAGAGAGAGAGAGGGATATATATATATATATATAGAGAGAGAGATTGAGCGAGCATGGCCCGCCATGAGGTTGAAAGAGTGGGGGAGGCTTGGATGGACTGACCTAGATAGACAATCTGCATGAGAGAGTATAGAGTGTGTCGATGGAGGCCTGAACAGGGAGATATATCATTTGTGTGTGAAAGAGAACGAGGTTAAACGAGACTCAGACAAAGAGAGTGAGATTGAGAGAGTGTGGCCCACCGTGCGGAAGAAAGAGTGAGACAGTCTCGAGGGAGTGACCTAGATAGACAACGTGCGTGCGTGCGCACGAGAGGTTGGGGGGCTAGATAGGCAATGGATGTATTTAGCGCGAGAGGGTGACAGGGAGAGGGAGAGAGAGAGAGAGCTCGGCATGGGGTGCAATGGCAGGTGTGTGAGGTAAATACATTTGGTAACAAATTGGAAAAGGGGGTTGTGTAGTTGAGAGAGTTAGAGATCGAAACATGGAGAGAAAGAATGAACGTGTGTTGGAAACCGATAGCTTCCTAAGGTGGTGAGGAGAGGAAGATGGACCGATACAGGAAGTATGTAGCATGTGTGTGTGGGGGGGGGGCTAAAAACAAAATTTGACTGTAGATAGTATGAGACTTAATATCGATGTTTCAATTCGGTGTACAATGTAAGATTAGAACTGAGGACCATGTATATGGGTAATTATTTCGAATTCGTACCATACTAGGTTTCCAAATGTTGACATTGACTCGATTTGTTGTGCTATTTTATAGGTCATATGTTTGAATCCATCCAAAAGTTTTCTCACTACCATGGTGTTCATCATATACATCTGAATTTATATTTAAAAAGTAGTGTGGATATAGTGAAATGCAAAATCCACATTAGAATTGGAGATCGCTACATGACACACACTCTAATTCAAATAACTAATTATGTGACACACACTCTAATCCACGTTAGCGTGGATACCGTGGATACCATTTCGTTTTTTTCAAATAACTCCTTATTAATTAATTTATAGTACTTCCTCGGTTCACTTTTATAAGACCTTGAAGACATTTCAGACAATGTGCAAAACAATTCATTTTAAGTTGTCTGAAATGACTTACAATAGTGAACGGAGGGAGTATCTTGTTTTGAATGACTAATTATTGCAAGGAAAACACAGGCATGGTAATACATACATATTCGTTTGCAAATGAAAGAAGATTCGTTTGCATTCTCAAATGTAGGCGCACCAGGCAGACCAGGGTCATGTAGTCGTGGTCGCGTGTGTCGGACGGACGCGTAGCACCCAGCCACCCACCCCCTCCCTCCCTCCCCCCTCCCAACTGAAAAAAGGACGACGACAAAATAAGTTCGCGCTTCCACGTTCCGGATTGAAATATCTGGCGGCCCCAATTCCAGCCCTGCAAAATCTCCCTTCTCCACCATCCCCTTCCGCGCCCAGATTGCTCAAATCCCTAATTCGCCGCTGACCCAAGCAAAGTTCGAATCGCCCCTCATCTCGTCTCTTTCCCCAACTCTGTGCCGTATGAAGACGACGGTCGCGCTTCACCACCGCACCGAAGTATCTCATCTACGCCCTCGTCCACCGCACCGGGTGGTCCACCGACAACGTCGGCCACCGCAACCGACGTGCCTCACAGACACCGACTTCCAGCGCATCAGGTGCGCTTCACCGGCGCTGTCTCCCAGCTCACGGGGGCTACTTCACCGAGCACATCGTCGCACCTCCGCCCCCCGAGGCCGTTGGGGCTTCACCAACGATCTCGTCCACCGCATCGTAGCACTTCGCTGCCACTCAAGATCTGCATCTGTGCGCAGCCAACCAACACCAGCGCATCACCTTCAAAGGCTCTGAAGTAACCCGCACTCTAGCTAGGCGAGCATGCCCAAACGCCGGCCCAAACTAGGTATCCACACATCACTCCCTTGTGCACTGTTCCGACGATGTTTGGATATCCTTTCACTGCTCTCTTAGCTTACACGCCTATGAAACTCTGACTTTAACTCTTATTTCTTTAGGAGATATCATCTGAAACAAGCAAATCTATTTTTTAGCAAAGCATGACAGCGCTACGGGATCAGTTACACATCCTGCACACTCGTATAACCTTGTAAGTATCTGTCCTCCGGTACAACAGCAAGGTCGAGTCCTCTTATTTGATCAACTGTTCGCCATGTCAAAAATGCAGAGGGGGATGCAAGGAGCACAAGGCCTACACATCCAAGCAAGTGGTAACATGGACTTGTACATGGAACATCCCAAGCGCAAGCAGAGCTGCAGTGAGCCTATACAACGAGCTAGCGTAAGTCCCTGCATTTCATTTAATTTGTACTGGCATTCGCGTATGATTTGTGTGCAGTGGCGGATCCACGAATTCAAGTTACCAGGGGCGAATATTTAGCATAAAAAATACGAAGACACTTGCACTCCGAAAATCAACATAACTTGAGAAATGTGAAGCTACATGCACTTTGAAAACCAGCTAATGATCTAAAGTAGTTCAGATTATAAACACTAAATAATGCAAGCACCAAAAAACACAAAATGCAACATGGTGTACAAGGACTACAAACATGGTATGTACCTGCTTGAATTATTCGTTCTCTGGTTGAAAATATCAAAGTGTAATTGCACCTATAACCAGTGCGCAAACAACATATCAATATATATATCCTGCACAAGTATGCCAATAGTTTCAAACAACATATTAGAAAAGTATTTATGCTATGTTGTCATGATACGGGGACTTTCTGGTAGATGGCCTCGACGTTTCCTCAAGCCATGAAAATGCACTATAATTTGCTTGTCATCAATGCCTACAAATCTCTATGTCTCTCTCAACATAGCAGATCATCATTAGATACTAAATCCTTTAATGGGAGATTGCAAAATGCTTGCATTAAATCCCTCATTAGAAACTATATGTTCATCACCAGGAGCATGTAAAATGTTTGCATCAAATCCTTCATTAGCAGTCTGTTCATTAGGTACTTTAGGCTCAAGAACAACATGAGCTTGTATGTTTGCACCGGAAACTTGATTAGATACATCAGATTCAGTCAGTTTAGTATTGATTGCGGGAGTTATAAAATAAGTACAAATTTGTTTCATTTTCTCATAGATTCCCTACATACAAGCAGTTTTACAACACCGTCAGGCTTAACTATTGGCCATAAATTGAAGAGTTGAATTAGATATAATTAGGGTGATGTACCTGCTCGTTGCGCATGGTACTCTTGCAAGCTGCGACTATACGTTTGCGCAAGCTCGATGCCATGCCCGTGCTGCCGCCGCTGCCTCCCACGCAGACTACACCCAGGGTTGGATCTTCATCTTCTTGTCCTTCCATTCGCTTGAAGCCCGGCAACCGCCCTCCAACGAGGGCGCATGGAAATGCTGTGTCGGTCTGTCCAGCGGCGGCTAGGTTAGTAGCGAACCAGACTGGAGGCTGGAGCGAATGAATTGGGATTTTTCCTGCTATCGATCGATATGGGAGACGCTCGTCTGGGCCGCGAGCCTGCTATAGGGCCTGCCTTGCACTTATGTTATTGGCCCATCCAAATTGAAATATTTTTCTTCATTTTTTACATTTCCCGCTCGTGCGTTGGGACGAACAAAACTAGCCTGGGCCAACCTGGACGACTCAAACTAGGTGCACACTTTCCAGCCACCCGAGGCGGCTACCCATACCAGCCCCTATGGTGGCGTCGCCCCTTTTTGCATGTATGATTGGGGTAGTGAAAAATATTCCAGTGGCGCTTTTGATTTACCCACAGAATGGTTGAATTGCTTGTTTCTATGAACTGAGTTCGCCAATAATGTGAAGGATGCCAGTCTTTTCATCCTATTGTAGATTGCTTAGATCTTGATATGCCAAAATTAATCGCATGAAATATACAGTAAAAGCCAGTGTGATGTGTGTGGATACAACTAGTCTGACTACATGTCCTCATATAACATATCAAGGACGCACCATCTTACCAAATTAAACATTCGACTTGCCAATGCAGTGTGGGAAGAAAGAAGTATTGGGACTGCGTATCCAAGCAATTTATGCCATGGACTCCTTTGTACAACCTTGTAAGCGAAAAAGAAGTTGTAGTGTGCCTCTACAAAGAACTAGCATAAGTTAGGTTACTTGCTTCTCGGAATTTTAGTTAGCCACTTATTGCAAAATTGTTCAATTACGTTGCTTGGCTTAATTTACTTTGCTACTGATTACATAATGCCACAGCCTATTAATCCTATTATAGACTGCGCCTATCTATGTGTTTGATACTTACTGTTAAGAATTACCTGTTTGCCTGAACTTAAATAACTACTTGTTTGTTAACTGCTTTGCTGCTGCAACAATGGGTTACAATGATGTTAATAACTACTTTTCAACATCCAATTGAAACTCTTTAATTCCTTGTTTGTTTAACTTGTTTGCTGTTATAACTCCCACTTGAGATGTTTTGCTAACTTCAACTTTTCTGAATCTAGTCGGAACTTTAATGGCAAAATAGGTTAACCCAAGATCAAAGAGCGAGGTCCCCTTGGACGTTGTATCTTCCCACAACAGTGGCACTGGCCCAATCGTGCATTATGCATTGCCAACTTCTGATGCTCTAGAGGCTAAACTAGTGGTAGAAAGAGATTCTGCTTCTCCACTTAGAGATGAAGTTGACATGTTGAGGAAGCAAACAGCACAATCACAAGCAGTACTCAAGACAACCATTAAATATTTGGTGGATTTCAAAACGAAGCAAGCTAAGACTTACCACATTGTTAAGGTCCTGAAGGAAAAAAGGAAATTAAATTCCCACTTGGTAAATCATAGGTGAAATGTTCTTTCAATCGTTGAATAACCTTTGTGTTGTTTGTTCATGTAATCAATCAAACTATTTGTTTTAGAGATCATGTAATAATTGTTTTTTGTTTTTTGTTTTTTGTTTTGTAATTTTATTTGAGCACAAGTCTGTATTAATTGATAAGACTCGGAGACATTTCATTTTTTATTGTTGTGCCAGACCTACAAATATGCCAATCGGGCTGAATGTGCATTCAGGAATAATAGTAGTATAGATGGACCATAAGTGGCACGCATCGGAAAGGGCCAAGATGCTGTAGTAGCTTGGCTAAAAAAAGGATGTTGCTGTAGCAAAAAAAGTACAACGGCCTGGCTTATGTATGTTAGTTGATATTATTGATCCATATACTCTAGAAGTGTTTATATGTCTGTTAGTTCTGTACATTATTGGTTGATTGACTCGGTATTTGAATCTTGATACATCGCTTGTGTACATATCTAAATGGGAGTACACATTATGTTGCGTGTGACATTTGAGTTGGACATGAAGTGTTCCAAATATTCGAATTCACCTTAAACTGGATTCTAGCTTCTGAATTTGAGTATCGGCATTTGTAAACCATATTCATATATGACAGTGGAATACATCTTTGTCGTCCTTCTGAAGATATATAAAAACACATAGAATGATTTATAAAGATTCATATAGGAATACAAAATGGATTTGAATTTAGTTGCCAGGGTAAACGTGGATGCTTATTGTCCCAAATTTGAAAGAAGCGGCGAAATGTCCACTCCCACGTTGGTTGCCCGAAGCCAAGTGCTTGGGAGATGGAAATTATTGTCTACCCATTACACGAACAGTCCATCGGCCCGATTTCCACTACTCTAAATAGGGGTAGGTTAGTAACTTCAATTAGACGTGACACGACCACCTTTGAGCCCATTCCAACACGGTGGGCGTCAAACATGGGCGGCAAAACACATTTGATTCAAGATCGTCTGAAAGACCTCTGTTTCTCCCTCCATTTCCCCATTCATACACGGTGGGAGGCAAAACAAACTCGACTCGGCCGAAATCGATGTAGGCAAATATTTTCAATAGGGGCAGGTTTGTAACTTCACTCAGACGTGACACAACCGCCCTACCTGTTAGCCCCGTTCATACACCGTGGGTGCCAACCATGGGCGCCAACCACCCTCTCCTCGCCCAAAATCGCTCTGGGCAAATATTGGTGAGATGCGAGATTACCGTCGTATCCCCAACCGACGAGACGTCCAAATTTTAAACAAGGCCTAAATTCATAACTTTCCCAAATTTTAGACAGGCGCGTCCAAAAAACATGGTTCCCCGTACCTCTCCCTCCATTTTCCCATTCATACACCGTTCACGCTAGAACACCATCCCCACACCAGCCTCCGTCCGCCACCCCATCCATCACCGCCGTCCTCCACCACATCCATCGCCACCGTCCTCCACCATGCCGGAGCGCCTACCAAGACCGCGTCGTCCACTACTAGAGATGGATGTTTCTCATCCACGGCGACGGACCAAGAGCCTTGCATCGCCTCCTCTCGCTTCATCGGTGTCGTCGTCCTCTTTGCTGGGGCTGCTCACACGACCTTCTCTTCCACCGCAACGGGACTTATCCCCCGATGCAGTAAATATCATTTCTCCGGTTGGCAGCTTCAAATCTGCCATGGCACAGTCATAGTACGGTTCAATTGATCATGCTTAGGGTTTAATTGATCATGTTGGTTCCGTGGTGGTTTCTTTAATAGAAATCAGAGGGGAAGCCCTCTTTTGCTAAAAAAATATGCTTAGAGTTTCCCCCTTTTATGATCACTATACGATCAGAATACGTGCTTCGTGTCATAATAGCACTGCTCCACCGATCAAGCTAAACATGCCTAGTTGTTCAAATACGAATATGATATTATATAAACAGAGTCGTTTAATTGGTTAACTAAATGTTCCTAAATTAGTTTTGAAAATGCATGTTCGCTGCTCGGGTGTGTATCTCTATAGGGTGCCCACGGTGGGCCGGCCCACTCTGGGATTTTGGGTCATCCCAGGCCCCGATTCCCCTCTGTTTTGCTGCGCGCTTCCGATCTCTACTCGCCCCTAGCCGCCTGTCTCGCCGGCGACTTGCCGTCCCCAGACGGCATGACTCAAGGAGGATACACCGGACTAACAGGAGGTCAGGAGCCGCTCGCCCAACAGCGTCACCGCTGCCCGGGCGCGCCGTTGTGCCTACCTTCCCAGTCCGTTCAGGGCTCAAGCATGCAACACCCACTAAGCCAACCCCATTTATCCTGAGATATGTCCTCAACACTCAGCAGCCACTCCTCATCACCCATTTTCTAATTGATTCATTACTCATTAGGCAGGACTGCCATTAGGGTTTGTTGTGTGCTCAGTGCTACCTACACTTAATGGTTCAGATGTATTTTGGTAATCTTTAGTACCTGTAAAGTTCACAGGGTTTTCAAAATTCCGGCCCTCGAAACAGACACTAGTCATTTTGGATTGTTGGTCATAGTGACATTGACCCAGATTACTACTGCAAGCCAGGTTTGTTGACAATTTTACTTGTCTTTCTTACTCATTCGATATAATATCAATTATTCATGTTGATTAGTTGCAAACAATAAGTGCTAGACAAATTTTTTTTATTCGGATTTCAGACGGTCTCTTACTACAGTTACAATTCTACATACTTGTCCTAGTAAGCTCACAAGTAAATGATTGATTCACTACATCTATTCTTGCCTTGTCATATTTGTTGTCAATATTCTTTTAGGGTGGACCACCATGTTTCTAAATACTGGAACCGTAGACATGAGTGAATAGTATTTCTTGATCTCTTCCATCATGTGTGGGCAACGAACACTGCATTGTACAGAAAGAAAGTGTCATTTCCAGCTTTTACATAGGCTTCGATCTTCCACATGGAATACAATCTGCCTACTTGCTTTGTGTCGCACTACCAACACTCCACCCTTGAAGCTAAACATTATGCCACTCATAATTACTTAGTTTATTGTTCAAAATACGAATTTCATATGATTCTAATGTTCCTACTTTAGTTTTGAAATGTGTGTCTGCCTGTTATAGAGACATAAGGGGTTTGTATTTCTGCGTGTGGTCTGGTCAACACGGTTGGGGGGTGAACTTTGCATATGCAGGGGTTTATAGGGAGACACTCTTCGAGTTGAATCCGTATGCATTCGATAGATAATCTGACTACTTTTTATGTTTTTCATGAATCTCAGATTCTGAACAACATCATAATGATTATGAGCTTGCACGCATGAAAATAATAAATCAGAACAATGCCATGGCTGTCAAACTTGGCATTTAGGGACTAAAATCAAGTCTGGATGCAATGCAATGTAAACACTCTCCACCTACAGATTCATGCTCAGAACATGATCCTAACAGTGATTCTGAGCTAGAGGGAGACCTAAGTCAATGTAGCTCCCTAGTGGAGGAGTCAGAGGAAGATGCCCTATCTTATTCACCCATCAAGGTGCTTGCTCTAACTTTCCAAGGTTATATTGGTCGCACATATCTTGCAACTGATGCTTTGCATTGATTCTACTTTGTTGAACTGCCATTAGCTTAGTTTACACAACGTGTATGTGAATACGCCTTGCCTATCCATTAACAGTACATATTCCATATGTCATCATACCATAGTTATCCATTCAAATTGTGTCTTGTGATGTATCAGATGTTCAAAAGGGAAGAGGGCGATGCTGATCGTGGAGGAGCACAAGCAAAGTATTTGGAAAAGGTAGTGGCACCTGATAAATCAAATATCCCCCATTAGGTGTAGTTGCAATATCACCTGACCCACAAAACACCCAACTCTAGCAGACTCTAGCCCTACTACACTGGGTCATTTCTGATGGCCCCAAACTCAGTAGACCCCAACTGCAGCAAACAGTATGATTATGCTAGTTGAGATAGCACTAGCTCTATGACGCCAAAACCCCCATTCCAGCAAAAGAGTACACCAAATCCAGTTGCCAAATCCCTTTTTGAACCATATGAGAGCCCAATTGCAGCAAATAGGACCCCTGTTCCATTCTTCCAGTTTAGAAGATGAAGCTTATATTGTTGTCAGAAACTTTGTGCGCATGCTTCCTTCATGGAAAGATTATGCCGCAGACACAGAGCAATTTTCCAGTCTTCCTCCGAACTTACGCGTAAGTAATGTATCTAATGTTATTTCATGGTCATTATTGCATATGTTCTGCTGACAGAAGACACAAGATTTTCATTCTTTTAAATAGGTGAGGAGCAAACTGGATTGTGAAGAGGAGCAAGGGTTAGTTGCGCTTTTCAATCAATCGTCAATGAAGTATCGTTCCTACCTGAGGCAAGCACACTTCAATGGCAAGCCTCTAAACGAAATTTTTGTAAAGTCTCTGGTGCTACATTTATCCGACAGTGACTGGAATAATCTTGTTGCAGTGTAAGGTACTGTCTATGATATCACATCACAATTTGAACTACATTTCTGCATTTGCCTTAACGTTTCACTTGTAGGAAAACTGTTAGCAGAAGAACATTCATTCTCAAGGGACCATGGAATCTCGCAACTATACTACACACTGTATTGCTCTTGTGAGTACCTCTTGCCCTGTATAACCATACTTACTTTCATAGTTGTTTGATTATGTAGCATCACTGCACATGTTAGCCTCGTTATCATCCATTTGGTGGACACTATAAGATCCATATGGACTCTTACATAAATTTAGAATCAACCCAATGCTTTTGAAGAGGTTTAGCTCTGCATTCCTCTTATAAGGATTGAACGTCGTCTATCACTATACTTACGTTAACAGCTACTCCCTCTGTCCCATAATACGAGAACATTTTGTATAGTACACCAGTGTTCAAAACACTCTTGTATTATGGGAAGAGGGATTGGTTCATTGTGTAGCATTCTACATCTTATCTCCCTCACCCACCATTTACTAAAAAAGATCAGATCTATATTTAATCTTACCAACAAGTAGAAGTGTAGCCATTGCTCTTGTTAGTACATTTTGTCCTGTAACGCTTGTACTTCCAGGGATTGGTAGTTGATTATGTATCATCAATATGCATCTTATCCTCATTATCCTCTATCCCTTCCAGTATTATCATATCTATAATTACTCTCAGCAAAATGTAGAGTACAGACAATGGTTATGAAGAAGATTTTGTGCTGAAATTCTTGAGTTATCCTTCCCTTGACATGGAGAAGGGCATTATAAAGCCGGTGTTAACTGTTAATGTAAGTCAGTCCTTCTAAAGCCTTTATCCTCATCTGCTATTTAATTTGCTCATACTCCCTATCGTTTACTGCTGTTTAGTTTGTTGTTTCTACCAAAATGCATGTTCGCAAGAACCGTAAGTTCTAAGTTTTACTTGTAAAACCAAATTCCTTATTCATACCATGCACATTACTCAATACTCCTATATGTATGTTTTTTGTGGATCTATAATCCAGTGTGTGTGAAGCAGCCACATTTGCACCTTGTCATCTCCTGTTTTATCTTACTGATGTGGCTGTATGATGAACAACATGCCATGCACATTAACAAAAAAGATACAATGATTTTCTTTGCCCTTCATCTATTGCTTGTTATGGTGACATGGTAATCCAGTAGTGTGGTGAAGCTCCCCGCATTATGAACAATGCCAAATTATGCTATCGATATTTTGAACTTACTCTTTATTATTCTAATTTGAAATTGGATGGAATTGACAGCATAGTTATCATCTTTGTTTATACCACGTGCAAAACCTATCTCTTCTACTTTGTTTCAGGGTGATATGCTTGATGGCATGCAACAAGTCGCTGAAGGCTATGAGACAAACCCAACATATATTGCAGCAAAGAAGGCAAAACATTCTGAAGATAGCAAGACAACCCCAAAAGTCTTGGTCTTAGATGCAAGTGTTCAAGTTACTTGAGACTAGCAGTCAGACAAGCTGAGAGAATTCATTGTCTAAATTAGTTTGACTTCTTCAGTCCCAAGTTCTAGTAGAAAAGCATTCTGCAATTCAACTTGGACTTGAAGTCCTATCTCTAGGATAGATTGCGGAGAACACCAATGAGACCTCATCGCTAAACAGCTACACTTGGGAAGCTATTGCCCGAATGCCAGGCCGGTCTGACAGCCTTGGCTCAGCAGCTTTGCGCAGCAGTTCCCCTGCAAGGCTAACCTTTCTTGAACTGTCTTGCAAGTGGTCTCGGTTCAGTATTATTTTGTTACGCCCAATGGTGCCCATTTTTTGTAATCTGCTTCTTCATTGCACTTTATGATCACTGGTAGCGAACTTCGATGCCCAGTGGATGTAATATAACACTAATCTTTTATTGTATAGTGTAGGTTTATTCTTAGTTACCTATGCCGTAATTTCTTTATTGTATAAGTAGGTTTGTCTTAATTCCCTACTAGTACTACCATCATTCGCTATCTGAAAAAAAACAGTGTAGTCGATCGGGCCGAAATATCGGCCTCTAAAGAGCTGGGTTTTTAGCGGGCCACAATTGGGCCGGCCTGCATCTTTCTTGGGCCCGAATGATTGGGGCCTTGACACTTTGCGCCAGGCCCACCAACTTACACCGGCCTATATTTTAGTTGGGGCCTTTTGTGGACCCAGCGCTTAGTTTGGCCCCAGGTAGCGTTGGGCATTAACATGCTGAATATTGTACTAGCTTGTTACGGCCCCAGATTGAAACCATGGGCCTTTATCACGCTGAAATGGTAATGTTGGGCCTCAAATTTTCACTTAGTCGTCGACGGGCGCTTCAGCAGGCTGGAAATGTTAGACCATGCCTTTTTGGGCCCAGTCATATATCACGAGCCATACAACAGGTCGAAACATATCTCGGGGCCTTAGTTGGCCCACTAGATATCATGGGCCTTTAAGAGGCCCGAAAGCTTAGTACGGGCATCAATCGACAGAATTTTGCGGGCAGGCATTTAACAGGCCCAAAGTGACGGTTGGGCTAACTATTGCCACATTATATGGGCCGTTAGTGGGCCTTGATGTCCCGTCGGGACCATTATATGGCCCAATGGGGTAGCACGGGCCATTCCCAGGCCGAATGTCACACTGGGGCTGAAATGGGGCCCATGTCTACATCGGCCTCTAAATAGGCCCGAAAGTCACTAGAGCTGTAATTGGGCCCAAATATTCAGTGAACAATTAACGGGCCAGATCTGGCTTCGGGCCGTAAATGGGCCCAAATATTCAGCGAACAATTAATGGGCCAGATCTAGCTTCGGGCCGTAAATGGGCCTTTATTAAGTACGCTGTTATTGGGCTAACCCACTAGTACCTAAGTAAGTACTATGGGCCTTTGACTGGGCCGGCCTTTTTAACCTATATGGGCCTCTGTTGGGCCCAGCCACATGTCGACGTATCATAGGCATGTCTCCTCCAATGGACGGGCGACATTTGGCCCACTGACGAGCTGATAGGTGTTCCCTCTAGCCAATCAGAATTTTACACGTGGAAATTTCCCATTGGTCCTGGCTGCTAACGGGTTATCGGATCCAAAACCGGACCCGATAGCTTAACGATGTTACATTACGGTGGATGCTACGTGTCGGTCACCCTTGACGCAAGAACTTCTGTGACGCGCGATTTATTGTCATGGAAGTGGACACTTCCGTGATGATAATTTTGGTAATGTCATGGAACACTTCTACGAAAGCACAGGTATGACTATCCTGATTCTGTCAAAAAATCGTCATGGATGTACATGCATGACAGAAAACGTGACCTACTGTGACAAACACGTATCATCACGGAAGTGTATTTTTTTGTAGCGTACGAACATGCGAGACGTCGTGCCTTAGCAATCTCTAAACCAACTTCCGAGGGGTTATTGTGATGAGGACATCAATACCATTGTTACACCCACAACCCCTGCTGCTATACATATTGGACCAATTACTAGAGCTCGCGCACGCCAATTAATTACCAGGTACTTCGTTTCTTGGTAATGATTCTAAGTGTTCATGAGAATATGATGCTGCCTAAATTGGAATACATTTGTTTTGCTTACAAATGAAGGGCTAGCTTGGAGAAGGATGAACATTGGAGCAAGAGAAAGCATGGAGATGATGGCATGCGCAAGGGGAACAAGAACGGAGGTTACGAGTGATGATTTCAGGTCTTTGAAGCCACCATAACGAGTGCATGAAGGCCTTGGACGAAATATACAAGATGCCACTTCATAAATTTGTCCAAAGGCTATATAGGTGTTGCGTCACCTTTTATTGCCAGGCCCATGTAATTTCGAAATACATTAGTATAGGCTATTTTTAAGTCTGTATGTGTGGGGAAACAAGAGATAGGGTTGATTTCTGACCCTCACCAAGGGCACGAGAATTCCCCTCTCTTCCTCCATATATACAGCCTTTAGGCACCGTTTAGACTTTGGGTTTTTTTGAATTAAAGTTCGCCATAGCTGCAACTTCGCATACTTCGTTTGTGTTCAACGACCAGACAAAGGCATCACAGAACCCCACCTTGATCAATAAAGCTTTCATCTTATATTCGCAATATCCAGATTGCAATCTCAGTTTCTTGCTTGTTCTTCGTTTTCTTGCAGGAAACAGACCCTTGTGGTCAGGTTGATCGTGCTCCGGTGTGGTCAATAACCTCTCGGAGTTGGTTAGCGATTGCTAAGGCGCGACGTCCTTGCATGTTCGTAGTCGGAATCGTCAGCTCGACTTCCACCAAGCAAAATCATCATCTCATCGAAGAGGGGACACCTTTGCCTCTATCAATGTATCAGATTTCTAGGTGCTCGATTGAAGATTTTACAGTGATTTTCGTCAGTTTAGATCGAGTCTGTGGCTTGCACTTACCTATAGGTCCACGAAAAAAGCCACGACAAAAATTAGAGTTAGTTTCATCATATCCAACCAATCTGACCTGTGCATAATCTTTTTAGGGTTTTGCTTTTGTTGAAATTTGCGGTTGCATCGTCGTGTCTAGTTGCTGGTCTTAGCGTCTATCGGTTAGAGTTTATCGAGTTCTGGTCATAAGTTGTCACGCCAGCCACCGCACGCATCATCATCCCCCTGCCACGAATAACCATTCACCGCTCGCGAAAACAGTATCCATTACCACCACCAATCCGTGTTCCATTTACACCATCGGTCCATACCATTATAGTATCCAACGCTACCACCACCGCTGCCATATACCACCACCATATATCCACCACCAATCCGAGTTCCTTGCATATTTAGGGTTGCTTTCGAGATTCATCTATTTTCGATTCATGTTTCCTTGCCGGAGTAGGCTTCGAAAAAAATCCTGAAAAATGCACTTGTCGAAAAATTTCTGGCTTATCCTATTTTTTAGGTGTTTCTAAGCGTATTGAGACAGTCACCGTTATAGAAAGTTTTTTTGACCCGTTTCCGAGTTTTTGGGGTCCTGGCAGTCGAAAAAAAATTTGGTCGAAAAAATTTCGTTGCCCATCCTGTCAGTTTGACCTGAGAAGAGTTTTGAGACACTCGCCATTATAGTGATTTTTTGCAAAAAAAAAAGCAGCGCAAAAAAAAGTGAAAAAAATAATTCTAGAGTGTGCTTTTCCCATGTTTACGTGCAGCGCCGTGATTTTGTTAGTGTTCTAGGCTTGCGTCTCTAGCACGGTCTAGCCTAGGACCAGCACAGTACACGTCGTTGAGCGTTTATTCAACTTTGCATCTCTGAATTGATTATTGCTGACCCCTTTGCTACATATTATAAGCCTTCCCAACTCCACATACATCTAAAGTCGTGCGTTTGACTCTCCCTGGTAATTGCTCTATCCAAGCTTTGAGAGTTTGACTACAACGATTGCCGATCACCGCCTGTTGCTGGGTAAGAACTGGTAAGAATTTGAGTTTTGCTTGACGGATTTTGTGACACCCACCACCACCACGTGTTCGTAGTCTGTAAGGATCATATTCTTGTGTGTTTCTATTGCTTCTAACCATGCCAGGATCACCAAGCCGACGAGATTGACTGGGAGAACTTATCGAACAAGGAGCTTTCATGATAAGTTTCAGCAAATGATGACTGAACAGGTGCAAGATGTGCTGAACAATTTTGAAGAGGCCATGGAGAAAGATCACTGGCCTTGAGAAGACGTTCGAAACAAAGCTCGATAACAGATTTAATGAACTGCTTGCGCGTCTTCCACCCACCGGCTGCACCTGCCGCACCTCTGCAACAACAACAACACAATTACCTCCAGGTCGGCGAAACAACCCTCCGCCGAGCGAGCCGTGTACTTCTTTGGCCTGGCCAAAACTGTTGGTGCTGCTGTTGATACTTCTATGGCTCCTGCTGCCTGATGCGGAGGATGAATGAATATGCGGGGCGATTATGAGGATGAGGTTGATCAAAATCAGAACTACGTGCAGCCACCAGCACCACCAACCAGCAGGTCGACCTCAGGTATATATTCGCAATGGTCGGCCCGCACTCACCACCTCAGGTACAAGATGATGTCCATATTTCCTAAACTGAAATTGAATATTCCACCATTTGAGGGTAGATATGTTCCTGATATAATTCTTACTTGGGAGTTAGAACTGAACAACGTTTTACATGTTTACAATATCCCGAGGAGAGACGGGTTGCTGTTGCTGTTTGTGCTTTCACTAGTTTTGCATGTGTATGGTGGTCTGAACATTGTAGATTATATCCTATTCCAGCTACTTGGGCTGCTTTGAAAACTGTTATGCGTATGCGTTGGGTTCCACCATATTATCAACGTGAATCGCTTCAAAAACTGCAGCGTTTGAGACAAGGAAAAAATTTCTGTAGAAGAATATTATCAGGAATTACAAACTTGCATGATTAGATGTGGTATTGTTGAGGATAATGAAGCTATGCTTGCATCTTTTATGGGTGGATTAAATAGAGAGATTCAGACCATTCTACTGCTACTTTGGGTATTGTTGAGGGTAATGAAGGAGATTATGCGTCAGGTACCGGAGCTGCTTGACAAAGGTTATATACGCGAATCTCTTAGTCCTTGTACTGTTCCTATTATACTAGTGCCAAAAAAGGATGGTACGTCGCGTACGTGTGTTGATTGTCGAGGCATTAATAATATTACTATTCGTTATCGTCATCCTATTCCTAGGCTAGATGATGTAGGGTAGAACCCTAGATGCCCGATCTTTCACGTTTGGAGGAATCCTACCAAGAACACGAAGAACACGAGAGGGGAAACGAGGGGAACACGAGGGAAGCACGAGAGAAATCACTCAACCAACAAGAGATGGTCACTCATACGCTAGATCCTTGAAACACAAAGAGATACATAATTTGAATCCAACAAGAGACAATACATAGGGTAACCGGTTCTTCTCCGTGAGGATGTGATTTAGGGTAGAACCTTAGAGGCCGATCTTTCACATTTGGAGGGAATCCTACCAAGAACACGAAGAATATGAGAGGGGAAATGAGGGGAAAACACGAGAAAACACTCAACCAACAAGAATATAGTCACACATGCGCTAGATCATCTAGACAGAAAGTGGTACAAGATCCGAATCCAACAAAGGACGATACATAGGGTAATCGGTTCTTCTCCGAGAGGAGGTCTTGAAGAGGGTCTTCTCCGAGAGGAGGTCTTGAATCCAATGAGGATCTTCTCCAAAGAGGTGTCGGTCCCTCGCGGTGGAGTAGATCCGGATGGATGAGCAAGGCTCTATCCCAAAATATGAGCAATCACAATGCTAACCCTAAAAGAGAGGTGGAGGAGTCATATATATAGGCTAAGGGGTCGAAGGGGTACATGGGCCTCAGCCCAACACGCGCACGCAGGCGGGGTCCGGATGATCCCGGTGGGGAGCCAGAGATCCGGGATCTATCCGAATGATCCGGTTGTTGGCCCGGATGAGTTGATGATGCAGGCGGTGGTGGTGTTGGCCCGGATGTCCGTATGGGGGTTCATATGTCTGGCTGGTGTCCGAATGATCCGGGTGCTCGTCCGGATGATTCGGCTTGAGGGTCCAGCTTCGAATGTCATGGGGGGAGTTAGCCGGATCATCCGGACAGGGGTCCGGATTGTTTGGGCTGTGTACGGATCGTCTGGGGCCTCATCCGGCCAGCCTGGGACTTGGCAATTTTCCTCCCCGTCTTCACGCATGTCTTTTGCTTCCGATTCTCCTTGCTTCCTGGCTTCTCCATGGCTCACTCCTTGGTACCTGAGTATGCAAAGCGTCTCCGTTTGAGGTAGTAGCCATATCTCGTGTGATTCGAAAGGGAGTTGTGAGAGGAGTGATGTCACCTCGGTTTAGAGAGCTCTTGCACGTGCTCTTGTCATTGGTCCAAGTGGTGTTGTAGGAGATGTAGATGCGTCCATGGGGATGATCGTGGGATACCCCGCATCATCTCCCCCCCCCCCCGTGGGAAAGATCCGACCTCGATCGAAATCTTCATCACCATGGTATGGCGAGAGGTCTTGGACATAGAAAATGTCGCTCATGTTGTACTTGTCGCTCGGGATGTCGATCTTGTAAGCGTAGCGTGCTAGCACCTTGAAGGGTCCATCTGCTCGTGGTAGAAGTTTGGACTTGCATTCTTTGGGGAAGCGGTCCTTGCGAAGGTGTAGCCACACGAGATCTCCAATGTTGAATATCATGGGTTGCTTGTTGACGTTGAGCTTGGTCGCGAGTCATTGTACTTGGCGCTTGATGGTGTGCATTGTATCTTCATGCATCTTCTTGAGGTAGCTTGCTCATGCACGCGCATGGGACATTTTGGTGGCGCTCTTGTAGTGGCAGAGAGGTATGAATGTGCAATGGGGAACAAACGGGTTGAAAAGCCGTAGACAACCTCAAAGGGGGAATCGTTGTCGGTAACTCTTATGTCATTGCGGGTTGTAGGCGTACTCGTTGCAAATGGGTAGATCACTCCTCCCACTCCTTGTATGTTCGCTTCTCGATCAACACGGCGAAGGTAGAGTGGGACAGTGTAACGGTTGCGTCCAGCTCCATTTGGCCTGTTGTTTGGGGATGGTATGCCGAAGAGAAAAAGAGCTTTCGATTCCAGAGCTCTGGCGCATAGAGTTTTCCAATAAGTAACTCAAGAAACTTGACATCACGGTCCGAAGGATGCAATCTTGGGGCACTCCGATGTAAGGTGCAAAGATTCCCTACAAGAAAGATATTTGGCAAATATGTGAAGCATCATCTATCTTGTCTGCATGGGATAAAATGAGCCATTTTAGAGAATTGTCCACAACAACAAACACAAAATCCTTCCATTTTGAGTTCTACGGCAAACCAAGTACAAAATCCATGCAAATATCTTATCCAAAGGTTGATAAGGAATAGGAAGAGGGAAGTAAAGACCATGGGATTGAGCTTTTGACTTAGCTTTGCGACATATAGAGCATAGGTTGGTGAAGCGTGAGACGTCGCGGAACATCTTGGGCCAAAAGTAGTTCTTGGAGAGCGTGGCGATGTGTTGTCGCGTCCAAAGTGTCCCATGAGTCCGCCTCCATGAGCCTCTTGCAAAATGAGCTAACAAAGAAAAGACTCGGGATGCAAAGTTTGTTAGCTCTCATCATATAATCATCCTTGAAGTAATATCGTTCCCAAGATGTATGCTTCAAACACTTAGCATAAGGAATAGCAAAGGTAGGATCATTCGCATACAAGTCTTTTATGTGCTCAAAGCCAATAACATTCAATTCAAGCTTAGTTGCATGTGTGCATATGCGGGAAATGGCATCCGCCACTACGTTTTCCTTACCATTGATGTACTTGATGACATAAGGAAATGACTCGACGAATTCACTCCATTTTTCATGACGCTTGTTCAACTTAGTTTGTCCTTTTAAGTACTTAAGTGTTTCATGATCGGTATGAATGATAAATTCATGAGGGCGAAGATAATGATCCCATTGACGCCAAAACTCGCACTAAACATATAGCTTCTTTGGTCATAGATGGGTATTGAGTTGCGCTCTGGAAAGTTTTTCGCTAAAATATGCTATGGGGCGCTTCTCTTGCATTAACACACCTCCTACGCCGTTACCACTAGTCACAATGAATCTCAAAAGGTTTGTCAAAGTTGGGTAATGCAAGTACGGGAGCATGAGTAAGAAAATTCTTAGGCTCATTAAATGTGGTATCTTGGGATGGTCCAGAAACAAATGGCGCATTTTTCTTACTCAATATGTAAAAGAGAAGCAATGGTGCTAAATCTTCACAAAACGATGATAGAAACCGGCTAAACCAAGAAAACTACACACTTGTTGCAAGTTGGTTGGTTTGCGCAAAGTTTTAATAGCATTGATCTTAGATTCATCTACATCAACACCCTTAGAAGACACAACAAAACCCAAGAAAACAAGCCTATCAACACCGAAAAGGCATTTTTCCACATTAGCATAAAGGTGCTCTTTCCTAAGGGTTTGAAACACAGTTCTAAGATGGGTGACATGCTCTTTGAGGGATTTTCTAATTACAAGAATATCATCAAAATAGACCACAACAAATACACCAATATAGGGACGAAGAACAAAGTGCATGACTCGAATGAAAGTACCGGGTGCTTCGGATAAACCCATTGGCATAACTAGCCATTCATATAAGCCAAATTTGGTCTTAAATGCGGTTTTCCATTCATCACCTTCTTGGATACGTATTTGATAGTAGCCACTCTTAAGATCAATCTTAGAGAAAATGGCGGCTCCGCTAAGCTCATCAAGCATATCATCTAAGCGTGGAATAGGATAGCGATATCTAACGGTGATAGCATTGATGGGATGACAATCGGAAACCATTCTATAAGTATCGTATTTCTTTGGAACTAGTATGACCGGAATGGCACTAGGGCTCAAACTTTCACGTACTTGACCATTGTCGATTAGTTGTTGCACTTGTCGTTGGATCTCTTTAGTTTCCTCGGGGTTGACGCGGTAGGGAGCTTTTTTAGGTAGAGGTGCTCCGGGGATGAGGTCGATTCGGTGCTCAATGCCTCGTATTGGAGGTAGACCAGGAGGTAGCTCATCAGGAAAAACATCTTGGAATTCCTGCAAAAGAGAAGACAACACTGAAGGTAGATCGTGAGAGGTGTTAGTTTTTGGTGCCTCATCTTTTCACACAAGGACAAAGTGCATAACACTTGATGGGTTCTCACACACTTCTCTCATCTCACTTTTGGTGGCAAATAGGACTAAGTTTTTCTTGTCGCTCGTCGTGGAGGCACTCGATTTTGGCTTGTGGCGCTCACTCTCTTTTGGGTGGTTCACTCTCTCACTCTTTTCTCCATGATGGGTAGCTTGCTTGTCGGCGATCACTTGACTTGGAGACATAGGTCTTAGCACATACTCCTTCCCTTTCATCTTGAAACTATAGTGATTGGTACGCCCGTTGTGGATGACACCGCGGTCAAATTGCCATGGTCGACCAAGAAGGAGGTGGAAAACGGACATCGGGATGACATCACACTCCAAAGTGTCTTCATATGCTCCAATTTTGAAGGAGACTTTGACCGTATGGTCAACTTGTATAGTGCCGGAATCACATATCCATTGGACCTTGTAGGGATGCGGGTGCTTCATCTTGACCAATTGGAGCTTGGAGCATAGTTCTTCACTTGCCAAGTTGTGAAAACTACCTCCATCAATGATGACCTTGATGGACCTTCCATTGGTGTTGGCCTTTGTGTGAAAGATGGGGCATTTTTGGTCTTCGTCTTGTTGATGTTGAAGAGTCAAGACTTTGGAGACAACGAGAGCGGGGCTCGAATCCTCGTCACAAAAGACTTGATCATCCTCATCTTCGTTCACGCGCCGGTGCATGGTCACTTGCTCAAGGGCTTCCATCTCCTCTTCACTCATAGAGTCATAGGTTCCGTCGTTGTTGAGGATCATGGTGCGCCTGTTGGTACACTCAAAGGACTTGTGGCCTCGGCCGCCACAAGTGAAACACTTGAGGAGCTTGTCTTGATGGTCTCATCGTTTGGTGTAGATGATGAAGCGTGCGGCTTGAAGTTGCTTGCAGTAGGAGGAGGACGACTTGAGGTTGTCAAAGTTTTCTTGTAACTCGACTTCTCGCCGTTGCTTGTAGATGGCTTGGTTGAGGTAGAAGTTGGAGGAGTCGTTGAAGCTTGGGTGTTGGAGAAGCCGTAGGTCTTGGACTAGTACTTGGTGTACTTGAAGTCATCTTGCACTTGACGTTACGCTTTGGTAGCTTGATGCACGAGCTCAATGAGGTTGGAGTATGGTTGGAAGTTGGCAATCTTCTTGATGGGATGATCAAGGCCATTCAAGAAATAGGCCATAGTTTGCTCATCATCTTCCGTTACATTGGCTCTTATCATGGCTATCTCCATTTCCTTGTAGTATTCTTCAACACTCTTTTGTTCCTTGCTTGAGGAGTTGGAGCTTCTTGAAGAGGTCGCGGTTGTAGTAGGTGGGCACAAAACGTGCTCGCATGACATCTTTCATTTGAGCCCAAGTGGCGATTGGTGGTTCACCTCTTGCTTCTCGGCACTCAAGGACTTGTTCCCACCATATGAGAAGATAGTCTTGGAACTCAAGTGATGCCATAGCGATCTTCTTCTCTTCCTCATAGTTGTGCAAACGAAAGATTTTGTCGACCTTCGATGCCCATGATAGGTACTCTTCGGGATCATTACTTCCATTGAACTTGGGCATGGTGAACTTTAGCTTGCCGTAGCGTTGCTCTTCATTGTGTTGGGGTCGAGGGTGATGATGACGCCCTTGACGTGGAGGATTATCAATCTCATGTTGCCCTTGGCGTGGAGGACTTTCATAGTTATCTTGCTCTTGTTGAACTTGAGGTTGTGGAGGAGCTTGAGGGACTTGATGATGTACTCTTGGTTGGTAGTTCCGCTCTTGAGTTTCTTCACGAAGTGCTTCCTCTCGATTGCGCCTATCGCGGTTTCGTTTGGCAATTGCTCGACTTGATTCTTCAAGGGCACGTTACGCCTCAAGAGCTTGTGCTTCACGTTGTTGTTGTTGAAGATGTTGAGCCTCGGCGTCTTGTTCATCTTGATGTTGTCGTGCTTGCTCTTCCTCTTGGTGACTTTGACGTTGTCGTTCTTGAGCTTGTGCAAGAGGATCTTGGTGTTGCCGATGACGATGTGCTTGCTCGTCGACTTGCTTTTGTGGATGATTGCCGTGTAGATGATTATGAGATGCTTGACGGTCTTGACGCGCGGCTCGACGTAGAGTGTTTGATGTCGGTGTACTTGAGCCGGAGAAGGTGTCATCAGTGTCGACTTGAGCGGCTCCGTCTTGACTATGAGGAAGTGGAAGAATGGCGGTTCACCAACAAGGCATGGATCTCGTTCATTTTTGCATCGTTCTCTTGTTTGTGCGTGTCGAGCTTGTGGTCGAAGTAGTCTCTTGTTCGTTACTCGGAGAGTCGCAAGTCGGTGGCAAGGTTGTCGATGTGGTCGCTCATTGCTTGTTGCTCTTGGTGCAAAGCTCGTTGTGCACCGAAGATGTGGCTCTTGGTGACATAGGATGACATGTCGTCGTCTTGCTGGATGAAGAGTGGGTTGTTAGGAGAACTTGTCCTATCCATCATTCCAAGCAAAATGTGAGTGGGAGAAAGAGAAGAACTTATAACAAATGTACCTTGACCGATGTTGAAGATGGATCAATGATCACTCAAATGTGGACAAGGAAATAGCACAATTGGTACCAATTCTTGTCAGTTCTCACACCTACACAAGTAAAAGCTTATGGTGGAGCTCGGCTAGGATGGTGGCATAAAATTTGATGCAATTGTTAGTTAGACTCAAAGATGTTGAAAAAGATTCGCAAATTTGCAAATGCAACAAGCAGAACAAGCAAGTAGCGGTACACGAAAACACACACGCAAATAGATAAGTGGGGTTGTGCAAACCAGAAATGAGCCAAAATGTGGAGTCCACAAAAATGCTCTTGTTGCATAACACTAGAGAGATGCTAGCACGATTGCACAACAGGCGGATACGGAACTTGTGCACAACCTACTTAGCAAAAAATGCAACGACTTCTATCCCAAGTATGCTATTTGTATGGTATTTCGGTGGTATGATCCAATATAATCGGATATGACAATCTTAATGCAGTATTATGCTATGGTTCTTGCTTATAAGCTCTTTGCTTAGCTTCCTCTTTTTGCTTAAAAGCTTGTTTGGCTCTTTCACTTTTGAGCTCTTTTCTCATGCAAAACTTCACAAACCAATATAGCAATTGTGTATGCGATGATAACTTTGTGACACAAGAGATGATATCAAGATATGCGCCACGATGATATGGTATGTATGCTTATGGAGAGTATGATTACTAATGTGCACAAGTCACGTTGCCGGCAATACTCAAAGGCTGGTCTCGATGGGTAAGCAACGCAAAAGTAAAGCTATGGTGGTTATCAATGCAATGGCAAAGCGTAGACAAAGATGTCGTCAAGGTTACCATCCATAATGATGATGAGTAGTCGACGAAGATGAGCGGTGGTGATGTTGATGTCATGCCGTACCTATATAGCCGAAATACAATAGGACACTGCTACCTCTTAAGCACTGCGTTGGTTTTCCCTTGAAGAGGAAAGGGTGATGCAGCAAAGTAGCGTAAGTATTTCCCTCAGTTTTTGAGAACCAAGGTATCAATCCAGTAGGAGGCTACACACAAGTCCCTCGTACCTACACAAACAATCAAGAACCTTGCAACCAACGCGATAAAGGGGTTGTCAATCCCTTCAGGCCACTTGCAAAAGTGAGATCTGATAGAGATAATAATAAGATAAATATTTTTGGTATTTTTATGATATAGATTGGAAAGTAAATATTGCAAAATAAAGTAGATCGGAAACTTATATGATGGAAAATATACTCGGGGGCCATAGGTTTCACTAGTGGCTTCTCTCAATATAGCATAAGTATTACGACGGGTGAATAAATTACTGTCGATCAATTGATAGAAAAGTGCATAGTTCTGAGAATATCTATGCATGATCATGTATATAGGCATCACATCCACGACAAGTAGACCGAAACGATTCTGCATCTACTACTATTACTCCACACATCGACCGCTATCCAGCATGCATCTAGAGTATTAAGTTCATAAGAACAGAGGAACGCATTAGGCAAGATGACATGATGTAGAGGGATAAACTCAAGCAATATGATATAAACCCCATCTTTTTATCCTCGATGGCAACAATACAATACTTGCCTTGCTGCCCCTGCTGTCACTGGCAAAGGACACCGCAAGATTGAACCCAAAGCTAAGCCATCTCCTATTGCAAGAAAGATCAATCTAGTAGGCTAAACCAAACTGATAATTTGAAGAGACTTACAAAGATAACCAATCATACATAAAAGAATTCAGAGGGGATTCAAATATTTCTCATAGATAAACTTGATCATAAACCCACAATTCATCGGATCTCGACAAACACACCGCAAAAAGAGTTACATCGAATAGATCTCCAAGTAGATCGAGGAGAACTTTGTATTGAGATTCAAAGAGAGAGAAGAAGCCATCTAGCTAATAACTATGGACCCGAAGGTCTGTGGTAAACTACTCACACTTCATTGGAGAGGCTTTGGCGTTGATGTAGAAGCCCTCCGTGATCGATTCCCCCTCCGGTGGAGCACCGGAAAAGGCCCCAAGATGGGATCTCATGGGTACAGAAGGTTGCGGCGCTGGAAATAGGGTTTCGTGGTGCTCCTGGATGTTTTCATGGTATGTAGATCTCACGGGTAAAGAAGTCGGTCAGGGGAGCCACGAGGGGCCCACGAGGGTGGGGGGCGCGCCTCCCTACCTCGTGGCTTCCTCGTTTGCTTCTTGACGTCCACTCCAAGTCTCCGGATTGCATTTGTTCCAAAAATAACTCTCCCGAAGGTTTCATTCCGTTTGGACTCCGTTTGATATTCCTTTTCTGCGAAACACTGAAATAGGCAAAAAAACAGCAATTTGGGCTGGGCCTCTGGTTAATAGGTTAGTCACAAAAATAATAGAAAAGTGTATAGTAAAGCCCATTAAACATCCAAAACAGGTAATATAATAGCATGGAACAATAAAAAATTGTAGATACGTTGGAGACGTATCAAGCATCCCCAAGCTTAATTCCTGCTCGTCCTCGAGTAGGTAAATGATAAAAACAGAATTTTTGATGTGGAATGCTACCTAGCATAGTTCTCAATGTAATTTTCATTATTGTGGCATGAATGTTCAGATCCAAATGATTCAAGATAAAAGTTTATATTAACATAAAAATAGTAATATTTCAAGCATACAAAGTAATCATGTCTTATCAAAATAACATAGCCAAAGAAAGCTTATCCCTACAAAATCATATAATTAAGCTATGCATCATTTTCATCACACAAAATACTCTCATCATTCACAACCTCGGTTTCAGCCAAGCAATTGGTTCATACTTTTTAACGTGCTTCAGCCTTTTCAACTCTCACGCAATACATGATTGTAAGCCATGGATATAGCACTACGGGTGGAATAGAATATGATGATAGGGATTGTGTGGAGAAGACAAAAAAGGAGAAAGTCTCATATTGACGAGGCTAATCAACGTGCTATGGAGATGCCCATCAATTGATGTCAACACGACGAGTAGGGATTGACATGCAATGGATGCACTAGAGCTATAAATGTATGAAAGCTAATCAAAAGAAACTAAGTGGGTGTTCATCCAACTTGCTTGGTCACGAAGACCTAGGGCATTTTGAGGAAGCCCGTCATTGGAATATACAAGCCAAGTTCTATATTGAAAAATTCCCACTAGTATATGAAAGTGACAACATAGGAGACTCTCTATCATGAAGATCATGGTGCTACTTTGAAGCACAAGTGTGGAAAAAGGATAGTAACATTGTCCCTTCTCTCTTTTTCTCTCATTTTTTTTATTTTGGTGGGCTTGTTTGGCCTCTCTTTTTTCTTTGGGCTTCTTTGGCTTCTTTTATTTTTTGTAAAGTCCGGAGTCTCATCCCGACTTGTGGGGGAATCATAGTCTCCATCATCCTTTCCTCACTTGGGACAATGCTGTAATAATGAAGATCATCACACTTTTATTTATTTACAATTCAAGAATTACAACTCAATACTTAGAACAAAATATGACTCTATGTGAATGCCTCCTGCGGTGTACCGGGATATGCAATGAATCAAGAGCGACATGTATGAAAGAATTATGAAGCTGGCTTTGCCACGAATACGATGTCAACTACATGATCATGCAAAAGCAATATGACAATGATGGAACATGTCATAATAAATGAAACGGTGGAAAGTTGCATGGCAATATATCTCGAAATGGCTATGGAAATGCCATAATAGGTATGGTGGCTGTTTTGGGGAAGATATAAGGAGGTTTATGTGTGATAGAGCATATTGTATCATGGAGTTTGGATGCACCGGCGAAGTTTGCACCAACTCTCAAGGTGAGAAAGGGCAATGCACGGTACCGTAGAGGCTAGCAATGATGGAAGGGTAAGAGTCCGTATAATCCATGGACTCACACTAGTCATAAAGAACTCATATACGTATTGCAAAAGTTTATTAGCCCTCGAAGAAAAGTACTACTATGCATGCTCCTAGGGGAAGGGGTTAGTAGGAGTTAACCATCGCGCGATCCCGACCTCCACTCATAAGGAAGGAAATCAAAGAGCACCCCATGCTACAAATTTGTCACACAACTTTTGCCATACGTGCATGCTACGGGATTTGCCAACTTCAACACAAGTATTTATCAATTTCATAATTACCCAACTAGCATGACTCTAACATTACCACCCTTATATCTCAAAACAATTATAAAGTATCATATTTCTCATAGTATGCAATGCACTCTATATGATAGTTTTTATTATACCCAACTTGGATGCCCATCATATTAGGACCAATTTTATAACCAAAGATAATACCATGCTGTTCTAAAAGACTCTCAAAATAATATAAGTGAAGCATGAGAGATCAATAATTTCTATAAAATAAAACCACCGCCGTGCTCTAAAAAGATATAAGTGAAGTACTAGAGCAAAACTGTCTAGCTCAAAAGATATAAGTGAAGCATATAGAGTATTCTAATAAATTCTGATTCATGTGTGTCTCTCCCAAAAGGTGTGTACAGCAAGGATGATTGTAGTAAACTAAAAAGCAAGGATTCATATCATACAAGATGCTCCAAGCAAAACACATATCATGTGGTGAATAAAAATATAGCTCCAAGTAAAGTTACCGATAGACGAAGACGAAAGAGGGGATGCCTTCTGGGGCATCCCCAAGCTTAGGCTTTTGGTTATCCTTGAATTTACCTTGGGGTGCCTTGGGAATCCCCAAGATTAGGATCCCGCCACTCCTTATTCCATAATCCATCAAATTTTTACACAAAACTTGAAAACTTCACACCACAAAACTCAACAGAAAATCTCATGAGCTCCGTTAGTGCAAGAAAGCAAACCACCACTTTAAGGTACTGTAATGAACTCATTCTTTATTTATATTGGTGTTAAACCTACTGTATTCCAACTTCTCTATGGTTCATACCCCCCGATACTAGCCATAGATTCATCAAAATAAGCAAACAACACACAAAAAACAGAATCTATCAAAAACAGAACAGTCTGTAGTAATCTGTAACTTTCAAATACTTACGGAACCCTAAAATCCTACAAAAATAGTAAGTCCTAGGAAATTTGTCTATTAATCTTCTGCAAACAGAATCAACCAAAAAAATCACGTTTCTGTGCTTTATTAAAATTATTCTCGTGCGTGCAAAAGTTTCTGTTTTTCAACAAGATCAAATGAATTAACACCGTAGGTTATCCTATAGGTTCTACTTGGCACAAACACTAATTAAAACATAAAACCACATCTAAACAGAAGCTAGATGAATTATTTATTACTAAATAGAAGCAAAAAGTAAAGAACGAAAATAAAATTGGCTTGCCTCCCAAGAAGCGCTATCATTTAATGCCCCTAGCTAGGCATAAAAGCGAGAATAGATCTAAGTATTGTCATCTTTGGTATTCAATTCATAAGTGGCTCTCATAATAGATTCATAAGGTAATTTGATTTTCTTCCTAGTAAAGTGTTCCATACCTTTCCGTAATGGAAATTGGAATCTAATATTTCCTTCTTTCATATCAATAATTGCACCAATCGTTCTAAGGAAAGGTCTACGAAGAATAATAGGACATGAAAGATTGCAATCTATATCAAGAACAATAAAATCTACGGGCACATAATTCCTATTTGCAACAATAAGAACATCATTAATCCTTCCCATATGTTTCCTAATGGTGGAATCCGCTAGGTGCAAGTTTAAAGCGCAATCATCAAATTCACGGAAACCTAACACATCACACAAAGTTTTTGGAATCGTGGAAACACGAGCACCCAAATCACACAAAGCATAGCATTCATGATCTTTGATTTTAATTTTAGTAGTAGGTTCCCACTCATCATAAAGTTTTCTAGGGATAGAAACTTCCAATTCAAGTTTTTCCTCATAAGATTGCATCAAGGCATCAACGATATGTTTAGTAAAAGCCTTATTTTGACTATAAGCATGAGGAAAATTCAACACGGATATCAACAAGGAAATACAATCTATTAAAGAACAATTATCATAATTAAATTCCTTGAAATCCAAAATAGTGGGTTCATTGCTATGTAAAGTTTTGACCTCTCCAATCCCACTTTTACCAATTTTTGCATCAAGATCGAAAAACTCCGAATCATTGGGAAGCCTTTTAACTAAAGTTGACTCATCTCCAGTCCCATCATTATCAAGATTCATATTGCAAAACAAAGATTTAATAGGGGACACATCAATCACTTTTAGATCTTCATCATTATTTCCTTCTAAGCCTTCCGGTCTGGCGGCCATCTTATTAACTAAGGTGGCTTGGTTATCCGAAATTTGGGCTATTGAGTTTTCAAGATGAGCAAACTGAGATCTCAAACCATAAAATTCCTTAGACATATAACCAACCTCTTTATTCACTTATTCCATAAAGCTGTTTTGTTCTTTAAGCTCGTTTCTAAAGAAATTATTATGCTCAAATTGTAAAGTCATAAAGCTTCTAACGTTGTTTTCGATTTCTTCCAACCTTCTAAGGTGAAGATCAGAGTTTTTAGGCAAGGCCATCAGGGCAAACAGGCACACAAGAAGCAAGAGAAAAAGAGGCGAACGGGAAAGAGGGGGCGAATAAAACGGCAAGGGTGAAGTGTGGGAGAGGAAAACGAGAGGCAAATGGCAAATAATGTAATGCGAGGGAGAAGAGTTTGTGATGGGTAATTGGTATGTCTTGACTTGAGGGTAAACCTCCATGGCAATGGCGCCAGAAATCCTTCTCGCTACCTCTTGAGCACTGCGTTGGTTTTCCCTTGAAGAGGAAAGGGTGATGCAGCAAAGTAGTGTAAGTATTTCCCTTAGTTTTTGAGAACTAAGGTATCAATCCAGTAGGAGGCTACACGCAAGTCCCTCGTACCTACACAAACAATCAAGAACCTTGCAACCAACGCGATAAAGGGGCTGTCAATCCCTTCATGGCCACTTGCAAAAGTGAGATCTGATAGAGATAATAATAAGATAAATATTTTTGGTATTTTTATGATATAGATTGGAAAGTAAAGATTGCAAAATAAAGTAGATCGGAAACATATATGATGGAAAATAGACCCGGGGGCCATATGTTTCACTAGTGGCTTCTCTCAAGATAGCATAAGTATTATGGTGGGTGAACAAATTACTGTCGAGCAATTGAGAGAAAAGTGCATAGTTATGAGAATATCTAGGCATGATCATGTATATCGGCATCACGTCCGCGACAAGTAGATCGAAATGATTCTGCATCCACTACTATTATTCCACACAGCAACCGCTATCCAGCATGCATGTAGAGTATTAAGTTCATAAGAACAGAGTAACGCATTAGGAAAGATGACATGATGTAGAGGGATAAACTCAAGCAATATGATATAGACCCCATCTTTTTATCCTCGATGGCAACAATACAATACGTGCCTTGCTGCCCCTGCTGTCACTAGGAAAGGACACCGCAAGATTGAACCCAAAGCTAAGCACTTCTCCTATTGCAAGAAAGATCAATCTAGTAGGCCAAACCAAACTGATAATTCGAAGAGACTTTCAAAGATAACCAATCATACATAAAAGAATCCAGAGGAGATTCAAATATTTCTCATAGATAAACTTGCTCATAAACCCACAATTCATCGGATCTCGACAAACACACCGCAAAAAGAGTTACATCGAATATATCTCCAAGTAGATCGAGGAGAACTTTGTATTGAGATTCAAAGAGAGAGAAGAAGCCATCTAGCTAATAACTATGGACCCCGAAGGTCTGTGGTAAACTAGTCACACTTCATCAGAGAGGCTTTGGCGTTGATGTAGAAGCCCTCCGTGGTCGATTCCCCCTCCGGCGGAGCGCCGGAAAAGGCCCCAAGATGGGATCTCACGGGTACAGAAGGTTGTGGCAGTGGAAATAGGGTTTCGTGGTGCTCCTGGATCTCACGGGTACAAAAGTCGGTCAAGGGAGCCACGAGGGTGGGGGGAGCGCCCACCCCCTTGGGCGCGCCTCCCTGCCTCGTGGCTTCCTCGTTTGCTTCTTGACGTCCACTCCAAGCCCCCTGGATTGCGTTTGTTCCAAAAATAACTCTCCTGAAGGTTTCATTACGTTTGGACTCCGTTTGATATTCCTTTTCTGCGAAACACTGAAATAGGCAAAAAACAGCAATTTGGGTTGGGCCTCCAGTTAATATCTTAGTCCCAAAAATAATATAAAAGCATATAGTAAATCCCATTAAACATCCAAAACAGGTAATATAATAGAATGGAATACGTTGGAGACGTATCAGAAATGGAAAACCACTACTCAAATACTCGAACCCAAAGTCGAATGGTGGTATGGTGGGTTATGTCGTGGGGTTGGCGGAGTTAAGGTGGTGGTGGTCGAAGTGGGTATGCGGAGGCGTAGGCGGCGGTTGACAACACTGCAGAAAATGTAGTTTCGGTAGACGAAGCCGAATGATCTGGGCCAGGAGCCGGATGATCCGGGCGGGTCCGGATGATCCGGGCAGGTCAACTACGCACGGGATGGCTCGGATGAACTCGAAAACGGGGAGATATTCGAGGATTTCGTGGATTTTGGTTGGATTTCGAGGGTGAGATGGTGGGGAAAGGCAAGATCCACTAGTTACACAATGAATCCACGGATCAAAATCAATAAAACATCATCAAAACCAACAAATCACAAAAAAAATTGGGGCTATTTTTGGTGGGGATTTTTGGATTTAGGACAAAATCAATAAAATCAAGCTAGAAAACAAAGGGTAGGGGCTCCAATAACGTGATCAACGTGGCTCATGATACCAAGATGATGTAGGGTAGAACCCTAAAGGCCAATCTTTCACGTTTGGAGGGAATCCTACCAAGAACACGAAGAACACGAGAGGGGAAACGAGGGGAAAACACGAGAAAACACTCAACCAACAAGAATAGTCACACATGCGCTAGATCTCTGAGAGGAGGTCTTGAATCTAACGAGGATCTTCTCCGAAGAGGTGTCGGTCCCTCACGGTGGAGTAGATCTGGATGGATGAGCAAGGCTCTATCTCAATATATGAGCTATCACAATGCTAACCCTAGAAGAGAGGTGGAGGAGTCATATATATAGGCTAAGGGGTCGAAGGGGTATATGGGCCTCAGCCCAACACGTGCACGTAGGCCGGCTCCGGATGATCCGGGTGGGGAGCCAGATGGTCTGGGTGTTGGCCCGGATGAGTTGATGATGCATGCGGTGGCGGCATTGGCCCGAATGTCCGGATGGGGATCTGGATGTCCGGCTGGTGTCCGAATGATCTGGGTGCTAGTTCGGATGATCTTGCGCGTGCTCTTGTCATTGGTCCAGGTGAAGTTGTAGGAGATGTAGATGCTTCCATGGGGATGATCGTGGGATGCTCCGCATCAGGAGGTCTTGAGTTCTTCTCATTAGGGGTCTTGAATCCAAGTGGATCTTCTTCGAAGAGGCTCGGTCTCTCTCGAAGGAGCAGATTCGGATGGATGAGTGAGGCTCTATCTCACAAATGAGCTATCACAACGCAAACCCTAGAAAGAGGGTGGAGGAGGTCTATGTATAGTCTAACTAGACAAAAGGGTAAGTTGCTTCGGCCCAACACACAGGCGATCACACAGGCGTCGGACGTCCAATGGTCACCGGTCATCCGAAGGCTCACGAGGGTCTGGACGTCCGATATCGGTCGGCCGTCCGATGTTTCAGTTCTGGTCAGGAGTTGTCGGTCCTCCGGTCGGGGTCGGCCGTCCGGTCGTCTGGAAGTCTCCATTCTTCCGTGTTTTGGCTTGGGTGTGGTGGTGCCGGCCGTCCGGGCGCTGGGAGATGTTGGACGTCCGGTCGGCGTCGGTCGTTCGGCTGCTGTAGCATGCGAAGGCTGGGACTAGGCTGGTGGGTTGGAGCCTCCAGGCGTCGGACGTACGAGAGGTGTCGGTCGTCCGAAGACTCAGAGTTTCAAGCGGTGCTTCTTCTTGTCCATTGAACTTGATGTCCTCGCCGTCTTGTCCGTTGGGTGCAGCTGGTCCATGGCTTCCCTCCAAATACCTGATCACACATAGGGTCTCCGCATGAGTTAGTAGCCATTTCTCATAAGTAGAAAGTGGTAGTTCGGAGAGGAGCGAGTTCACCTTATCTTCGATAGCCTTTGCATGAGCTCTTGCCATTGGTCCAAGTGGTGTCGTGGGAGATGTAGATACGTCCATGGGGATGATCGTGGGATACTTTGCATCATCTCCCCCCCCCTTGGGAAAGATCCGACCTCGGATCCAAAGCTTCATCACCATGGTATGGCGAGAGGTCTTTGACATTGAAGATGTCACTCATGTTGTACTTGTCGCATGGGAGGTCGATCTTGTATGTGTTGTTGTTGTAGCGTGCTAGCACCTTGAAGGATCCATTGGCTCGGGGTAGAAGTTTGGACTTGCGTTCATTGGGGAAGCGGTCCTTGCAAAGGTGTAGCCACACGAATATCATGGGTTGCTTGTTGATGTTGAGCTTGGTCGCGAGTCGTTGTACTTGGCGCTCTACGGTGAGCCTTGTATCTTCATGCGTCTTCTTGAGGTAGCTTACTCATGCACTCCCGTCCATGTTGGTGCGCTCTTGTAGTGCAAGAGGTAGAATGTCCAATGGGTACAACGGGTTGAAACCATAGACGACCTCGAAAGGGGACTTGCTGGTAGCCGAATTTCTTGCGCGATTGTAGGCGTATTCGGCGATGAGTAGACACTCCTCCCACTCCTTGATGTTCCTCTTGATCAACACACGTAGTAGAATGGAGAGTATTCGGTTCGTCACCTCCGTTTGGCCGTCGGTTTGAGGGTGGTATGCCGAAGAGAACAAAAGCTTGATTCCGAGCATGGCGCATAGAGTCTTCCAAAAGTAACTCAAGAACTTGACATCGCGGTCCGAGACAATCGTCTTTGGCACTCCGTGTAGGCCCAAGATTTCCCTATCAATATGTGTAGCATCTTCTATCTTTTTGCATGGGATAAAATGAGCCATTTTAGAGAATCGGTCCACAACAACAAACACGGAATCCTTTCCGTTTTGAGTTCTAGGCAAACCAAGTACAAAATCCATGCTAATGTCTTCCCAAGGTCGATAAGGAATAGGAAGAGGCGTGTAAAGACCATGGGATTGAGCTTTAGACTTAGCTATGTGACATGTAGAGCATCGGTTGGTGAAACGTGAGATGTCACAGAATATCTTGGGCCAAAAGTAGTCCTTGGAGAGCGCGGCAAAGGTCTTCTTGCGTCTGAAGTGTCCCATTAGTCCGCCTCCATGAGCCTCTTGCAAAAGGAGCAAACGAAGAGAAGACTCGGGAATGCAAAGTTTGTTAGCTCTCTTAAGATAATCATCATTGATGTAATATCGTTCCCAAGATGTATGCATCAAACATTTGGCATAAGGAATAGCAAAAGTAGGATCATGCGCATACAAGTCTTTGATGTGCACAAAGCCAATGACATTCAATTCAAGTTTAGTTACAAGTCTGCATATGCGGGAAAGAGCATCCGCCACTACATTTTTCTTACCCTTCATGTACTTGATGACATAAGGAAATGACTCAATGAATTCACTCCATTTAGCGTGACACTTGTTCAACTTAGTTTGTCCTTTTAAGTACTTCAGCGTTTCATGATCGGTATGAGTGATAAATTCATGAGGGCGAAGATAATGTTCCCGTTCACGCAAAACTCGCACTAAAGCATATAGCTCTTTGTCATAGATGGGATAATTAATGAATGGCTAGTTATGCCAATGGGTTTATCCGAAGCACCCAGTACTTTCATGCGAGTCATGCACTTTTGTTCTTCGTCCTTATGTTGGTGTATTTTGTTGTGGTCTATTTTGATGATATTCTTGTCTTTAGCTAATCTCTCAAAGATCATGTCACCCATCTTAGAACCATGTTGCAAACCCTTAGGAAAGAGCGCCTTTATGCTAATCTGGACAAATGCCTTTTTGGTGTTGATAAGCTTGTATTCTTGGGTTTTTTGTGTCTTCTAAGGGTGTTCATGTAGATGAATCTAAGATCAATGCTATTAAAACATGGCCCCAACCAACCAACTTGCCACAAGTGCATAGTTTTCTTGGTTTAGCGGGTTTCTATCGTAGATTTGTGAAGGATTTTACCACCATAGCTTCACCTTTACATTCCTTGAGTAAGAAAAACGTGCCATTTGTTTGGGGACCAGCCCAAGATACCGCATTTAATGAGCTTAAGAATTTTCTTACTCATGCTCCCGTGCTTTCGTTACCCAACTTTGACAAACCTTTTGAGATTCATTGTGATGCTAGTGGTCATGCCATAGGAGGTGTGTTAACGCAAGAAAAGTGCCCCATAGCATATTTTAGCAAAAAACTTTCCGGAGCGCAACTCAATTACCCCATCTATGACAAAGAGCTATATGCTTTAGTGCGAGTTTTGCGTGAATGGGAACATTATCTTCGCCCTCACGAATTTATCATTCATACCGATCATGAAACGCTTAAGTACTTCAAAGGACAAACTAAGTTGAACAAGCGTCATGCAAAATGGAGTGAATTTATAGAGTCTTTTCCTTATGTCATCAAGTACATCAAGGGTAAGGAAAACGTAGTGGCGGATGCCCTTGCCCGCATATGCATGCTTGTTACTGAACTTGAATTTAATGTCATCAGCTTTGAGCACATAAAAGACTTGTATGAGCATGATCCTACCTTTGCTATTCCTTATGAAGTGTTTGACACATACATCTTCGGAACGATATTACATCAAGGATGATTATCTTATGAGAGCTAACAAACTTTGCATTCCCGAGTCTTCTCTTCATTTGCTCCTTTTGCAAGAGGCTCATGCTGGTGGACTCATGGGACACTTTGGATGCGACAAGAAATTCGTCACGCTCTCCAAGAACTACTTTTGGCCCAAGATGTTCCGCGACGTCTCAGGCTTCACCAACCGATGCTCTACATGTCACAAAGCTAAGTCAAAAGCTCAAGCCCATGGTATTTCCTTTCCTCTTCCTATTCCTTATCAACCTTGGAAAGACATTAGCATGGATATTGTACCTGGTTTGCCTACAACTCAAAATGGAAAGGATTTTGTGTTTGTTATTGTGGACCGATTCTCTAAAATGGCTCATTTTATCCCATGCAACAAGATAGACGATGCTTCACATATTGCAAATTTCTTTTGTAGGGAAATCTTGCGCCTACATGGAGTTCCAAAGACGATCATCTAGGACCGCGACGTCAAGTTCTTGAGTTACTTTTGGAAGACTCTATGCACCAAGCTCGGAATCAAGCTCTTGTTCTCTTCGGCATACCATCCCCAAACCGACATCCAAATGGAGATGATGAACCGAACACTCTCCACTCTACTTCGCGTGTTGATCAAGAAGAACATCAAGGAGTGGGAGGAGTGCCTACCCATCGCCGAGTAAGCCTACAACTGCGCAAGACATAAGACTACCGACAACTCCCCCTTCGAGGTCGTCTACGGTTTCAACCCGTTGTCCCCATTGGACATTCTACCTCTTCCACTACTAGAGCGCACCAACATGGACGCGAGTGCACGAGCAAGCTACCTCAAGAAGATGCATGAAGATACAAGGTTCACCATCGAGCGCCAAGTAAAAGGACTCGCGACCAAGCTCAACATCAACAAGCAACCCATGATATTACACATAGGAGATCTTGTGTGGCTACACCTTCGCAAGGACGGCTTCCCCAACGAACGCAAGTCCAAACTTCTACCCCGAGACGATGGACCCTTCAAGGTGCTAGCACGCTACAACAACAAGGCGCACAAGATCGACCTCCCACGCAACATGTACAATGTGAGTGACACCTTCAATGTGAAAGACCTCTCGCCATACCATGGTGATGAAGTTTTTGATCTGAGGTCGGATCTTTCCCAAGGGGGGGGGGATAATCAGGAGCATCCCACGATCATCCCCATGGACATGTCTACATCTCCCACGACACCACTTGGACCAATGATAAGAGCTCGAGCAAAGGCTATCGAAGATAAGGTGAACTCGCTCCTCTCCGAACTACCACTTTCTACCTATGAGACATGGCTACTACCTCATGCAGAGCACCTATGTGTGATCAGGTATTTGGAGGGAAGCCATGGACCAGCTGCACCCAATGGACAAGACGGCGAGGACACAAAGTTCAAAGGACAAGAAGAAGGACCGCTCGAAACTCCCAGTCATCGGACGACTGACGCTGACTGGATGTCTGACGCCTGGAGGCTCCAAAGGACCAGCAAGTCCTAGCCTTCGCACGCTACAGCGGCCGGACAACCGACACTGACCGGACGTCCAACAACTCCCAGTGCCCGGACGACCGAGCCTCTCCGGATGACCGGCACCACCACACCCGAGCCAAAACATCGGAAGAACCGAGACTTCCAGACGACCGGACGACCGACCCCGACCGGATGTCGGATAATTCCAGACCAGAGCTAAAACATCAGACACCCGACGGGCACCGGACATCCAGCCCCTCCCGAGCCTTCGGACGACCAGTGACCGTCGGACGTCCGACGCCTGTGTGACCGCTCGTGTGTTTGGGCCGAAGCCACTTACCCTTTCGTGCACTTAGACTATAAATAGACCTCCTCCTCCCTGTTTCTAGGGTTAGCATTGTGATAGCTCATACATTGAGATAGAGCTTTGCTCATCCATACAGATCTACTCCATCGCGAGAGACCGACACCTCTTCGGAGAAGATCCACCTGGATTCAAGACCTTCGAGAAGACCCTCTTCAAGACCTCCTCACAGAGAAGAACCGGTTACCCTATGTATCGTCCCTTGTGGGATTCAGATCTTGTACACTTTTGTGTTTCGAGGATCTAGCGCATGGTTGAGTGTTTTCTCTTGTATTTCCCTCGTTCCCCCTCTCGTGTTCTTCGTGTTCTTCGTAGGATTCCCTCCAAACGTGAAAGATCGGGCGTCTAGGGTTCTACCCTACATCAGTGTGTTAACGCAAGAGAAGCGCCCCATAGCATACTTTAGTGAGAAAAATTCCGGAGCGCAACTCAATTATCCCATCAAAAAATAGTAATATGCTTTAGTGCGAGTTTTGCATGAATGGGAATATTATCTTCGCCCTCATGAATTTATCATCCATACCAATCATGAAACACTCAAGTACCTAAAGGGTCAAACTAAGTTGAACAAGCGTCATGCTAAGTGGAGTGAATTCATTGAGTCATTTCCTTATGTCATCAAGTACATCAAAGGTAAGGAAAAGTTGTGGCAGATGATGTTTCCCGCATATGCATGCTTGTCAATAAACTTGAATTGAGTGTCATTGGCTTTGAGTACATAAAAGACTTGTATGCGCATGATCCTACTTTCGCAATTCCCTATGCCAAGCGTTTGACGCATACATCTCGGGAACGCTATTATATCAAGGATTATTATCTTATGAGAGCTAACAAACTTTGCATCCCCGAGTCTTACCTTGGTTTGCTCCTTTTGCAAGAGGCTCATGGAGGGGGACTGAGGGAGTCTTGGATTAGGGGGTGTTCGGATGGCCGGACTAAGACCTTTGGCCGGACTCCCGGACTATGAAGATACAAGATTGAAGACTCCGTCCCGTGTCCGGATGGGACTTTCCTTGGCGTGGAAGGCAAGCTTGGCGATACGATATGAAGATCTCCTCCCATTGTAACCGACTCTGTGTAACCCTAGCCCTCTCCGGTGTCTATATAAACCGGAGAGTTTTAATCCGTAGGACGAACAACAATCATACAATAGGCTAGCTTCTAGGGTTTAGCCACTCCGATCTCGTGGTAGATCTACTCTTGTACTACCCATATCATCAATATTAATCAAGCAGGAGTAGGGTTTTACCTCCATCGAGAGGGCCCGAACCTGGGTAAAAACATCGTGTCCCTTGTCTCCTGTTACCATCCGCCTAGACGCACAGTTCGGGACCCCCTACCCGAGATCCGCCGGTTTTGACACCGACATTGGTGCTTTCATTGACAGTTCCTCTGTGTCGTCACCTTTAGGCCCGATGGCTTCTTCGCTCGACAATCGCGATGCAGTCCAGAATGAGACTTTTCTCCCCGGACAGATCTTCGTATTCGGTGGCTTCTCACTGCGGGCCGACTCGTTCGGCCATCTGGAGCAGATCGAAAGCTACGCCCCTGGCCACAAGGTCAAGTTTGGAAGCTTAAATTACACGGCCGACATCCGTGGGGACTTGATCTTCGGTAGATTCGAGCCACGACCGGGCGCGCCGCACTGTCACGATGGGCATGATTTAGCTCTGTCATCGAACAACACTCAGAGTGTCGCTCAGGTGTCCGCTCCGACCATTAGCTCGGAGCCCGCTGCGACAGTCGGGGACGGACAGTTGGACGCCGCCCCGGAAGCTGCAACCTCTACGGTGATAGAGCCGGATACCAGCCTAGTCCCTCGCAAGGCCCGTGACTCCAAGTTGCCGGACTCCGATCCGGACTCCCTAAATCCCGCACCTCTTCCGATTAAGCCCGACTGGGCTCCGGTCATGGAGTTCACCGCCGCGGATGTCTTTCAGCACTCGCCTTTCGGCAATATCCTGAATTCGTTAAAGTCTCTCTCTTTGTCAGGAGAGCCCTGGCCGGACTACGCCCAACCCGGTTGGGATGTGGACGACGAAGAAATTCGTAGCCCACCCACCACCCACTTCGTAGCCACTGTCGACGATTTAACCGACATGCTCGACTTTGACTCCGAAGACATTGAAGGCATGGACGCCGATGAAGGAGACGATCAAGAACCAGCACCTATAGGGAAATGGAAAGCCACCTCGTCATATGACATATACATGGTGGACACCCCTAAAGCGGGGGATGGCGAGGAGAAAACAGAGGATGGCCCCTCCAAGAAGCAACCCAAGCGCCGACGTCAGCGCCGCCGCTCTAAGTCCCGCCAAAGCAAAAACGGCGATTCCAGCACCAGAGATAACAACACGCCGGACAGTGCCGAAGACAACCCCCTCCAGCAGGATTCAGTGCAGGAGGACGAAGGAGCCAGCCCTCATGAGAGAGCGGCCGACAAAGAGGATGAGGATGACAATTACATGCCTCCCTCCAAAGACGAGGCAAGCCTCGACGACGACGAATTCGTCGTGCCAGAGGATCCTGTCGAACAAGAGCGTTTCAAACGCAGGCTCGTAGCCACGGCAAGCAGCCTCAAGAAGAAACAGCAGCAGCTTAGAGCTGACCAAGACTTGCTAGCCGACAGATGGACCAAAGTCCTGGCGGCCGAAGAGTATAAACTAGAACGCCCATTCAAGAGCTACCCAAAGCGCAGGCTGCTACCCCAACTTGAGGAGGAAGCAACTAAACCTACATCACCAGCGTACGATGCGCCCGATCGGCCACCACCCCGTGGCCGCGATAGAGAGCCTTCAGGCCCTCAACCCAAGCTGCACCCCGACACCGCTCAAAACATACCAGAGTACGGGGAGACACAACAGACCTACGAGACATCTTGGAGAATAAGGCAAGGCAAACAAGATCGATCTACAGATCGCATGGGCACCCCGCTTCACGTGACGCTAGCCGTCACGCCGGACACAATAAGTATGGACCGGCCGAATACAAAAGACCAAGATCGTCCGAGCTGCATCGTGATATAGCCCAGTACAGGGGCGCCACAGACCCACTATGCTTCACAGATGAAGTAATGGATCATCAAATCCCCGAGGGCTTCAAAACCGTAAACATTGAATCATACGATGGCACAACAAATCCCGCAGTATGGATCGAGGATTATCTCCTTTATATCCACATGGCCCGTGGTGATGATCTACACGCCATCAAATACCTCCCGCTCAAGCTCAAAGGACCAGCTCGACATTGGCTTAACAGCCTGCCAGCAGAGTCAATTAGTTGTTGGGAGGACCTGGAAGCTCAAAGGACATCTATGCGCTGGAGCCAGTCGCCCCAAAGTTCAACCCATGGTCCTCATGCCCGATCACCTTCAATCGAAGGGACCATCCCACCAGCATCCGTCACGGCGGATTCGCCGCACTGGTCCTAGACCCAATTATCGACGGATTTCACCTTACTAGAGTCCTAATGGACGGCGGTAGTAGCCTGAACCTGCTTTATCAGGACACAATGCGGAAAATGGGCATCGATCCTTCAAGGATAAAACCCACAAAGACAACCTTCAAAGGTGTCATACTAGGGGTAGAAGCCAGCTGTACAGGCTCGGTCACACTTGAGGTGGTCTTTGGATCCCTGGATAACTTCTGGAGCGAGGAGTTAATCTTCGACATAGTCCCATTCCGCAGCGGCTATCACGCCCTGCTCGGACGAACCGCATTCGCAAAATTCAATGCGGTGCCGCACTACGCATATCTCAAGCTCAAGATGCCAGGACCTCGCGGAGTCATCACAGTAAACGGAAATACCGAACGCTCTCTCCGAACGGAGGAGCACACGGCGGCCCTGGCGGCGGAAGTATAGAGTAGCCTCTCAAGGCAGTTCTCCAATCCAGGCGTCAAACGTCCGGACAATGTCAAGCGAGCCCGAAGTAACCTACAACAAATCCGGCTGGCACGTTCCGAGCAAGCATAGCAGTGCGGCCCCAACCCCAACCCCCGCCAAACGGCGATACTGGTACCACGCGTACATAATTACGCCTTAGAGATACCATGGGCATAAGGGGAGGGGCACAACAACGGCACGCCCAGAATGCGGTTCAACCGCACTAAGGAGCTCCCTATTTTGCTGTTTTCCTTTTCACACACTTTCAGGACCCAACTATTCGAAAGGCCTGTCCGGCAATACACTCGTCGAACCCACGATGCAACAGCCAGGGAGGAAGCAAGCCACGTCAAAAGTCCAGGTGGTCTCTATAACGAGTTTAATACCTGTTTTACTTACAATCCCGCAGCTTGCCCCTGGAGGGGAATATGTCCAATACTCCCATCTCTTGCTCACCGCACTGCTTGTATCGTTCTGCTTTCGCAGCAGCCCATTTTAATAAACAATATATAGCTCTTACCTATTATTATTTTTACATACAAATATGTTCAGTCATGACATTCTGCAACCGTACACTTTGGTACGGATAATACACCAGGGGCTTACAACACCCCATAACATGGTGTGAGAAGACCGAACACTCTAACGAGTGCGGCACCCCGAACTTATAGCACTATATGCATCGGCTCTGAATCATGTCTTTGGTCAATAGTTGGGTTTGCCCGGCTCCCATGTTTTGGTACCTTACGTTCCGCATTGTTGGCTAAGGTAGCGCTGGGAGAACTACTGTGGTTGTGCCCCAGTTGAGCTGGGTTAACACCTCAGTAGAGAAAGCTAAAACTGACTGTCATGATAGTGCGAGAGACCGGTCGCTGTTCGGGAGGTTTCTTCGAGTCCTTAAAGACATATGCCGCTTCGAGCAAGGAACCGGACTTATCCGGCCTAGGCGTGGATAGCGCCACGAACTCGGTCTTCCGAATACTAGGGGCTTTGCCGAAATTTAAAATTATAGAATTCTATGGCTAAGTGAGAGCGATAAAGCATTATAAGTCTGACGGCCTGGTTCGTTGTGCTGAACGCCTCCCTAGATGGACCCGAGAATGGGAACAAGAGCGCTCAGATTTATACCGAACACCCCAGCATTCGTGGCATGGAGGTCGAAGCCGACGACTTGCATCTCTCAGATTTAATAAACGGCCGCACAGAAGGTAATATTTTAAACTAACAAGTGTTGCTTAACGCATATGAACAAAGCTTCAGCGTACATGATAACAAATGTGAGTCTACTCAAAAATTACATCTTTGGAGCACTCATCTGCTATACGGCGGGCACCCTTCAGAACGCCATTATAATACATCTCGGGCATACGATACTCCTTGCCCAGCGGTGGCGCGTCCGTCAACAGCTTCTCCGTGTCTAGCTTGCCCCAGTGCACCTTAGCGCAGGCAAGGGCCCGACGGGCACCTTCAATACAAACGGAGCGCTTGACGACCTCGATCCATGGACACGCGCCCACCAGTTGCCGCACCAGACCGAAGTAGCTCCCAGGCATGACTTCTCCAGGCCAAAGCCGAGCTATGAGGCCCTTTATGGCCTGTTCGGCCACCTTGTGGAGCTCGACCAGCTGCTTCAGCTGGTCGCTCAGGGGCACCAGACGTTCGGCCTCAGCATACTGAGACCAGAACACTTTTTCCGTCGAGCTCCCCTCTTCGGCTCGGTAGTATGCGGCGGCATCAGACACACTACAGGGCAGATCGGCGAACGCTCCTAGAGAGCTCCAGATTCGGGTAAGTAGCAGATAATTAACTTATATATTTTTGCTTTGCATAAAGAATGCCTTACCCGCCGCTATCTTCTTCATCACCTCGATCTCCTGAAGGGCCTTCTCGGCTTCGGCCTTAGCGGTCTTGGCACTCTCAAGAGCCAAGGCAAGCTCGGACTCTCGAGTCTTCGAGTCACGCTACAAACTCTCGTGTTTTTCCACGAGAGCCTGGAGCTCTTGCCGCACCTCCGCCACCCGCGCCTCCTGCTTCTCTCGCTCGGTGCACTCCAAGGCCGCACTCTTTTCGTCCTTCGAGGCCGCCTCCTTCAGGGTCGCCACCTCGGTCGTGGCCCCTGCAACATTTACGTTGGTCCTGTTATTATTTTGCAACCAAGTATTTCTATATACATTTACAGGAGGTACTATGTACCCTCTTTATCCTCGAGCTGCTTCTTGGCATGGCCGAGCTCGCTCTCGGACCGCTCGAGGCTTTCCTTCAATACATTGACCTCCGCAGTCAGTGCGGCAGAGGTCAGTAGTGCGGCCTGCATTCCCATATTGACATATTTCTATTAGACTCCTGCGTATATCTTTTTAGATCCTCAGCTCGGCTTTTCTTTCCGAACACCGAACTGAGCATCAGGGGCTACTGTCTATGCGGTAATATTTTTTATATATGTTTTTGAACACATACCTCAAAGCCCGTTAACAGGCTTGTGCAGGCTTCCGTCAGCCCGCTCTTGGCGGACTGAACCTTCTGAATCACCGCACTCATAACAGTGCGGTGTTCTTCGTCGACGAAGGCGCCGTTAAGCGCCTCCAGGAAATTGTCCGGCGCCTCCGGTTGGACGAAAGTCGCCGGCGTCGTAGGCTTGCCCTTCTTATGAAGGCGCCGCCTGTCGGACTCTGGAACCACTGATGGTTCCGGAGCAGTGTCCAGCCCGGGGCTGGACTTAGATCCCTCCGGGGCTTTACCCCCTTTGGTCCTGGAGTCCGGAAGGTCGCCTTGTGGTGCCTCCAGGACCACCTCCTCCTGGTTTTGTCCCCTACAGGACTCCATCTCAGCATCGTCCGTAGGGGAGGAGGCCTTCGGAAGTGAAGCGCTATTCACGTCCGACGAATTCAGAGATCCGCTCGACGAATCGCCAAGCTGAGCTCTAGGCGGACTGCATGATTAGCTTCGGCGTTAAAAGCTATCGAATAATAAAGGAGTGCAATAAGTCATTCGGGTAGCCTGACACTTACGATTTTGCCAGGGTCTTGACCCTGGATGGCCAGTCCCCCCTGCCGTCTTCGGCGTCGGGGGCGTAGTCCGGCAAAAGGGTCTTCCCCTTCTTGGACCCTCCGGCTTCCCCAGTTGGGGCAGCCTTTCTCTTCTTTCCTCCCTCCGTTGGAGGGGGAGAGGCATCTTCTTCTTCTTCCTCCTCCTCGTCTTTGGAGGCGGAGGGTGCGTTGGGGTCGTCGGGCAAATCCGACGACTCCGAGCACCGGGAACTCTTTCGGGTCCCCATGGCCTTCTCCTTGGCCTTCTTCTCCGGCACCACGTGAGGTGCCGGAACCAGTAGCTTCTCTAAGTGTGCATCTACTGGGCCTTTGGGCAAAGGGGCCGGACAGTCGAACTGTCCGGATGTCCTCTTCCTGTCCTGTCAAAGGAACGGGAGTTTAGATCCCACATAAAGTCACACTATGAAATTCGGGTATCCCGTAAGGGACTAAATGTAAGCTTACTTCGGAGGCTTGACGTTTGGCGCAGATTCCGCGATCCTCGGTGACGGGAGGGGAGACCCCGGAACTCTTGAAAAGCACCTTCCAGGCGTCCTCGTGCTTCATTTCGAAGAGCGGGATAGAGTCTGGTGCTGGGCCGGGTCGAACTCCCACAAAATGAAGTCCCGTCGTTGACACGGGAGGATCCGGCGGAAGAGCATGACCTGGACCACATTGACAAGCTTGACCTCCTTGGTCACCAGGTCTTGGACGCAGGTTTAGAGTCCGGTCACCTCTTCCGGATTGCCCCACGACAGGCCCGTCTCTTTCCAAGATGTGAGCCAGGTGGGGATGCCGGGTCGAAATTCGGGGGCCGCTGCCCATTTAGGGTCACGCGGCTCGGTGATATAAAACCAACTCGATTGCCACCCTTTGATAGTTTCCACGAAGGCACCCTCGAGCCAGGTGACGTTGGCTATCTTGCCCACCATGGCACCTCCGCATTCCGCCTGTCGGCCTTGCACAACCTTCGGCTTGACGCTGAAGATCTTCAGCCATAGGCCAAAGTGGGGCTGGATGCGGAAGAAGGCCTCGCACACGACGATAAACGCCGTGATATTAAGGATGAAGTTCGGAGCCAGATCGTGGAAGTCCAGGCCGTAGTAGAACATGAGCCCCCGGAAGAACGGGTGAAGAGGAAAACCCAGTCCGCGGAGGAAATGGGGAAGAAAAACAACCCTCTCATGGGGCCTGGGGGTGGGGATGAGTTGCCCCACGTCTGGAAGCCGGTGTGCGATGTCGTTAGACATGTATCAGGCCTTCCTCAGGTTTTTGATTTGCCCCTCCGTGACGGAGGAGGCCATCCATCTACCTCCCGCTCCGAACATGGTTGGAGAAGGTTGAGGTGGGAAGTGCGGGCTTGGGCGCTGGAGCTCGAGCGCGTAGGGACGAATAAGCAGAGGAGGAAGAAGGCGTGAATGGAAAGGGCGGATTCTTATCCCCTTATATGGGTGGCCAAAACTACGAGCCCCCCTTCGGCCTAATAAAAACTCGCTTATCTCCCAAGCGTTGCGGTTAGTGGCGCGGTTGGGTTACCCACGCCCGTATTGATGAGAATCCCGGAATAAGGGGACACGATCTCTGCTTTGACAAGACGTGCCAAGGAAACCGCCTCGCTAAACGCGCTGAGGTGGAACAATAAAATGAATAAAAGCCTGGCCGTGGCATGATGTCACGCCGCAGAATACGTCGGCAGATCCGATTAACGCAAATATTATTCTCTCTACGGTGGAATGTGGAACTTATTTTGCAGAGCCGGACACTACCCTGGTGTTCAACATATTCTATGGAATATTCGGAGGAGGAACCCGCCTTGCAATGCCGAAGACAACTTGTGCGCCGGACTCGTCGTCATTGAAGCCTGGTTCAGGGGCTACTGAGGGAGTCCTGGATTAGGGGGTGTCCGGATGGCTGGACTAAGACCTTTGGCCGGACTCCCGGACTATGAAGATACAAGATTGAAGACTCCGTCCCGTGTCCGGATGGGACTTTCCTTGGCGTGGAAGGCAAGCTTGGCGATACGATATGAAGATCTCCTCCCATTGTAACCGACTCCGCGTAACCCTAGCCCTCTCCGGTGTCTATATAAACCGGAGAGTTTTAGTCCGTAGGACGAACAACAATCATACCATAGGCTAGCTTCTAGGGTTTAGCCACTCCGATCTCGTGGTAGATATAATCTTGTACTACCCATATCATCAATATTAATCAAGCAGGAGTAGAGTTTTACCTCCATTGAGAGGGCCCGAACCTGGGTAAAAACATCGTGTCCCTTGTCTCCTGTTACCATCCGCCTAGACACATAGTTCGGGACCCCTACCCGAGATCCACCAGTTTTGACACCGACAGGGACTAATGGGACACTTTGGACGCGACAAGACATTCGCTACACTCTCCAAGAACTATTTTTGTCCCAAGATGTTCCGTGATGTCTCACACTTCACAAACTATTGCTCTACATGTCGCAAATCTAAGTCAAAAGCTCAATCCCATGGTCTTTACAAGCCCCTTCCTAATCCTTATCAACCTTGGGAAGACATTAGCATGGAATTTGTACTTGGTTTGCCTAGAACTCAAAATGGAACGGAATCCGTGTTTGTTGTTGTGGACCAATTCTCTAAGATGGCTCATTTTATCCCATGCAACAAGATAGACGATGCTTCACATATTGTAAATCTTTTTTGTAGGGAAATCTTGCGCCTCCATGGAGTGCCAAAGACAATTTATCGGACCGCTACGTCAAGTTCTTGAGTTACTTTTGGAAGACTCTATGAGCCAAGCTCGGAATCAAGCTCTTGTTCTCTTCGGCAGACCATCCTCAAACTGACGACCAAACGGAGGTGACGAACCGAACACTCTCCACTCTTCTGCGTGTGTTGATCAAGAGGAATATCAAGGAGTGGGAGGAGTGCTTACCCATCGCCTAGTACGCCTACAACCACGCAAGACATTCGACTACCGGCAAGTCCCCCTTCGAGGTCATCTATGGTTTCAACCCATTATCCCCATTGGACATTCTTCCTCTTCCACTACAAGAGCGCACCAACATGGACGCGAGTGCACGAGCGAGCTACCTAAAGAAGATGCATGAAGATACAAGGCACACCATCGAGCGCCAAGTACAATGACTCGCGACCAAGATCAACATCAATAAGCAACCCATGATATTAAACATCGAAGATCTTGTGTGGCTACACCTTCACAAGGACGCTTTCCCAACGAATGCAAGTCCAAAATTCTACCACGAGCCGATGGACCCTTCAAGGTGCTAGCACGCTACAACAACAATGCTTACAAGATCGACCTCCCAAGCGACAAGTACAACGTGAGCGGCATCTTCAGTGTCAAAGACCTCTCGCCATACCATGGTGATGAAGGTTTCGATTTGAGGTTGGATCTTTCCCAAGTGGGGGGTGGAGATGATGCGGACCATCCCACGATCATCCCCATGGACGTATCTACATCTCCCATGGCACCACTTGGACCAATGACAAGAGCTCGAGCAAAGGCTATCAAAGATAAGGTGAACTCGCTCCTCTCCGAACTCCCACTTTCTACACATGAGGCAGGGCTACTACCTCAAGCAAAAACACTTTGTGTGATCAGGTACTTGGAGGAAGGCCACGGAACAGCTACATCCAATGGTCAAGACGGCAAGGACACCAAGTATGAAGGACAAGAAGAAGAGCTACCGAAGAAGCTCCAGAGAGTGGACGTCTGCCCAGGACCAGACGTCCGGCGCCTGACGCTCCAGCCAGCGGACGTCCGACTAGGACCGAACATTCGGCACCTGAAGGCCCAGCCGACCCAAGTCCCAGCCGACGAGAGCTACAGCAAGAGGATGTTCGGATGGCCGGCAATGCTGCCCAGCGAGCGGATGTCCGACCCCCACCACACGACCGGCAATTCCACTCCCGAGCCGATTCTGCGGAAGACCGAAGCGACCGGACGACCGGCGACCGAACGACCAGCCACCTCCGGACGTCCGGTACCCCGTTTACAGAATGTAATTAGCGGAATTCCGATCCCTACCGGACGTCCGGATCTCCATGAGCGACCGGACGAATGGTAGAGACCGGATGTCCGCTGCGTGTGTGTGCGCAGCTTTGGGCCCGAAGCCCATGTTCCCTTTCATTCCGCCCCATTTTGCACTTAGACTATAAATAGACCTCCTCCTCCTAGTTAGGGCTAGCAAAGGATTAGCTCATATTTGTGTGAGATCTTTGCTCATCCACTTGGTTACTTCTCCTTGGAGCTCATGACCTCATCGGAGAAGATCCCCCAAGCGGATTAAGACCCCATCACGAGAAGACCCTTCAAGACCTCCTCACAGAGAAGACCTTTTGTATCGTCCTTTGTTGGATTTGAATCATGTATCTCTTTGTGTTTCAAGGATCTAGCATATGTCTGACCAAATCTTGTTGGTTGAGTGATTTCTCTCGTGTTTCCCCCCATGATTTCTCCTCGTGTTCTTCATGTTCTTCGTAGGATCCCCTCCAATCGTGAAAGATCGGGCATCTAGGGTTCTACTGTACATCACTTGTGCTATGACATATGAATTACTCATTCCCACTATTTGCACACATGACATGCTTGCCATGATTCCTTATAGTACGTTGCATCTTCACACTACTAGCTTGCTTGACTTGATCACTATGATTGTTTGCTTTGTCGCATCACCCATGTTCCATTCTTACTCGCTTTCTTGGGTTAGTTGATAACATATACGTTCATACCTCTCACTTTATTTGCCATGATCATTGTCTCTTGTCTCCATTAGTTGCATCTCTCATATCATGTTGTATTGAGTGCCAACTTGCTATGCTTGTTGATCGTGGAGACTTGGGCATATTACTTGTGATGCATGCTTGTTTACTTGAGCCTATTGTATTTGGCCGTTCTCGCATCATATGCCTCCATACTATGAAATGCTCCCTTGTACTTTCTTAGGATGAGCATGATGCACACACTTGTTGGGTATCTTACCACACGAATGATAGGTTTTGCACTTCCGCTTACCTCATTTGTTTTTCTGAGTGTTTGTCATGTTCTTTCATTTTGAAGGATTCACAAGGTGGTACCATGATGAGACAACTTGGTCATGTGAAGGCATGCTCGATGCGCGACAACAACATTTTCGATATTCTCATAAAGGTGAACTCTTTCCATTTGAGCCATCCTCAAACATGCATATTGGATGGGTCATTCTTTCATTGTTGTTTCCTTCTTGTTGTCTACATGATACATCTCACAAATGGAGGTGCGACATTGGAGATTGACTCTATGGACCTTCAGATTGAGGAGCGCTCGGACTTATTGGATGCACCTTCAAACGTCCACTCATGCCACGACATCGAGCATTGGTACATCAACACTCCTTTGACACATTGCACCAACACCTCCATATATGTTGATTGTGCTCACACATTTCATGCTCGATGGAGATATCATACTCACCACAAGTTTGCACCCTATGCATGCATTGACTCACATTATGATTGCCTTGTTGCATCTTGTATTCCCATGTCATCCATGATATAGGAGCTTGTGCATTCCCTTAGAAAATTTGTTGTGATCTACCTTGACAGCATGTTCATACAGCATGATCATATTGGCTACCATCAATTGCTGATAACATAATCATATTGTGCATCCATTGCCATATTCATGCTATTGATAAACCGTCTCACTATGACATCATTTTGCATCGTGGTTGCATTGATCATATTCACAACACATTTGTGTGCACAATGATTGCATTTGCTCCCATGAATGCTTTGCATATCATTCTATATCATCTTGGAAAGCTTCATGCGCTTGTCACAAACAATCTTGCTGCACGGACTCATTCTTACATGATGGACACTTTGTGTGCGCTAACCATTGTATTTTCGAGTGTCGTTTGTGTTTGCTCTTTTTACATGTATACCACTCCGACGACGCGTAGGAGTACTTGGATTGCACAATTTCTTCAACTCCATCCAACTATAAGTTCGTCGACAACCGTTTCCATGGTGATGAGGATCACCATCCGAGGTCGGATCTTTCCCAAGGGGGGGGGAGATGATGCAGAGCATCCCATGTTCATCCCCATGTACTCTCCGACTACTCTCCAAACCACAAGATGACATATGACGAGACCTCGAACATACGCCTTGGAAACAAGGTGAACTCACTCCTCTTTGAACTGTCATTTTCCACATGTGAGACATGGCAACTACCTTAAACATGTGTGCTATGCACGTCCAGGAACTAGGAGAAAGGCCATGCATCAGCTAGGAGCATTGGACAAGACGGCGAGGAAACCAAGCGCGAGGAACGAGAGGAAGAGTTCCAAAAAAGTTATACCCAGCAGATGACCGCTCCAGACCAGACGTCCGGTCCCTGAAGGCCATGCCAGCCAGAAGAAGTCAGGCCAACGAAGACTACAGCCACCGGACGACCGGCCAGGGCCGGACGTCCGACCCCTAGAAGCTACACGAGCCAGAAGGGCCAGCCAATAGCAGTCTATAGCGGTCGGACATCAGACACCCTCTAGCGACCGGATGTCCTACGTCCACTGGAAATCCGGCGCCCCCTTCACAGAACGAAAATAGCAGAAGTCTGAACGCTACCGGACGTCTGGACCCTCGCGAGCCACCAGAAGGCCAGTAAGGACCGGACGTCCGCTGCCTATGTGTGCACAGTTGCGGGCCCAAGGCCCATGTACCCTTTCACTTCGCCCCCATTTGCACTTAGATTATAAATAGACCTCCTCCTCCTCCTAGTTAGGGTTAGCAATGGTTTTAGCTCATATTAGAGATAGAACTTTGCTCATCCACTTGGTTACTTCTCCATCGGAGTTCACGACCTCTTCGGAGAAGATCCCCCAAGCAGATTCAAGTCCCCTTCATGGGAAGACCCCTCAAGACCTCCTCATGGAGATGAACTAGCTACTTGTATCATCCTTTGTTGGATTTGAATCGTGTATCTCTTTGTGTCTTGAGGATCTAGCATATGTGTAATCGAATCTTGTTGGTTTGAGTGATTCTCTCATGTTTCCCCTCGTGATTTCTCCTCGTGTTCTTCGTGTTGTTTGTCGGATTCCCTCCAATCGTGAAAGATCGGGCATCTAGGGTTCTACCCTACATCAGATAGCAACATCCAAAACTCAGTTTTTCAACCTGGATCCGCCCCCCCTGAAATGTTGTCGATGCCGATGAAGAGGGTGATGGACGCGTACCACGTTTACTTGTGACCGTTTTGGCGGGTGATGGAGCTCAAATGGAGTTCCTATAGCCAAATTGTGGTCCTTTTGTGGATACAACATTGGGGGATGGCCCGTGAAATCAACTTTCAGAGTAAGTTGATCGCGCCGACGAGCCATCTTGCACCTTTCAGGATGCCCTATAATTTTTCATGTGAAAAAACATAAAGAGGATGAGCTGTTATGTACTTTATCATTTAATAATAATTTATCTGCTGGTGAAAAAGTGAAGGTGGTAGCAGGGCGGGCGATAGACCATGTAAAGCACGAATTCTTGGGTTTCGATGCAGCGAAGAGTCTCCTCCTTCCGTCCTGACTGAACCTGCAGTCTTTCTGGTTTAAAAAATGGACGGATGGTGCATTGCTCTATATGTTATCTTCCATATATCTGTCCGTGGGTGAGCTCACAGAAGGGTGGTAGAGTACACGTTAAAGATAAAATCATCCAAAACTCGGTTTTTCAACCTGGATCCGGCCCCCGAAATGTTGTCCACGCCAACGAAGAGGGTGATGGACGCGTACCACATTTAGTTGTAACCGTTTTGGTGGGTGATGGAGCTCAAATGGAGTTCGTATGGCCAAATTGTGGTCCTTTTGTTGATACAACATCTGGGGACGACCCATGAATTCAACTTTCAGGGTAAGTTGATCGCGTCGACGAGCCATCTTTTAAGTTTCGCGGTGCCTAAAACTTTTCGAGTGCATAAACATAATGAGGAAGATCTGTTATGTACTTTACCATTGAAGAATAATGCATCTGCCGGTGAAAAAGTGAGGGTGGTAGCAGGGCGGGCGATAGACCATGTAAAGCATGAATTCTTGGGTTTTGATGCAACAAAGAGAATCCTCCTTCCGCCCTGACTGAACCTATAGTCTTTCTGGTTTGAAAATGGAAGGATGGTGCATTGCTCTATATGTTATTGTCCATATATCTGTCCATGGTTGATCTCACAGAAGGGTGGTAGAGTACACGTTGAAGATAAAATCATCCGAGACTCGGTTTTTCAACCTCGATCCAGACCCTAAAATGTTGTCGACGCCGACGAAGAGGGTGATGGACGCATACCATGTTTAGTTGTGACCGTTTTAGCGGGTGCTGGAGCTCAAATGGAGTTCGTGTGGCCAAATTGTTTTCCTTTTGTGGATACAACATCGAGGGACGACTCGTGAAATCAACTTTCAGGGTAATTTGATCGCGTTGACGAGCCATGTTGCACCTTTGGGGATGCCCTATAATTTTTTGATAGAGGCATAGTGATAGTGGCGGGGTGTCCTTATCTTTTGATGAGATGATAACTATCGATTTGGTGGAGTCGACTTTGACAATCCAACTACAATCGTGCCTGACGTTGTGCCTTAGAAATTGCTAAACCAACTCCGAGAGGTTATTGACCATGCCGGAGCATGATCAACCTGACCACGAAGGTCTATTCCTGCAAGCAATCGAAGAACAAGCAAGAATATGATAAAGCAATCTGAATATTGTGAATATGGATGAAGTATTGATAGTGGTGGGGATCCGAAAGTGGACTTGGTCTGGTCGTTGGACACAAACGAAGTACAAGAAGTTGCGTTGGCTAACTTTTAACTAAACAAATCACAAGGAAAAAGCTAGTAGATGGATCTACTTATATAGGAGCAAGGGGTGGCGGCCAAGGAGGTGGGAGGCGTCTCGAGGTAGCCTAAAACTGACCCTAGGTCGTACAAGGCTCATGGGCCCAAGTGGAGGTGATGCAACACCTATGGACTTGTAGTTTGACTCAGATTCTGCTGCAGCGTCAGATTGTTTCATTGATAGCTCAACACTCCGGACAAATTTAAGGTGAATCCAATTGGGTTGGAAAGAGCACAAAATCTACTTTCCAAAAAAAGAATCACCCAATTCGGAGTCAGTATGAAAGAGTTCTTGGCGTTTTGAATGAGGTATGTCTGTGCAATCCGAATCTGAATCCAGAACATGAGAGACTTGGACTCTATCTTCTCTTGGCCCAAAAGTGACATGAGAGGACTTTTTGAACAACACCTAAGCATCCCTTTTTGCCGTATCTTCATATGTGGATTGTACAAATGTCCTATACACCTGCAATTAGACATGAAACAAAAGTTTGTGAAGTATTTTTGTCCTGGATAACATAAATAAATTATTGCATAGTTTGCATCACCTCACAAATATACATGTATGCAATATTTTTAGTCGTATCCAAGGTAGTCATGTCCTCATCATCCTCCCCTTCTTGAAAACAAAGCCGTCCTTGGTGGTGCTTATTCTGAAATGTAGCTAACAAAAGAGACAAGGTGTACATGTTGTATATGTATATGTCATCCATTTTTACTTCCCTTGGTTTTTGCACATATGACACGTGTATACATGAGTAACTGATAGAGGCAAAGGTGTCCCGACTTTCGATGAGATGGTGGCTATCATTTTGGTGCAAGTCGACTTTAACGATCCAACCACGAACGTGCGAGGACGTCGTGCCTTAGCAATCGCTAAACGAACTATGAGAGGTTATTGATCATGCCGGAGCATGATCAACCTGACCACGAAGGTCTATTTCCTACAAGCGAACGAAGAACAAGCAAGAAAGTAAGATTGCAATCTGGACATTGCGAATAACAGAGGAAAGCTTTATTAATGAAGGTGGGGTTCTGTGACGCCTTTGTCTGGTCGTTGAACACAAAAAAAGTACGCGAAGTTGCAGCTATGGTGAACTTTTAATCTAAACAAAACCCAAAGTCTAAACGGTTCCCTAAGGGCTGTATATATGGAGGAAGAGGGGGGAATTACGTGGCCCTTGGTGGAGGGGTCTGAAACCAACCCTATCTCTTGTTTCCCCACACATACGGACTCTAAAAATAGCCTATACTTATGTATTTCGATATTACATGGGCCTGGCCAATAATAAGGTGACGCAGCACCAAGAATAGCCTCTGGACGAAATTTATGAAGTGGCATCTTGTATATTTCGTCCAAGGCTTCAGTCACTAATTATGGTGGCTTCAAAGTCCTGAAATCATCACTTGTAACTCCGTTCTTGTTCCCCTTGTGCATGCCATCATCTCCATGCTTGGTCTTGCTCCATTGTTCTTCCCTCTTATCCATGCCAGGACCTTCATTTGTTAGGAAAACTAATGTATCCAATTTAGGTAGCATCATATTCTCAAGAACATAAGAATCATTACCAAGAAACGAAAGTACCTGATAATTTAATTGGCGTGCGCGAGCTCTAGTAATTGGTCCAATATATGTAGCAGTACGGGATGTGGGTGTAACAGTGGTGTTGATGTCCTCATCATCCTCCCCTTCTTGAAATGAAGTCATCCTCGACGGAAGCTCATCTTCCTCACCCAAATAAGGCTTCAAATCTGCAATGTTAAAAGTGGGACTAACCCTAAAATCTGCAGGCAGCTCAAGCTTATATGCATTATCATTTATTTTCTCCAACACCTTAAAAGGACCATCAACATGTGGCATTAGCTTTGTTTTGCGCAAATCAGGAAATCTATCCTTACACAAATGTAACCAAACAAGATCTCCAGGTGCAAATACAACATGTTTTCTACCCTTATCTCTAGCAAGTTTATATTTAGCATTCATACGCTCAATGTTTTCCTTAGTTAACTCATGCATTTTTAAGATCAATTCAGCACGTTGTTTAGCATGAAAATTAACCTTCTTCGAAGATGGAAGAGGCAACAAACCAATAAGTGCACGAGGTAGGAAACCATACACAATTTCAAAAGGGCACATCTTAGTAGTAGAATGCAATGAACAGCCCTAAGCATAGTAGACAATGTTCTATTGACTACTTCAGTTTGTCCATCAGTTTGGGGGTGACAAGTTGTACTAAAAAGCAGCTTAGTCCCCAACTTAGCCCATAAACATCTCCAAAAGTGGCTAAGAAATTGAGTATGATGATCTGAAACAATAGTATGTGGCACACCATGCAAGCGAATAATTTCACGAAAGAACAAATCAGCAACATTAACAACATCATCGCTTTTATGACATGGTATAAAGTGTACCATTTTCGAGAATCTATCCATGACAATAAATATGCTATCCCTCCCCTTCTTTGTTTGAGTTAAACCTAAAACAAAGTCCATAGATATATCCTCCCAAGGAACACTAGGTACAGGCAAAGGCATATATAAACCATGAGGATTGAGTCGTGACTTAGCTTTTTGACATGTAGTGCAGCAAGCAATAAAAGGCTCGACATCCCATCTCATCTTTGGACAAAAGAAATGTGTAGCAAGTATGTCCTCCGTCTTCTTCACGCCATAGTGTCCCATTAATCCTCCTCCATGCACCTCCTGCAACAACAAAAGAGGAATAGAGCTAGCATGGAACAAAAATCCATCATTAACGACGAACTTGTTCCACATTCTTCCTTCTTTACAATTCTGCATTACATCTTTAAAATCAGCATCATGCACATATTGATCTTCGATGGTCTCCAAACTAAATATATTGAAGTCAAGTTGTGAAAGCATATTATAGCGACAAGACAATGCATCAGCAATAACATTTTCTTTAGCCTTCTTGTGTTTAATGACATAAGGGAAAGTCTCAATGAATTTAACCAATTTAGCATGTCTACAATTCAGTTTAGCTTGACTTTTAATATGTTTCAAAGATTCATGATCATAATGCATAACAAATTCTTTGGGCCATAAATAATGTTGCCATGTTTCTAAAGTCTGAACAAGAGCATATAATTCTTTATCATAAGTAGAATAATTCAGACTAGGCCCACTCAATTTTTCAGAAAAGCATGCAACAGGTTTGCCATCTTGTAATAACACACCTCCTAATCCAATTCCACTAGCATCACATTCTAGCTCAAAAGTCTTAGTAAAATCAGGAAGTTGGAGTAAAGGACCATGTGTCAACTTATCTTTCAGTATCGTGAAGGCTTCTTCCTATGCGGTACCCCAAACAAAAGGCACATCTTTCTTTGTAACCTCATTGAGAGGTGCAGCAATGGTGCTGAAATCTCTCAGAAAACGCCTATAGAATCCAGCAAGGCCAAGAAACTCCTCACTTGTGTGACCGTTTTGGGTTGCGACCAACTCTCAATAGCTTCAATCTTGGCTTTATCAACTTCGATTCCCTGTCGAGTAACAACATAGCCAAGAAAAGATACTCGGTCGGTGCAAAAGGTGCACTTCCCAAGGATACCAAAACAAACGTGCATCACGTAAAGCAATAAAAACAACACGTAATTGTTCCAAATGTTCCTCCAAAGATCTGCTATAAATCAGTATATCATCAAAATAGACTACCACAAATTGTCCAATGAAAGCACGTAAAACTTTGTTCATTAATCTCATGAAAGTACTAGGTGCATTAGTTAACCCAAAAGGCATGAATAACCACTCATATAATCCAAACTTAGTTTTAAATGTTGTTTTCCATTCATCCCCCAATTTCATACGAATTTGATGGTATCCACTACGCAAATCAACTTTGGAGAATATTGTAGAGCCACTCAATTCATCAAGCATATCATCTAGCCTACGAATAGGATGACGCTAACGAATAGTAATAGTATTAATGCCTCCACAATCAACACACATATGCGATGTACCATCCTTTTTCGGCACTAGAATAATAGGAACAGCACAAAGACTAAGGAGTTCGCGTATATAACCTTTGTCGAGAAGCTCCTGTACTTGACGCATAATCTCCTTCGTCTCCTCTGGATTGGAATGCTATGGCGCACCATGTGGCAGTGAAGCACCGGGAGTTAAGTCAATCTGATGCTCAATCCCTCAAATAGGTGGTAATCTCGGTGGCACGTCTTGTGGAAAGACATCAACGAACTGCTGCAAAATGTTAGTGACAGCAGGAGTAAAGAGGAAGGCACGTCCTCGAATGAAACTAATGCCTCTTTGCACACAAAATCATAGCAAACAGATTTGCTAAAATCTAGCTCACTATCAGATTTGGTGGCAAATAAACATGCACTTTTCAATTTAATTTTATAAGCAACACTAGATGGTTTATT